>NC_136261.1:210361207-210688280 GCF_964187855.1 Myxine glutinosa | reverse complement strand
GTCTTTGAAACAGCTGTGAAGCGTCTTTCCACAACCCTTCCGTAACCGATTGGAGCAGTTTCTTGCCACACAAAACGAGATCCGCGAAGCAAGTTGGTCGAGTCGTGCTGACCAAGATGGCGACACGGCGGCTTCACTTTTCACGGAGTAATGAGCGTTCTATATATTTTCAATTCAGTGCGCCGTGATTTGTGGCATAGACATGACATTGGGCCTTCACGGTGTAATTTGTGCGAGGCTTTTGTCCAAGTGAGCTTGAGTCGAGAGGGCGAATGTACAGGTTGGGAATGTACGGGTCTCCTTTCCCCCGCCGGCAACGCCGGTACTGAAGGACGTCACAGGATCGGTGAGTCTCCAAAATCCGCTTTGTGCTGTTGCGAATATGCAGGACTATGTCCGATTGTTGTGCTGCTCTCCGACCATGAGAACTGCAACGTCGTTGTTGACTGGCCATCCCCTTCCCTCCCCCTTCCCCCTCCCCCCTCCATCCCCCCTTCCCCCTCCCCCCCTCCGTCCCCCCTTCCCTTCCCCCTCCACCCTCCCCCCTCCGTCCCCCCCTTCCCTTCCCCCTCCACCCTACCCCCTCCCCTTCTCCCCTCCCCCTCCCCTTCTCCCCTCCCCCCTCCCCTTCTCCCCTCCCCCTCCCCTTCTCCCCTCCCCCCTCCCTCCCCCTCCATTTTCCCCCTCCCCTCCCTTTCCCCCCTCCCCCCTCCCCTCCCTTTTCCCCCTCCCCTCCCTTTTCCCTCCCCTCCCTTTTCCCCCTCCCCCCTCCCTTTTCCCCCTCCCCCCTCCCCTCCCCCTCCCCTCCCTTTTCCCCTCCCCCCTCCCCTCCCTTTCCCCCTCCCCCCTCCCCTCCCTTTTCCCCCTCCCCCCCCCTCCCTTTCCCCCCTCCCCCCTCCCTCCCTTTCCCCCCTCCCCCCTCCCCTCCCTTTTCCCCCCTCCCCCCTCCCCTCCCTTTTCCCCCCTCCCCCTCCCTCCCTTTTCCCCCTCCCCCCTCCCCTCCCCTCCCCCCCTCCCTCCCCCCATTCCCCTCCCCCTCCCCTCCCCCCTCCCTTCCCCCTCCCCTCCCCCTCCCTTCCCCCTCCCCCCCTCCCTTCCCTTTTCCCCTCCCCTCCCCCCTCCCTTCCCTTTTCCCCCTCCCCCCTCCCTTCCCTTTCCCCCTCCCCCCTCCCCTCCCTTTCCCCCTCCCCCTCCCCCTCCCTTTCCCCCTCCCCCTCCCCCCCTCCCCTCCCTTTTCCCCTCCCCCCACCCCTCCCCCTCCCTTTTCCCCTCCCCCCACCCCCTCCCCCTCCCCTCCCCCTTCCCCCTCCCTTCCACCTCCACCCTACCCCCTACACCTTACCCCTCCACCCTACCCCCTCCAACCTACCCCCTCCCCTTCTCCCCTCCCCCTCCCTTTTCCCCCTCCCCTCCCCCCCTCTTCTCCCCTCCCCACCCGTTCCCTCCCCCCTCCCCTCCCCTCCCCCACCCAGCAATGCCGGGTACTTCTGCCGGGTCCCCCCCTCCCCTCCCCCTTCCCCTCCCCCCTCCCCCTCCCCCTTCCCCTCCCTCCTCCCACCCCTCCCCCCTCCTCCCACCCACCCCTCCCCCTCCCCCCTCCCATCCTCACCCTCCCCCCTCCATCCCTCACCCTCCCCCCTCCCATCCCTCACCCTCCCCCTCCCATCCCTCACCCTCCCCATCCCCCCTCTTCCCTCTCCCCTCCCCCCTCCCCCTCCCCCTCCCCTCCCCCTCCCTCCCCTCCCCCTCCCCTCCCCCTCCCCTTCCCCCCTCCCTCCCTCTCTCCCTCCCCCGCCCACCCCCCCTCTCCTCCCCCCTCCTCCTCCCCTCCCCCCTCCCTCCTCCCCTCCCCCCTCTATCCCTCCCACCCCCTCCCCCCTCCCATCCCTCACCCTCTTCTCCCCTCTCCCCCTCCCCCCTCCCCCTCCCACTCTTCTCCCCTCCCCCCCGTTCCCCCTCCCTTCCCCTCCCCCCCCCGTTCCCCTCCCCTCCCCCCCGTTCCCCTCCCCTCCCCTCCCCCCCCGTTCCCCTGCCCTCCCCTCCCCCCGCCCGGCAATGCCGGGTACTTCTGCTAGTATCTAATAAAGATATATTATATAAATAAATAAATAAATTCTAATATATCTAATATATATATAATATCTTTAATATATCTCAAATGTAAATCCCTGGTGTTGGCTTGGCGGTTAGGGTGCCGGCTTAGAATCTGAAGATCCTGGGTTCGAATCCCGGTCGATCGCTGAATTAACGCCAGGGGGGTTGACTCAGCCTGTCATCCTTCCGAGGTCGGCAAATTGAGTACCAGCTTGCTGGGATGAATGATCCCGGTGTGTACCCCAGTTTAGAATAGGTACACCGTATCCCTGCGCATCGTAAGAGGCGAACAAGGATTGGCGTCAGGAAGGGCATCCGATCATAAAAATATTGCCTCAAACAGGGAACCATGATTGTCATGGGGCCCGCAAGGCTAACCCCCGCTTTAGCGGGGAAAAATGTCCTTAAAACGATCATTCATTCATTCATTCATATTCAGCATTTTCCCATCTGTATTATTTGGGCGGTGCCACAAAATTTTAATATATCTCGGCATTTTCCCGCCTGTTATTTTACGTGGGGTATGATACATCGTGCCACAAATTTCTAAAATGTCTCAGCAATTTCCCGTCTGTGCATGAATTTTCTCAATTATTGCTGAAACCGAGTCTTAAACCATTGATGAAAATGAAATCAGATGGTGAATTAGAGTCAAAATAAAGCCGTGAGAGAGTCTCAATGGACTTTATGTTTCAGGCCTTCGAAAATGCATTTCGTTCTATAAACGGTAACTTTAATTAAATTTCCTTCCCGTTTTTTGGAACCGAGTCTAAAACCATGTTACCGACTGTGAAAAATGAAATGAGATATCGAATTATAGTTGAAATAAAACTGAGCGAGAGCAAGACACCGCGGGCCTCACAAAAGAGGCCTCACATAGCTCTACGAGGAAACAAAATGGTGGTGATTTGTTTTTGAAGCCCCTTCCAGAATGGGTGAGGCTACTCCCTCAACAGAGGAGGCCACAACCATGGACAGACTCACAGACAGACAGACAGAATCACCTATGGAGAATATTATAAAGATAAATATTAAGATAATGCAGACTCGTATGTTCTATTCATCATGTGCTAAATGTGCGTTGTAAAACCATACAAGCCCTAGTGAGGGACCATAAAAAGTTGTCCACAATCGATGGGTTATTTCATTGTGAACATTATACATAAACATTGTGCATCTGTGAAATAAATTATTATCTGCTATTATCAAACATTAATGCTGTTCATCTGTATGTGTATTGCGATAAGCAATACAAGCCAAAATGTGATATTCCTGTTCCTTTGAATAGAGCATATTTTGATGAAGATGTAAAAATTTGATGTCAAAATTAAATTTCAAGAAAAAGTAAGGTCCACCATTAAGTCCTTCGAATATATCTGCACAATAAATAGATATATCTATGTCTGAATGTTTAACTGAACATGGTGGCCAGCTCAGAGCCAGGGGAGAATATGTAGTGGGGGATAGTCGGATAGACTACAAGGAGCCAACCACAGTGAGTACTATATAAATAAAGGCATAACAAACAAGAGCGAGAATTGTTTTGCAATACATGTAACCATCTTTAGAGGCCATTTTTCCCCGCAAGCGGGGGTTGGCCTTTTTCGGGAACCGTGGTTGTTGTTGTTTTTCGGTCCCCTTTTTGAAGCAATGTTTTACGGCCGGATGCCCTTCCTGACGCCAACCCTTTTTTCCGCCTTTAACGACAAACAGGGAATTACCAGTGAACTGGTACTCAATTAGCCGACCTCGGAAGGATGACAGGCTGAGTCAACCCCCCTGGCGTTAATTCAGCGATCGACCGGGATTCGAACCCAGGATCCTAGGATCCTAAGCTGACACCCTAGCCGCTAGCCCAACACCAGGGTTGTTTTGCAATACATGTAACTTATCAAAAAAAAATACATGTAATCATATAACCCAAAAATACAATACATGTAACCTAAAAAGGGCATAACTGTGAAAGAATGGTGAAACGCCCTGAAACTCGAACTTGGTCTGTAACTTATCATCATAAAGCCTTGTACCAAGTTTCAGTTGAATATGTTAATGGGTATGCGGAAAAAGGTTTGAAAATCCCCAGGTGGGACTAACAGACGGACAGACTGATGGAGAGCAAATCTATCGTCCCCTCCAGTGAAGCCGGTAGGGCACTAATAAGGAGGACTGAAATTTTGTGATTAAGGTGGCACATTTTGGCTAAAAGGAAAGGCGTACCTGCATATCTGATTTTCAGCCCCCAGTTAGGTAAAGCCCGGTTGAGGGTTGTATTTTGAGTCCTGTCAGTCTAACCATCCATACCTCCCTCCGTACGTCCTTCAGTAAAATGATTGGACGCATTTCTTTCATATTCAGTCCATGTATGCAATATTATTTGGACATAAGGCCTGTCAATTGATTTTGGGATTCGAGCATATTTATAGGACATAATTAAGATTTGTGTGGATTTATATAAAACAAATTTTCGGGAGAGAATAGTACAGGTTTGTATATACTTTCAGGAACCATTATTTATTTATACACACCTTACTATCTCCACGACCAGCACAACCTTTTAATTATTTATTTATTTATATACACTTTACTATCTCTACCACTAACACTGACACATCTTTGATTTTTTTTTTTTTCATATACAGTACTTTACCATCACCACAACCAACACACAACTGTGAATTGCTTATTTATTTATACAAGTACACCCAATTCCTGCAGGAGCAGCAGGAAGGGTCATGTTATTATCCTCTCTGGGATATATAGATTACAGTAGATCTAGGCTTAGGCTTCAACAATATCGGTGGTGTGTTCAGTTACCAGGTTTCTTGTAGAGTGCTCAACAAGTGGCTTAAGCATTTGAGCAAGCACTCCATTCAAAACCGTTGATAAGGAACAGCTGGCCTAGCAAGCTAACTTCTTGGTAACTGAACATACCCCGAGTTTCCTCCTTTTCAGTTTAGTGTTAAACAGCAGTAGTGACTGTTTAAAGGATAATCATACGTGTTTGTGGTGTTTTTACTCATACTTTTGTTATTAGATGTGGCCTTGGAAAAATTCTGCTATTCGATATATTTACACCTCAACACGGATTTCGCCCAAGGTGGAATTTCCCCTTGGGGATGGGGGGAAATTAAGTGTCTACAACCTCCATCGTGTGACCTATAGTCCTCCTGTCAAGCCTGGTTGAGATTCGACAAGTAATGACCGAATGTATTGCGGTAAGACAGACAGACAGACACCAAATTGCATATTTTAGTAGGATACACTTTACCATCCCCACTGTCGACACACATATTTAAATTCCATATTTATTTGATACACTTTACCATCTCCACTACCAACACAATTTTGAATTATTTATTTATATACATTTCACCATCACCGCTGCGGACATACCAGCTTTTATTATTTATTTATATTTTACCTTTCTACAAACCTTTATTGATTATTCATTTATTTCATTATTTAAATATAAAATCTCCACGTCCTATTTCAAAGGTGGAGGTGAAGCTGTGTCCTCGTTGAGAACTTGCATTCTTGGTTTTATGCCTTCCCTCCACCCTCCTCCCCCTCACCCCCCGAAGGTGGCCGGAGGCATTATGTTTTCAGGCGTTTAGGCGTTTCAACATTATGTTTCAGGTTTTCAGGCATTAGAACAGGCGGCCGTCGAGGAAAAAGAAATTAAAAGCGAAGAAATAGTTGAAATTGGGATTGGAGAGACGGCAGGGATAGGAATGGAATCAGAGAAAGTGATGGAATATGCCCAAAGTCTGTATTCGCATCCTGATGCCGTACTTATTAACCCCAATAAAGATTTGCAGGTGTTGGAGCGAAGAAGAAGAATCCAGAAGGTGAGCCGGGTGATATATGGTGCAAAAAGATTTTCCGGGAGAGTGTTTGGCGCAAAAAGAATTTTCGCGCGGTTGGGATCGAGACAGCACCCGGGCGTTTGTGGAAGGTCCCTTGTGCGGGGTGTGAGAGAAAATGGCGCGCGTGTGCGAATGGCGCCGGAGCGAGAGTGTGATACCGAGTGCGAGAGCGAACGCACGTCGGAGTGTATGTGTGATAAATGCGACACAAAGAGTGAGAGCGATACAGAGTGTGGAAGTAGGAGTGAGTGTGACCAGGAGTGTGAGTCGGATGAGGAGCGTGTACGAGGAGGCACACCTGAGATGGTTGTGGAGCGCATGATGGGGAGTGTTACAGGGGATGTAACGGAAGAGTGCACGCCCGTGGTGGTTACGGAGTACGTAACGGGGGAGAGTGCACTCGAGGAGTGCGTGAGCATTATGAGTGTGCCTGAGTGTGTAGGTGCGAGTAGGGAAGAGAATGCACGAGGAAAAAGTTCAATAATGGAATGCCTGGAATGCATGAAGTGTATGGAAGGCCAGAGGACGACTTGGTGTGCGAATGTGAGTGTAAAAGGGGTCGCGTATGCGTGTGAGCATGCAAGTCGAGCATCGACGCGGACAGGGTTAGCGTCTAGCCCGCCATATAGCCGACGCGAGTTCTCGGTCCGTGCCGGGCTTTGTGTGCAGCGGGAACCAGCGGGTGTCGTAGCCGCGGCGGTTTTGAAAGAACCGCCGTGCACGATCCGCGCCGGGCCCCGCCCTGCACGGTCGAATCCGCGCTTTGCCAGGCAAAGCCGGCAGCCCGGTTCGAGGGGAAGGAGAAGGGGTCGGGGCGGTGCCCCCTTGCGGTGGCTGCGCTCCGGCCGGGCAAGGTTGGGCCATCGCGCTTGGGAGTGCAAGGCCTTGCGCCGGGATGGTTCTTGGAGCCTTGGTCCGAGTATGCCTCCTCCCCAGAATCGATGCCGGAGGGACCCAACCAACAGTAGACCAACCATCCGCACAGATAGCCGGCTTTTCGAAATCGAGCTATGGAAATGTATTTCCCGCACCGAGGCTCGTAGTGTATTGGACTGATCGTAGTAGTAATGGCGATAGTGATGGCGAATGGTAGTTTTACCATTCACCTCACATCACTTTTTGGGGGCACATGAGCTATAGGTTTATGGGGTGGCTGTGTAAACTAGCCCGGGAGGGTTAGGTTATTGATAGAATCTAGAGATGACCATAGGTAACGTTAGATTTAAGTAGTGACATTGATACCGGTAGAGTGGACATAGAGAGATTAGGTTGGTTGATAATGACGTGGGATGTGCAATAGTATAAGCGGTGACAGGGAAGCACTAAGTTAGAGGGAAAACCAGATCGTTTAAATGATGCTGTGTGTATGAGCTTTAAGGTTTGGATGAAATAAGGAATTGTGAGGCAATGGTTTGGAGAAGTGAAAGTGTATTGAGCAGAGTATTGTGAAAGGTGTGATTGTGCATTGAGTGATTGACTTGCATGGTGGCAAGTGAGAATGGTTGTGTGGAATCAATGGTGTGGAGTGAGTGGAGTGTGGAATGAGTAGTGTGGAGTGTATGGTGCGAAAGAGTGAATGGGGGAAGGAAGGACCCCCCCTTCACGAGTACCCGGGGAGGGTAGTTTAAAAGTAGGTAGAGGGAGTAGGTAAATTTGGTGGATATTGACATCTGTGGTGCGAGAGTAGCAGAGCACTGCTTTGATTGGTGCATGAGTAAAGTGGAATGGGTGGGCGTGTGGCTGAATTCGTAGTTATGGTCATTGCCTACCATAATTTCCCACCTGGTGTCCGGAGTAACCAATTCCCTTGGGGTTTCAACTGCATGCGGTTGGAATCCCTTGGGAGTTATGCTTGGAACGATGCCAGTTGGAGGTTATGGTCCTTGTCCGTGACATTACGTCACCAACTCCTTCGGAGCTTCAGCTGCATGCGGCTCCAGTTCCTTGGGGGTTGTGGTAGTTGCGTGACCATTTTTAGTTGAGCACTCCACCACTGGTATTCTGTCGGCCAGGTGAGGCCGCAGGTAGGCCCTGGCCAGGTAGAGTTGTGTTAGTGTTCAATGGGGCCCGAGGATCCTATGGAGAGGACCCGGGTAGCCCGACGCCAGAGAGGGCGGTAGTGGGGTGAGAGAGCCAGAGGGCCTTCCCCAGGTTAGGGTGAGGAGCAGGTAAGCTCGGGTGGCGACGTACAGTGGCGGAGGTGCGCAGGTAAGTTAGACCTGCTAGGGGAGCCACACGACCCAGCCCCGAAATTGTGCGAGGGCACAGGGTGAAGAATCGGGGGAGTGGGACCCCAAATTGGTGAGCGCCACAGTATGTTCATTGGGAGGTCGGTTCTTAGAACCACATAGAGTAAAGATGGCCAATGGTTTGGCAGGGAAAGACCGCGGGTCGTGTAAAGTGTGTTAATGTCAGTTAGAAGGTATAGTTTAGGATGAAAGTCTCTTCGCACCATCCGCATCCACTCACCTGAGGTGAGAAGACTCCACACCGATTTTTGAGCAAATGTTTGGTTGGTTGTAAGATGCATCATGACGTGGGGGGGGACATTGTTCATGGTTCCATCTCTCTCTCCTTAGGAGGGATTGATGAGGAATTGGGATTGGTGGCAAATTTGGTTTAGAGGGATTGATGACGAATTTAGAATTAGGGGAGATATGGGGAAGACAGGGCGTAGCGACGGATTTGTAAATGGTGTAGATACGGGGAGGGGCAAGGGGTAGTGTAGGTGACATGGGGGGGGGGGGGGTGACGAACGTTAGGGACGAGCTTTCTTAGCTCGCTCTCCCGTGCCCTTCATGCCACATTGCCTTGTTATTGTGTGTACCCTTGCGCCCTTACCCATCGCTAACTCTGCTTTGTCTTCCTATCCCACCCATGGACCGTGGTCTTTGGGTAGAGAGGGGAAAGTGTGCAGGCGTCGTAGTTGTGCCCCGCACCCTCGCTGCCTGCCTGCCTGGACCGGTACACCACCTATGGACCACACATTTGTGGCCAAGACCACTTTATGGACCACACGTTTTTGTGGCCGAGTACCACTTTATGGACCACACGTCTGTGGCATGGCATCTCTACTGGAAATCTTGCTTGCGGACCATGGTGAAGGTGGCACCTATGCCAAGCAGGTGGACCACCTTAGTTGGCCCCTGCTGGCCTTAATAAAAAATTTTTTTTAAAGTGGACGCGTTCTGTGCCCTTTTTGTTTTATTGACCAAATAGGCAGCAAGCAAGGAAAACGCCCAGAAACATCGGCCCAGCAGCCATCGGCCCACCTGAGAAGACGCCAGATCATTTACTTATTGAAATGTATGACTGTGCACTTGATAGTGCTTTTTGTGCATAGTGGTGTTTTTGTGCTTTGTGGTGCACTGCAATATCAATTGTGCATCTCTGAGCATGTGGGTATGGTGTATCGGTACAGTGCAGTGCATGACCTTTCCTCTTTTTAAACCATCTGCTTTTTGTCTCCCAAAAGACAGGTCCTGGGTTTTAGTGTAAATAATCCAAATAGTATTACTAGTCTTTGTAAATAATGCTCCCCACCGTAAATGTTTAGTTTGAAAATTAATTCCGAATTCGGTTATTCTGTGGGCGTGAGTCAGTTAGGTAGAATGCAACGCAGCAGGCGGGACATATCTACTTTTAAACATGTCGCACTCAGGGTGAGGTTAAAAGTAGAGGGTAACCACACCTAAGTGTCACATAAAATGGTAAAAGATATCCCTTAGTTTGACTGTTCAGTTTGACTTCTGTTTCCAATAGTTTGACTCTGCGTTGCATTAATCAAATAACATAGGCCCCTTTTCAAATCCCGTTCATTTTGCGGCTTACCTCCCTCCAAATTGTGTTCCCTTGCTTGCCAGCAGCATTCGCTGCCTGGCTCAAACGCCATTAACCATGTGGTCAGAGCGGAGAAAAAGGGGGAGGAGTTGTCGGGGCGAGGCGTGGCCCCAGCATCGTGTCACGAAGGGAGGAGCCGGTGAACCCTCGCGACCAATCAGGGCCGAGGCGTGTTCATCGGTAGGCGGATCTAAGCGCACGCGGTTTGATTTGGAAGGCGCATAATATAAGCGCCGCGGCAGACTACTTCCAGAGGAGAGAAGAGAGAGAGGGGACTGTCGATTGCATGGTCACGGACTGCGCAAGGCGCGATCGATTGTATTGAACTGCGCATACGGCCTTGCGAAGGTCTACCCCCCCCCCCCCCCCACCCCCCGCCATATATAAGGTCCGAGAGCGCGCCAACGGTACGCGCTCGCTGCTGCCCAGGTTCTCGCCACAGTACGAGCTGACACCTGGAGCCGGACCTCAACGCCTGAACCATCTGCCCGGACCCTCCTCCCCTGCCATCTGCCTGGACCTTCTCCTCCTACCACTACCCTCCCATGTAAGTCTGTCTGTATTTTCCTATGCGTGTTATTTAAGACTGTATAAGCTTGCCCTGTGTCCTTTTGCTGTTCTTGTACATGCCCTTCTTTCGTTTCCTCTTTTATTAGTGTAGTAATAAATCATATTTGTTCTTCCTACCCTCTGATTTCCTCTCATTCGATCGCTTTCGTCTTTTCCTCAATTGAGTACCGGTGGCACGATTTCAGAACCGCTCAGAATCTGGTTAGTCTTTTTGTTAATGGCCCGAGTCGCAGCCCGCTTCGCTTGGCGTATTCATTAACGCTGCGGCCCGGGTGGGAGTTATCTCCTCGCTTTACGGCCAGGGGTAGCACTCAGGTATTCGGGACCTTATTGACCAATCACCCTGGCTACTCCCGACCGGAAGTGACGTCATAATTTCCAGGACTGGGGGATCGGCCAGTTTGAAAGACAAGGGGATTAACCCCTCCCCCCCCCCCTCCCTGGCCGTAAAGCCAGGGGGGGGGGGGTTAATCTCGACCCCCGGATCCGCAACAATATATATATGTGTGCGCATGTGTATGTGTATATGTATGTGTGTGCGCGTGTGCATGTGTATATGTGTGTGTGTGTGTGTGTTTGTAAAGTTGAAGTTGAAGTTATACATAAAGTTGAAGTCAAAGGTATACATAAAGTTGAAGTCAAAGTTGTACATAAAGGAGAATTCACATTTATGTATCACGAATTCACAGTAGAATTCAGTTGTACATAGAGTTGAAGAATAAACTTCACACCTCTGTAATGCATAACGTTGAAGAGGAAGAAGTCAAATACAGAACGAGATACATGAGTTCTACATTGAAACACCATGGCAAAATCACTGTCATGTAAATAAAACGAATTAAAATCAAAGCGTACACTTGCTTTTTCTGTGCCCTTACCTCATAATGTTATTGAGTTTTAAGATAAAACTGGCCAGATTCGTTCATAAGACACAATGTACACAGTTCGATTGTTGTCTGTGTAACTGCAATGCCCTCGTGATTCTGGTTGTTCCCATGAAAACAAATCTGTTTTACAATTGTGTAACTTCCCACATTTCAAAGACTTCTGAGTTTTAAAGGACTTTCCTCTTACAGACGTCCTTGTTTGTGCAGCACGATCGACAGCTGGTTACTGTTCCTGTTCTCATGGCAGATGTCTTCTGAGAAACTCGGCGACAATGTACGACAATGTGAGTTTATCTGTAATATATACATATATATATATATATTTATGTATACGCCAGCAGATAACCTGGTTCCACTGGGCTGTGGTAAGGGAATTTGTCCCCAATTAAGTGTGGAATATATAGGGAGTTTGCTCGGAATGCCAATTGACAGCATAATGACATGGATCCATGGAAATATATAGTGTGACTTCAATCCTCAACCCCCTTCCCTTCCCAACCTCAAGTCCTCAACCCCCACTCCAATCCACTCCCCACCCCAGGTGGACAGTTCCACAATCCTTCTTCTAGTCTCAAATCCCCCCCCCCCCCCCCCCCTTAGGCTTCAACCCCACAACCCCCATAGCCTCAACCCCCCTCCTTTCCCCACTTCCCCACTGCCCATTAATCTTCCCCTTCCACTCCAACTCCTTATCCTGCCACTCCCCCTCTCTTCTTCAAGTCCTCAACTCCCCCCCCCCCCCCCCCACCACCCTCCCCACCTCAGGTCCGCAGCTGCCCCTCTCTTCCTCCAATCCTCAGCTCCCCTCCCCCCTTTCCCAACTCTGTCCCGTCTCTGCCACTCCTTCCCACTCTCCAACTCTCTGTCCTCCACTCCCCCTTTCTTCTTTAAGTCCTCAAACCCCAAACCCCTCCCAACTCCAGGTCCACATCATAGTTATTAACTGTTAAAAATGCTAAGGTTTCTCAGGGAAGTAAATCGACGAAAAGGAAATTATTCGTTGAACGGACGACTGAATAATTTGTGGTTGTTTTAGTTTTTACTTCTGGTTGTTGTGTGGACCAACGACTCAGTGCCTATCCCCACCAGTGTGTGCAACAAAAATGCACACAACTGTAAATTGCGTGAATGTCAATATTTTAAAATCTCCAAATGCACTATCTGGATCCAAGAACTCTTAAATGAGGTATTGAAGGAGCTGTGCTCCCACGTAGTCGGAAGAATGGACGCGACAAAAATCTGGAATTCGTCCGAGTTTCTTTATTGTCACAAAACAACTCGGGTACTTTGAAAAGCCCGTTTATCAGGCAGCAATATATATACACACATTATCCCGGAGCGTTTGCCCGGGAAAGGCGAGAGGGGGCGTGGCCGGGCGTCCTGTCCGCGGCCTGGCAAGTCGAGGGCGGGCATGGCCGGGCATGCCCGGGCGTCCCGGCCGAGGCCTGGCAAGTTGAGCGCGGGCCTGCCCGGGCGTCCTGGACGAGCCCGGCATGGTGATCGCTCCGCGTCATTGGTAGGTGCAAGGCGATTGTGTAAACCCAGCGGTAGCCGCTACAGTATCATCCAGCATTTTACATGCTATGGTTATGATGTTTACCCCATTCAGACACAATCATGCAACTTGCATTCGTATATAGAACTAGTATATAACCCGATTCCACCGGGCTGTTGTAAGGGAATTCGTTTCCAATGGAGTTTGACAGGAATGTCCATTGACAGCACAATGTCAGGGAGCCATGGAAAGCAACCCCCACCCAAAGCCTCAACCCCCCTTTCCCAACTCTATCCCTTCTCTGCCCTCCCACCGTCCCACCCCCACTCCCAACTCCAAGTTCTCACCCCTTCCCCCTTTCCCCCTCCCCCCAATCCCACTCCCAACCTCCAAGTCCACAAATAGAAGAAAAGGAAATTATTCCTTGGATGGAATTTATGGAATAATTTGTGGTTATATTATTTATTACTTCTGGTAAGTGTGCGTACTAACCAGATTATACACCACCCATGAAACTTCATGCTTCAACTCACACAAGGCATTGTCAGAGCATTCTTTTTTACACCTCTCATGTGCATGAAAATAAAGTGGAAGCATTAGTAAGGAGTCCCAAGTTTGGTTTGCAAATGTATTCATTCGCCAGCTGCACCGGTTAGTCCGCAATGGCCGTACCAAGTCAGCTAATCGGCTTAAGGCTGAGTGGCAGCAACTGACAAATGTGCCTGTATCCAGAAGGCGAGTCAACCAACGACTGGTTCAAGCAGGTTATCGTGCCAGGCGTCCCCTGAGAAAGCCACGCCTGACCAGACAACACAGCCAGCGCCGATTGCAGTGGGCCAGAGAGCACCGTCAATGGCAGCCAGGAAACTGGAATCACGTGACCTTCAGTGACGAGTCTATATTTCTGGTTTGTCGTCAAGATGGCCGCGTCCGAGTGCGCAGACAAGTGCATGAAGCCCACAACGAAGATTGTATAGTGCCACGAGTCCAAGCTGGAGGTGGTGGGGTGACCGTTTGGGCTGCTTTTCATGCAGGGGGCAAAACTGACCTGGTTGTTCTGAATGGAAACCTGAACCAGTTCAAGTACAGGGTCATTCTGGAAGAAACATTGCTTCCATTTGCTCGTGCAACCTTTCGAGGAAACTTTGTCTTCCAAGATGACAATGCACGGCCTCATCGTGGTCGCATGATCCAACACTTTCTTGCTGACCGTGGTGTAGAGCATATGGAGTGGCCTGCCATGTCCCCGGATATGAATCCGATAGAGAACTTGTGGGCAGAATTAACGCGTCAAATCAACAACTTGGACCAGCAGCCTACCTCTGTGTGTGAATTGCAGCAGACTCTAGTCACTGCATGGCAAGCGATTCCTGTCCAAGTCTTGGCAAATTTCGTGAACAGCATGCCTCAACGTGCACGTGCTCTCCTGAATGCTCGTGGGGGGTTACACGAAGTACTGAACTGTAATTTTACTGTCCGTAATCCCAGTCATAATTTAGCTTTTGTTTTTGTTGAAAAATTTTTTGGCTAATGTGCAAAATAAAGAGATACTTCTGGAAAACGTACAGAAGTTTAACACAGTACTGTTCGTGAATCGAGTTCGATATTAGTTTACATCACTTTCAAGGATCAATTTATTTGCTTCGAAATGTCAAATGTGGTTTTTGTTTCTTTTAAAGGTGACATTAACAAAATCTAGAATAATTTCAACATAATTCCAATGAACTTTTGGTTCTAAGTCATCTTGAAAAGTAAGTTCACCCCCACAAAAAAAAATTCCATATTAAATGCCAAGTCTGTGTATATATTTGGGGATGCACATAGTATAGGGGATGTATATATAGCACACAAAGTCCAATAACAACTGCAAATAACAGCTAAATCTCGTATATATTAAGCGTGAATGTGTTTGTTTGTGGTGTCTCTCTCTCTCTGTGGGTCTGTTCCTTATCCACGGCCACATCTTCAAAGCTACAAACTCCACACTCGGGGTACAGATACAACTTTGTGTGGGAAGTAATACGGGCTATGTGGCCGCAGTGTCAGAAGCCATTTTGAGGATGCAAATTGAGGCCAAAGTGACCAATATAGCATTTTTTTGCAAACAGGACGCCCAATTAGTTTCAAATTGAAAAGGCTGGCTTTTTTGAGTGCAGCACAATTAACCTTTTTAATGTCCATGAAAAATTTAAATTGATGGTTTAACTTAAATTTTTTCCAAGCATTGGGGTTGGGTATTTTTACTTGTTTTTCTCATCACTGGGGACAGGTACTATTGCCAGTACAGTATTAGATAAGTCTGATGCATTTCCTGTAAAGGAAGGCTTCTTCTTCTTCTTCTTCTTCTTCAAAAGTTTTAACATGGCTCCATAAAAGTATAGTAGTCTAATCAGGACATGTCAGATGAACAAGGGGGCCTCGGAATTAGTCCACATCTTCTTATTAAATTGTCTGGGAATACGTCATTCAAGAACTGCCGCATATTCGAAGAATAGCGGAAGGAAGCTCCTCTTCTCTTTTCTTCTGGTGTTGGGCTTGAGTGGACCGGACCCTCCGATTATCTCACTCTCTTCTCTTCTGGTGTATAGCTGGAGTGGACCAGACCCTCCAATGATCTATCTCTTCTCTTCCGGTGTCTGGCTGGAGTGGACCAGATCCTCTGATGATCTCACTCTTCTCTTCTCTTCTGGTGTCTGGCTGGAGTGGACCAGATCCTCTGATGATCTCGCTCTTCTCTTCTCTTCTGGTGTCTGGCTGGAGTGAACCAGACCCTCCGATTATCTCACTCTTCTCTTCTCTTCCGGTGTCTTGTTGGAATGGACCGGACCCTCCGATGATCTCACTTCACTCTTCTCTTCTCTTCCGGTGTCTGGCTGGAGTGGACCGGACCCTCTGACAATATCTCTCTTCCCTTTTGGTGGCTGACTGGATGAGCCCTTCTAACGATCGCTCTTCCCACCTTAACAGTGCCTTCCAACAATCGCCATCATTATATAGACAAAGTAATGACAATAATCAAAATATATTGGTTTACCCATTTGTAATACAACAACAACAACAACATGCATTTTAAGGCAATTTTCCCTGCTAGAACGGGGGTTAGCCTTGCGGTCCCCATGACAATCTTCTCCATTTTGCCCTATTTTCTGCATCTCTCCTTGTTAACCCCCTTGCCCGCATTTCTTCTTCCACCATCTTTAGCCAAGTCTTTCTCGGTCTTCCCCGTCCTCTACTTCCTTCTACATTAACTTCCATCACTCTTCTCAACCAGTCACTTTCATCCTTCCTCAATACATGACCAAACCATCTCAACCTGTTCCTCTTCACAGCATCAATCACAGGCAATATTCCCATCATCTTTCGCAATTCATCATTTGTCCTCCTCTCTCTCAACGATACTCCGCACATCCATCGAACCATTCGCATTTCCACCCTTTCCAGCCTTCGTTGCTGCTCTACGTTCATTACCCATGTCTCGCTCCCATAAATCATAACACTTCTCACACATGCAGCATACACCTTTCCCTTCAGCTTCAGCGACACTCTCCTCCTCATCAGCACGCCACTCAGTTCCCGAAACTTCTTCCATGCACATCTCACTCGAGCAACCGTTGCCGAGTCTGATCCACCTTCTCCATTCAGCATGTCTCCGAGGTAGCAAAATGTTTTCACACCTTCCAGCTTCACGCCATCTCCAAGATCCAACTCAACATTTCCTCCATCTGCAGCTCCCTCTGCGCACACCTTACATTTGAATGTAGCTGCCACACTGGTTAATGACCCTCTCAGACCACTACATTTTTGATGAACCCACTCAGTGCACATTGTACACTGAATGGAGTTCACTCCGACACCCTTCCTGCACACAGCACACGGCCACTTCCCAGTTCTTTCCACCTCACCACATGCTTTACCACTTGCCATCACCTTTGTCTTTCCGATATTCACCTTCAGACCTTTTGTCTCCATACATTCCTTCCACTTGTTCATCTTTTCCTTCAGTCCATCCATACTTTCCGCAATCAACACCAGATCATCTGCATACAACAACTCCCACGGTAAACCCTCCTTTACGTTCTGAGCCAGCACCTCCATCACAGCTACAAATAGTAGTGGACTTAGTACCGACCCCTGATGCACTCCCACCTTCACCTCAAACTCACCACTGTTCCCGTCCTTCGTCCTTACAGCTGTGCGTGCTCTTTTGTACATTGCCATCACTACTCTGATCAACCATTCCTCCACTCCTAACTTCCTCAATGCCCATGTCAATACTTTGCGTGGAACCCTATCGAATGCTTTCTCCAGATCAACAAACCCAAAAAACAACTTCTTCCTCTTATCCATGTACTTCTCCTGCAACTGCCTCACAATGAAAAGCGCATCTGTCGTTCCTCTTCCTGGCATAAATCCAAACTGCATTTCGTCGGTCTTCACTTTCTTCCTTATCCTCCTTTCCAACACCCTTTCCAATACCTTCATTCCATGCTCCAATAACTTTATCGCTCGGTACGAGCCACACTCCAGAGGGTCACCTTTCCCCTTGTATAGAGGGACGAGGGTACTCAGTTCCCAATCCACTGGAATGCGGCCTTCTTTCACCACCAGATTACAGATCTCTGTCATTCTCTTCACACCCCAACTTCCTGCTGCCTTCAACATATCTCCCACAACTCCCGTCGGCCCTCCCGCTTTTCCACTCTTCATTGCTTTTATCGCTTCCTTCTCAGTTATCTTCTCTGCCGGTCCTAAAACTGGGTTACTCTCTATGTTGCCATCCCATTCATTCTCTGTATTCAACAGCATTTCCATATATCTTTTCCATCTTCCTTTAATTCCATCTGGGTCGACAACGATTTGTCCCACTTCATCCTTCAAGCAACTCACCCCCATCACATCACACCTCTCTTTCACTATGTGCTTTGCAATCCTGAATACTGCTTTCTGACCCTCTTCCGAATCCAAGCGTTCTCCGAACATTTTCCTACATGCCTCCTGCGCCTTTGCTACCTCTTTCTTTGCAGCCTTCCTGGCTGCCTTATAACTTTAATGCTCTGCTGTTTCTGCTCCCGTACCCTTCGCCTTCTGCCACTCTTTGAACTTCTTCCTCTTCTCGTCAATCCTCTTTCCAACTTCAACATCCCACCACCATGTTTCCGAGTGCCTCGGTGGTCCTTTTGTCCATCCACATACCTCACCAACGGCTCCCAACAGACTAGCTTTCATTGACATCCAACCACTTTCAAGCTCAACCACATCATCCTCGACCCTACTCAGCCTCTCTTTTAATGCCTCCCTTACTGTCACCTCTTTCAACCTCCACACCTTCATTCTCGGTTGGTACTTCACCCGCCGAGCTCTCCTCGCACCTTTCACCCTTATGTCGCAGACAACCAAGTGGTGCTGTGAAACAGCCTCCTCCCCCGGGATCACCTTTGTGTCCCGGAGGTGCCCCCTATCTCGCCTACGCACCATCAGGTAGTCAACGGTTGTCGTCGACCCACCTGACGTGTATGTAACAAGCTTATTGTCCTCTTTCTGGAACTGAGTATTACAAATCAACAAATCAGCTCCATCAGCAAACTCCAAAATCCTTTCACCTTCTCCATTTCTCACACCATATCCGTAACCCCCATGAACTCCCTCAAAACCGTCCATACTCCTTCCCACATGTCCATTTAGGTCTCCTCCCACCACAACAACTTCCTCATCTTTCACGTTTTCCATCAGCTTCTCTATCGCACACCAGAACCTGTCCTTCTCTTCATCGCTTCGACCAACCTGCGGAGCATATCCCAAGATGACGTTCACCAAGAGCTTTCCAATCATCATTTTCACCATCATCAACCTATCACTCACTCTAGTCACACTCACCACACTGTCTACAAACTCCTCAGAAAACAGGACACCAACACCATTCACGCCCTCCGGGCACCCTTGCCACACAAACTTGTATTTCTGTCCCTGCCTACCCTTCACCATTCTCACACCACTTCCCTTCCATCTCGTCTCTTGCACACAACATATGTCCACTCTTCCCCTGACCAATACTTCCACCACTTCTCCTGATCTCCCTGTCATTGTCCCTACATTCCATGTCCCAAACCTCAGAAACCGATCTCCACTTCGGGCTGTACCCTGCCCATATGTACTTGTGATTGTCATGGTTCTCTTTTTGAGGCAATGTTTTTATGGCCGGATGCCCTTCCTGACGCCAACCCTCTTAGTCGTCTCTTACGACACGCAGGGATACGGTGTACCTATTCTGACCAGGGTACACACTGGGAAACGTTTAAAACATGTAAATTCTGGGGGGGGGGGGGGGGGCGTCAGCATCACGGCTGCGGTTTAAACATATTCCAACAATATCCAAACAGAACCATGAAAAAAAAAAAAAAAAAATCCGGGAAAAGTCTCCAAGCAAGAACGTGGATTTGAGAAGGAAGGAGCAGAGGCGGAAGAAAACGAGATACAGGGGGCGGGGCACAAGCCGAGATGAGGAGGAGAGCGAACAAGCACGTGTCCGGGAGGAGAGAAAGAATCAATATATAATTCTTTGTCTCGGGAGGTGAGGTGAGGGGGAGAAAACAAAATAAAAGAAACAAGCAATACAGCGAAGGAAATCACCCAAACCGACAAAACACCGACGGGGGGAGGGAAGCCCCAAGTTACCAGGCCGCGCAAGAGGTACGACTCAGAAAACGATTAACTACACACAAGTTTGCACGAACCACAAACCAACACCAACTAGAAACACACAATAACACGTACACAGCAAGATAACCAGTGGAAATTTGACAAAGACAAGAATGGGAAAACACTCAAACTTCGATGCCGTGGAGAGCTCGAAGTACGCCTCACTCGCCCGAGGAACCGGAAGTCCCACTTGTGATGATCTTTGTAATGATGATTTGTAATGATCATTTGTAATGATCAACAATATTGTGAAAAAATAATAACCAAAAACCTCCACCATTTTAAATCCGTTTTCTGAGACCACTAATTATTTTCTCGTCGTTAATAGATCTTGAAAAAAAGACAATAAAATAAAATAAAAATAGTTTTTAAAAGTTGTAAAATTGAAAAGATCAATGTATTTTCCATCAAATTTATCCGTTTTTAATTGAAATTTTCTTCTCCGCATGGAAGTTGTAGAGACATCTCGAAGATGATCAAAGGAAATTGGATGCACTTGAGATCAATTTGGAGTGTCATAGTAAAGGGGTTGAATACTTATTGACTCAAGATAGTTCAGCTTTAAAAAAAAAATTTTTTTTGTAAAAAAAATCTTTTTTAAAAATTCCAATTTGACATTATGGGGTATTTATTATGTGTCGATCATTGACAAAAATATCTCAATTTAATCCATTTTAAATTCAGGCTGTAACACAACAAAATGTGAAAAAAGTCAAGGGGTGTGAATACTTTCTGAAGGCACTTTACTTAGTTCGTTGAAGGAAACACGAACTGAGCTGTATTGTCACTCCCCTGACCGATGAATGTAAAACATGCTACTGTACCTTTGGAACAAACATAATTCTTTAAGTCTATACTTAAATTATTATTTATTTAAGATTATTTACCGATTGATTTTTGTCTTTTTGCACTTGTTTTTTGTACTCTGTCAAAGCGCCTTTGGGCTTCTTGAAAAGCGCTATATAAAATAAATGTATTATTATTATTATTATTATTATTATTATTATTATACCATGCTCTTGCTAATAGATTACGTAAAATGCCATTCGGGTGCTGACACACGCGATATGTTTTTCTCTGTTCTTTTTTAGATTGGTTCGTCTACATACACTGATTTTTCTAACCTCTTTGACTTTTTTGAGAACATCACTGGCGATTATGATCCCAATAATGGAGATACATCCTCACATGAAAGCTGCAAACATTCAGATGAGACAACACGCAGCGCGGTGTTCAACAGCATCTTTATTCCTGTTGCCTTCTCATTTGTCTTCGTTCTGGGTTTTCTTGGTAACATTTTGGTCATTATTGTCCTGACACACTACCGACAATTCATGGCATCATCTGACATCTACATGCTTCACCTTGCATTGGCAGATCTCTTATTTGTGTTGACTCTTCCCTTCTGGGCATCTTACCTTGTTTCATCCCAGTGGAATTCTGGCAAGACCGGTTGCAAACTCATTTATTCGCTAACGAGCATTAACTTTTACAGTAGCATCTTCTTACTGTGCTCCATCAGCCTTGACCGCTACCTCGCCATCGTACATGCCATCAAGTTGCACTCCTGTCGTAGAACACGCAACATTCAAGTCATCTGTGCCACTGTGTGGATGTTGAGCTTATTGTTCAGTGTTCCAGACATAATCGCCAGCAATACGCGTCAGGTGAGGTTGCACGAGCACATGAAATGCATCACATAATAAAGGCGCATTTGCAGATAACGTACACTTGCTTTGTTGAGGCAATGTCTAGTCCACAGGTATGTCCTTTCTCCTACTTCGGGTCTTCATGTTGGAGAACACATACCTTTCCCCCCCTCGAAGATCAAACATAATTTTCAGGTTCTCCCATTGGGTGACACTGTGGTGATGTTTCTTTTTTGTTTTGTTTTTTTGTATACACAATTGAGGCTCGTGAAAGAGCTAACATTTATTTCACAAACAAATCAACCAGACAAACAAAATATATAAAAAGAGGGAGCGGAAGACAAGGTGGGGAGAGAAGGGGAAGCACACAAACACAACATTTGAGAGCAGGGAGATGTGTGGGAGGGAGAGGGCTTGGAGGGAGGAGGCGTGGGAAGGGGGGGCGGTGGGAGAAGTATAAAACAGAAGGACACCAAGGACTTCCAGGACAGAAGTTGGTATTTCAAAAAAGTGGATTTGGGGTGAAATTAGCAGGGGTAGAAAAGATCAAGGTTTTGGATGGGGGAAGATAAGAGATGGTGGTGAACAGCTGTTTTAAAGACCTGGAGGGTGGAGTGGGATTGAAGAGAGTGAGGGAGTTTGTTCCAGAGGCGGGAGAAAAGAGGAGTGAAGGTGAGCAGAGAGTCTTGATTTTGGCAGTTTAACCATAAGAGGGTTGCAGGCAGATCTTGTGCGACCTGTAGGAATATTTGGGGGACAGAGCCCAGAGAGAGCTGGGGCGGCAAGGGCTTGCAAGGGCAAGGGCAAGGAGTCGGTAGAAGACGGAAAGACCACCAACCTGCCTGCGGTGAGTGAGTGAAAGGCCCTTGGAGTTAGCTTCATCGCGGGAGATTCCAATGATTCTGAACGCTTTGGTTTCAACAGCGTGAAGACGAGCTCAGTGTGAGGCAGGAGCACCAGCCCAGAGGGGAGAGCAGTATTCCATTGAGCTGCGGATGAAAGCCTTGTATGTGGTGAGGAGCTCAGGTGTGCCAAGGAAGGACTTCACACGACGGAGGATGCCCAGTCGGCGACTGGCTTTGGAGGCCAGATTTGAAATGTGGTTTTCCCAGGAAAGATCATGGCAAATAGTGAGACCCAAAAGCTTGAGTGACAGAACTTCTTGGAGAGGATTATTCAGAAAGTGGATGGGAGGGTTGTCCAGTCGGTCTTTTCGGAGAGACATCGTAAGAGTGTGAGATTTGTCAGGATTGAAAGACATGTTCCACTCGTTTGCCCAGTCTGTGATTTTGTCCAGGTCTGCAGAGAGTGAGGAGGCTGCAGACTGCCGATCTGAGGGATGAGGAATGGAGTGACAGAGAGTAGAGTCATCAGCAAAGAGATAGAGAGGATTTTCAAGAGAGTCAGAGAGATCATTGATAAAAAAATTTTAAAACCACCTTTAGAGGCCATTTTTTCCCGCAAGCGGGGGTTGGCCTTTTTCGGGGACCTTGGTTGTTGTTGTTTTTTGGTCCCCTTTTTGAAGCAATGTTTTACGGCCGGATGCCCTTCCTGCCGCCAACCCTTTTTGTCGCCTTTTTACGACAAGCAGGGAATTACCAGTGAACTGGTACTCAATTTGCCGACCTAGGAAGGATGACAGGCTGAGTCAACCCCCCTGGCGTTAATTCAGCGATCGACTCGGATTCGAACCCAGGATCCTAGGATCCTAAGCTGGCACCCTAGCCGCTAGCCCAACACCAGGCTAAAGAGATCATTGATGAAGACCAGAAAAAGCACAGGGCCCAGAACACTGCCTTGGGGAACTCCAGCCTGAACAGGAAGAGGAGATGAGAGAAACCCATTCAGGGCCACACGTTGACTACAACTAGAAAGGAAGTCCGCCAGCCATGCGTGGAGATTTCCATGGATACCAAAGGAGGAGAGTTTGGTGAGCAGAGCGGGGTGCCAGACCGTATCGAAGGCACATGATATGTCAAGGGAGACAGCTCTAATTTCCTGTTTGGCATTCAGGACCTCCATTCATTGTAGCCATTGGAGAAGAGGAAAGATTTCATATCTGAAGCAATGATGGATTCCATGACTTTGCTGATAATTGGGAGAAGGCTGATTGGTCTGTAGTTGCTAGGATCTGTTTTTGCACCTTTTTTGTGCAAAGCGGTGATGTTGGCTGATTTCCAATTAGATGGCAGATGACCTTGAGCAAAAGAGAGGGTGAAGAGAACAGAAAGAGGGAGTGAAAGAGCGGAAGAACAGGATTTTAGGACCCGTGGGCTGATGCCGTCAGGTCCAGTTGCAGAATCGGAGTCGAGGGTTGACAGAAACTTTTCCACCTTGTCAGGAGGAAAGGACACAGAGTCCAGGAGCAGCTGGGTACGACTGGGTACGGTGGGTGCAGAGAGGGATGGGTTTGGGACACAAGATTTAGAGGCAAACACAGAGTTGAGGCATTCAGCTTTTTCACGTGCGGAGTCAGCCGTGTAGCCGTTTGAGGTGAGGGAGGGGATGGAGGGGGAACAAACACCAGAAACAGATTTGACCAGATGCCACCAGGATTTGGAAGAGGGAGACAGATAAGAGAGTTCGGTCTTGAGAAAATGAATGAATGAATGATCGTTTTAAGGCCATTTTTCCCCGCTAGAGTGGGGATTAGCCTTGCGGGCCCCATGACAATCATGGTTCGCTGTTTGAGGCAATGTTTGTATGGCCGGATGCCCTTCCTGACGCCAAAACGGAGAGATATTGTTTCCTGGCTCTCCTGAGGGTGGACACACACTTGTTTCGGGCTTTGTGAAAGGAAATGAGAGTTCCTTCCGTTGGATTTGCTTTCCAGGAGACGAAAGCAAGTTGTTTCTGGGCAACAGCCTCACCACAAGATTCCGTGTACCATGGACGGGAGGAAGGGGATGACAACTGAAGACGAGATGGGATAAATCTGTGCATGAGAGAGAGCAATTTACTTTGGAAGAATTCCCAGGATGAGTTGATGTCAGAGGCAGTAGAGATGGGAGACCAGTCCAGATGATTGATGGCTGCTTGAAGACCGTGCCAGTTGGCCTGAGTGAAATGCCAGACTCGTCGACGCTGAGGAGGCTCTCTGAGAATGGTCAGAGAGATGTCCACTTTGACAAGCACATGATCAGATGAGCCGATTGGAGCAGAAGAAGAGCAGCAGACATTTTCAGGGAAGTTAGTCATAACTTAGTCCAGAAGAGAAGATGCTCCGTTGACTGAGATCCGGGTCGGGAAATTGACAGATTGTGTCAGTCCCAGTGAGTCGCAGAAGTCCTTTGCTGAAGAGCCATGGCTGGTGATAGAGGTACCCACACCCAGCCAACTGGCATGGTGACGATTGAAATCACCACATATGGGGAAGAGAGAGTTGGGATGGGTCGATAGAAGTTGGTCCATATTATCAGACAGCGAGATGTAGATGGAGTCATCACTGTTTGGTGGACGGTACAACACACATATGAACAAATTGTGGGAGCGAAGGGGAGGCCGTAGCCAAAGGTATTCCTGGGGGTGAGGTGGAGAGAGGGCAGTGCAGGGCGAGTGAGGAAGAGTTTTTTTTATAAAGATAGCAACCCCACCTCCAGGACGAGGCTCAGGTCTATCATACCGGAGGAGGGAGTAACCTGGGAGAGATACCAAGGAATCAGAGACATCATGAAGGAGGAAAGTTTCTGTTAAGCAGATCACGTCTGGTTTGTCAGAAGCAACCTGTATGGAGAGATCAGTCAAGTTTGAGTGAAGGCCCCGGATGTTTGAGGTCCATTCCGTTAATGAAGAGGAAGGGGGAGCATCGGATACAGAACAGGGGGGGGGAGGGGTAGGGTAAGATGTGGAAGAGGAGGAAGAGGTAGGGAGAGCTGTTGAAGGTGTGTCAGAGATTTCAGAATAGCTTGGAGAAAGGGAAGAATGGGGTGGACAAAAGGTTTGATGGTGATTGGGTGAGGCACAGTGAGGTGTTATTTGAGGAGGGGGAAGAGCGAGGCAGAAGGTTGGGGGAGATGAAGGTGAAAGTTGGAAGGGGGAAGAAGCGGGGCTTTGAGGAGGAGGGGTGAGAGG
Source organism: Myxine glutinosa (assembly GCF_964187855.1). Taxonomy (NCBI): domain Eukaryota; kingdom Metazoa; phylum Chordata; class Myxini; order Myxiniformes; family Myxinidae; genus Myxine; species Myxine glutinosa. The sequence goes on along the minus strand of NC_136261.1, from coordinate 210,663,112 downwards.
GGAGTCTAGGAGGGAGGAGCGAGGGAGAGTCTTGGAGGGGAGGGGTGTGGGGGGAGTTTAGGAGGGAAGGGGCAAGGGGGGAGATTCGAAAGGGATGGGTGATGGGGAAGATTTGGAGGGGTGGGGCAAGGGGGAAGATTTGAAAGAGATGGGTGATGGGGAAGATTTGGAGGGGAGGGGCAAAGGGGTAGATTTGGAGGGGAGGGGTGATGGGGAAGTTTTGGAGGGGAGGGGTGATGGGGAAGTTTTGGAGGGAAGGGGTGATGGGGAAGATTTGGAGGGGAGGGGCAAGGGGGAAGATTTGAAAGGGATGGGTGATGGGGAAGATTTGGAGGGGAGGGGCAAGGGGGAATATTTGAAAGAGATGGGTGATGGGGAAGATTTGGAGGGGAGGGGCAAGGGGGTAGATTTGGAGGGGAGCGGTGATGGGGAAGTTTTGGAGGGGAGGGGTGATGGGGAAGTTTTGGAGGGAAGGGGTGATGGGGAAGATTTGGTGGGGAGGGGTGAGATTGGATTTTGAAAAGTGTACGATTAATGGGAAACGAACATTTATTGCAAAATGAGTTTCTTGTGACCTTCGAGTCAAAAATACGTTTGAGGACGCTGAAGGAGGGGTGGAGTGCAGAAGAGTTTCGGGAATGTAGAAAAGAGGAACTGTAAGTGATGGAATTTTTTTTTGGAATGAATAGATTTGGTGAGCAAGTCGAAAGCATCCTTTTATAGAAGAAGAAGAAGAAGAAAAAGGTGTTATAATATATGACAGAATACAGTACTTCAGGTGAAAGTTTAAACATTTTTAACAACGTGATCGAAGAACGAACGAACAAATAAGAACAACGAATAAGCGAATAAGAACAGAGAAGGAAATATTTTTTGGGGTTGTTTTTTTTTGAGTTGAGATTTTAAACAAGGAAGTATGGGGTGAAAGACTGGGACAAAAACAGAGAACGAAAGTAATTGCAGCGCAATCGACGAACCGCTGCGAGAAAAACAAAGCCTCAAGGTCGGACACGGTAGCCTACTAGGCCTCAGAATACGCGACATGAATTAACCGACGATTTTGTATACATGTATGAAAAATTAACACCGACAATCTTACTGAAGACACACTATAGGTACACACACCGAAAGACAGATACAGTTTCGACAAAAACACAATTGTGAAAAATTTAACTTCGAAAGCGTGAGCGCATGGACAGCTTCGAAAAGACGTGACCTCCAATGAGGTCACGTTTATGTTTGGGCGAGGACATATAAGAAAAAAATTGGTGTTAATGTTAGTGGATACTCAAACCATAACCTCATAATCTAACCTTCAGAAGTCAAATAATTCACATGAGCCAATGAGGGAGACCACACTATCTGTTCTTCCTTGGAAAGGAAAACGCACTTCAATAAATCCACAATTTAATAATGCTTTGAAACAAAAGCTTCTTTCACCGAAGGAGAAGTCCTATGACTACCAGGCCAAACATGCAGCCATATTCAGGCACCGTCTTTCCCAGGAATGTCACTGTTTGCCAAAACAGCCAACACTTCTTGGATGAGAGCTTCATGCTATGTTCTTTGTAATGCCGGAGTAGCATTTGAATTTGTTAGGCATGGTCGACAAAACACTTACTACACGCTAGGTTGGCATCAAGATTGGGTAAACAAATGTTATCCCCAAGACCCGGTGGGAACTTGGAATGGGCTGAACTCAGTCCAAAGGGTCATCCAAAGGGATTATACCAAGATTATACCAATGTGTGGCTCTCAACGGAACCCTATCTGCTCCTCTCCCTATCAAGGCTGGAGCCTGGAGTACCCGAAGGCAGTGTTCTTGGTCCCATCTTATTCGTAATCTTCATCAATGATCTCTCTGAAAAATCATGTTTATCTCTTTACTGATGACTCCACTCTCTGCCGTGACATCCCTCATCCTTCTGACAAACAGGCAGCAGCCTGTTCCCTCTCCTCAGACCTTGACCAAAATCACAAACTGGTCAAACACTTGGAACATGTCTTTCAATCTTGAGAAATCCCACACACTCACTCTCTCTCTCTCTGAAAGGACCATTCCGCAAACCCTTCCATCTACTTTCTCAACAACTGTTTCAAAGAGGTTCAGTCACTCAAGTTTGTGGGTCTCATTTTCAGCCATGATCTCTCTTGGGCAAGCCACATTTCAAGGTTGGCCTCCAAAGCCAGATGCCAACTGGGCATACTCTGTCATGCAAAGTCCTACCTTGGCACACCTGAGCTGCTATCCATCTACAAGGCTTTCATTTGTAGCTTGATGGAGCACTGCTCTCCCCTGTGGCCCCTGCCTCAAGTCTTTCTCTGCTTGATGCCGTGGAAACTAAGGCTTTCAAGATCTATGGAAAATCTCGCAATGAAGCTGAGTCGATGGGCCTATCACTTTGCCATCAGACAGGTCACAGGTCCCTGCCTTCTTCCACCTCCTCTCTTGTCTTGTACCCTCTGCCTCTCTGGTCTTGCAACTAATATGGATGGGGAAATCTACACCCTCTGAGTGAGTTATCAGTCTTAACCGAATGAGCGTCTTTGCTCTGTCAGGTTCCAATAAGAAAGCATCTTTCAGTGTGCTTCAGCTGTCCCTTTAGCAGTATGTCTCTTCTTCTGATCCCCAACGAGCTCTTCAATAATGTTGTTGCCAATAATGCGTTCCTCTGCTACGTTGGGATCACTTGACATTAACATTGGAATCCTTAATTCACCACTAGGGCTCGTGTTGCTGTGCAACGGAAACTCCAACACACCCCAATTTGAGAATGGAATCATTGTCTGATTCGCCACTACTCCCATGAGAGTGGCACAGCCCAGCAGCTCTTTAACCTCACCCTTGTCCAAGGCAAATGTCACCTCTTCCAGCAAGCTGGGATGCATGGACTCGTGTGTGCCAGAGGGCTGAAGTTGTTACCTCATCCAGGATGCAGTGCACACAACACCTACCTCTCTCATTGAGTTCCAGCAGCTGTGTATCCTGGTTTACCTTTGTAGACACCCCATAACCCACTTGCTGCTATTCTATTTGACCAATCACACTGCGGATTGCTGATGGTCACACCCTACCATGTCTCTGGCCTTTCTTCAGATGACTTTGTGTGTTCATGACAGACTATCCCCATTTTGGCTTCCTCACATTCCTTGACATACTTACAAAACTTTACTACTTTTGGAATACTGTCCTGGGTCACTACTGGAGCTATCACAGTGACAACTCCCCATTTCCCTAGAATCAGGAGGGTGATCAGCACCCATGACATATATGCCCTGATCGACCACACGTGAAGCAATGGTTACAGGTTCTCCCTTTCTAGTCAGGTTCACTGTGTCAATAAATTATATTTCGTTCAAAATCATGGTAGATTAGCAAACCTATACATTTTTGGAAAGGTTATAGCAAAAGGAAACTAAAAATCAATGTTTACATTTGGAGAGATACCTGTATGGCGGCCATTTTGGATTTTCAAAATGGCCACTGTAAAATACATATTTTGTTCTATTTCTGCCTCTAATTACCCTAAAAACTTTTTAAAATATACTAAACCTATATTTTCAGGGACAAGGAATCCAATGAAAGTATCAAATTAGTGCTATGGGGAATGGTAAGACACGAATCAAAGGTTATGAATTGCAAAATACTGTCTCTATATTCGCGATAAGTTGCATAATCAAATACATGTTATCATTTTGTACAGGCAGTTAATAACATCAAAATGTGTCACAATAATTAATATCACCAAACATACACAGGCAGTCAGCAAAATCATATATACACATGCAGTCAGTATAACTTCACATCGACACAGGCAGTCAATGACAAAATATACACAGGCAGTCAATGGCATCAAACATACACGATTACAGAATATGCCATTTAGAGTTCGTCATCACTGTCCTGTGTGTCGTATCCGACAATATAGTCCGCATCGTTTTCACAGTCCGTTCCACACAAGCAAAGGTCGGTCAAATTGATTGGCAAATCGAATCGGTCGAATGGTCGATCGAATCGAATTCGATGAATCGAATCGATCGAATCGATCGAATTGGTCGAATGGTCGATCGAAGCGATTGGTCGAATGGTCGAATTGGTCGAATGGAATTGGTCGATTGGTCCAATTGGTCGAATTGGTCGAATCGAATTGGTCGGAATTGGCAAATGTAAACATTGATTTTCAGATTTTCCATGTAATAACGTTTCCAAAAATGTATAGGTTTGCTAATCTACCATGATTTCGAACGAAAAAACATAGTGAACCTGACGATTCCGACAGGTTCCACATCCCCTCTCGTTGAGCCTTGGTCTTCTCTCAGTCTGAGTGTTCATTTAAATGGAAGCAATATCCATAGCTCTGCTACCTCTGCCAATAATGAACTCCCACCACTGCCTGGGTGGGTGTTCACCTCCACTGCAAGAGTAGTCTACTTCCCCCTTCCTTGCCGTAACTTGGGCATGTGCAATGTTTGATATTCATTCTGCCTGGAAGGAACCTTTCGAGATGGCCCCCATACTGGGATCACCTTTCCTGCTTCCACCTTATATCAGTCTACATTTCTGTCACTTAAGCAATCCTCACTGCTGATGTGTTTCTCAACTTTAGTCAGGTTCACTATGTTGACAAATATAATTTCGTTCCAAATTTTGGTAGATTAGCAAAACTATACATTTCTGGAATATTCAGAGCATGAGGAATCCAAAAATTAATGTTTACATTTGCGTAGACACCTTTGCGAAAATGACACTCAGGACAGTGATGAAGATAGTCAGGTTCACGATGTTAACAAATATAGTTTCTTTCAAAATTTTGGGATTAGCAAACCTGTACATTTTTGGAATCTTCAGAGCATGGAGAATCTGAAAATCAATGTTGGCATTTGCACAGACACCTGCATGGCCGCCATTTTGGATTTTGAAAATGGCCGCCATAAAATACATATTTTGCGCGATCTCGGCTTCTAGTCAACCTAGAGACTTAATTAAATATGCTAATCCTATGTTTTCTGGGTCAAGGAATCCAATAAAGGCCTCAAAATAGTGCTCAGGATTATAGAAAAGCAACAAACAAAGGTAATTGAAAACCATTGTCTTTATATTTGTGATATAACTGTATTACATAATACATGATATTGCAAGTCCTTTGAAGTTATAGGTATGGGGTTATCAAGCAAGAAAGCAGCCTTGTTAGTATCAGATTGAACTATAAGTCCTATACACAGGATCTACGAGGTCTATACCGTTCAGGAATATGCTTTTACAGATCTTCATCACTGTCCTGAGGGTCATTTTCGCAAAGGTGTCTACGCAAATGTAAACATTAATTTTTGGATTCATCATGCTCTGAGTATTCCAGAAATGTATAGTTTTGCTAATCTACCAAAATTTTGAACGAAAAAACAGTGAACCTGACTACTTGTGCTGTCCTTCCGGCCTCCAGCCTGCTGCTTCTCTGAGCCTTTCAATGGTAATGAAGGAACTGCGCTCCAACGCGAGTCGAAAGAATTGACGCGACCAAAGACGGAATTCGTCCGAGTTGCTTTATTGAAACAAAACAGCTCAGGTATTCTGACAAGCCCGTTTATCGGGCAACAATATATATACACATTTATGTCGGGAGGTTTGCCCGGCAAAAGCTATACCGGGCATGCCCGGGTATCAAGGGCGAGCCTTGGAAAGGCGAGTCTGGACCTGCTCGGGCGTGTTTGGCTGCGGCCTGGCAAGTCGAGGCTGGGCGTGCCCGGGCGCTCTGGGCGAGCACTGGAAAGACGATAGCGGGCATGCCCGGACGCTCTGGGCGAGCCCTGGAAAGGCGATAGCGGGCATGCCCGGACGCTCTGGGCGTGCCCTGGAAAGGCGATAGCGGGCATGCCCGGACGCTCTGGGCGAGCCCTGGAAAGGCGATAGCGGGCATGCCCGGACGCTCTGGGCGAGCCCTGGAAAGGCGAGAGCGGGCATGCCCGGGAAAGACGAGACCGGGCGTGCCCGGGAGGTTCGGGCGTGCCCGGGAACAGTGAGTCCGGGCATGCCCGGGAGAGGCACGTCTGACCGTGTTCTGGCCGGTGCAAGGCGATTATGTACATCCAGCGGTAACCGCTACACACGCCCCTCCAGAATCGACCTGCACCGGCAGGGTCAATTTAAGGGGGGTCCGGATGACCCGGCCGAAGCGACCCCTGGAGGGTCGTGGGGAGGGGTCTGACGTGGTGGTGGGTGGTCGAGCGGGGGGAACTGTGGACGGGGGGCGGCCTCGCCGCGGAGGAAGGGCCAACCGTGGTGGTCGGTCGACGTCCATGTGCGCCGGTTTGAGGCGGTCCACAGAAATCCGGTCCGGCCGGCCGCCGAAGTCGACGATGAAAGACTTGTCGCCCCGTCGCAGGACCCGGAAGGGCCCGTCGTACGGCGGCCGGAGTGGCCCCCGGTGCGCGTCATGACGCACAAAGACGTACTCCGCTGTGCGAAGCGCCGGGGGGACGTAGGACTGGGGGCCACCGTGGCGGGACGTCGGCACGGGGGCAAATCGTCGGGCGGCCTCCTGGAGGTCCGAGCGCTGGCGAGCGGCGGACCAGGGACTGGTAGCGTCAGGCACGAATTCGCCCGGGACGCGGAGTGGCTGGCCGTAGACGAGCTCGGCGGCGGACGCCTGGAGGTCTTCCTTGGGGGCCGTGCGAAGGCCCAAAAGGACCCACGGCAGCCGGTCGGCCCAACCGTCGTCCTGAAGGCCGGCCATGAGTGCGGCCTTCATGGAGCGGTGAAACCGCTCGCACAACCCATTGGCTTGGGGGTGGTAGGCCGTGGTGCGGTGCAGGGTGACCCCCAACGAACGGGCGACCGTGCCCCAAAGCTCAGACGTGAACTGTGGGCCGCGGTCGGACGAGATGTCCGCTGGTGCGCCGAAGCGCGCGACCCAGGTGGCGATGAACGCCTGCGCCACGTCGGCGGTGGTGGTGGAGGTGAGGGGCACGGCCTACGGCCACCTGGTGGTCCTGTCCACCATGGTGAGCAGGTGGGTGAACCCCCGCGAGGGGGGCAGGGGACCCACCAGGTCCACGTGGACGTGGTCGAAACGCCGTTCAGGCACGGCGAAAGGTGCCAGCGGGGCCTGGGTGTGGCGGTGGACCTTGGCTCGCTGGCAGGCCGTGCAGGCGTTGGCCCAGTCGCGGATGTTTCGTCGAAGGCCGTGCCAGACGAAACGCGCCGACACCAGCTTCTGAGAAGCTTTCCGGCCCGGGTGAGAAAGGCCGTGGATGGAGGCGAAGATGCGGCGCTGCCAGGAAACGGGCACGATGGGGCGAGGCTGGCCCTGGGAGACGTCGCAGAGCAGGACGGTGCCCGCGAAGGGGATGTCGGCCAGGCGGAGGCCCGTGTCCGCCATGCGGAGTGCCTGCACCGAGGCGTCGGTGGTCTGGTCGGCCGCCATGAGCGTGAAGTCCACGCCGAGGTGGACCGCGTTCACGCTGGCCCGCGAAAGGCAGTCGGCCACGGCGTTGTCTTTGCCGGCGACGTGCTGGATGTCCGTGGTGAACTCCGACACGGCGGAGAGGTGGCGCTGCTGGCGGGCCGACCACGGCTCCGTGGCCTTAGCCATTGCGTAGACCAACGGCTTGTGGTCGACGAAAGCCGTGAACGGGCGGCCCTCCAGGAGGTGTCGGAAATGGCGAACGGCCAGGAATAGCCCGAGCAGCTCGCGGTCGAACGTGCTGTAGTGTAACTCGTTCGGCCGGAGTTGCCGGCTGAAAAAAGCGAGTGGCTGCCAAACCCCGTCCACCCATTGCTCATGGACGGCACCCACCGCGTAGTTGGAGGCGTCCGTAGTGAGGGCGATGGGCGCGTTGAGCACCGGGTGAGCCAGCAGCGTTGCGTCGGCGAGGGCCCGTTTGGCACTGGCGAAGGCCGCGTCCATGGCCGCGGACCAAACAATGTCATGCTTGGCCGGCTTGCCCCGGAGGGCCTCGTAAAGGGGCCGCATGAGCTGAGCAGCGCGGGGCACGAATCGGTGATAAAAATTCACCATGCCGAGGAACTCTTGGAGGGCCTTGATGGAACGGGGACGCGGGAACGTGGTGATGGCCTCGACCTTGGGCGGCAGTGGCACGGCCCCGGTCTTGGTGATGCGGTGGCCCAAAAAGTCAACGGTCGTCGCGCCGAAGTGGCATTTGACCGGGTTGACAATTAAGCCGTGCTCGCTGAGGCGACCGAACAGTGTTCGGAGGTGGAGGAGGTGCTCGGCGCGGGACGTGCTGGCGACGAGGATGTCGTCCAGATAGACGAAAAGAAACGGCAGGTCGCGCAGCACGCCGTCCATCAAGCGCTGGAACGCCTGGGCCGCGTTCTTGAGGCCAAACGGCATCCGCAAAAATTCGAACAGGCCGAACGGCGTGATGACGGCCGTCTTCGGGACGTCGGCCGCCCGGACAGGTACCTGGTGGTAGCCCCGTATCAGGTCAATTTTCGAAAAGATGACCCGTCCCGCCAAACGGGCGGAAAAGTCCTGAATATGCGGGATCGGGTACCTGTCGGGGGTGGTAGCGTCATTGAGACGGCGGTAGTCGCCACACGGGCGCCATCCACCCCCCGGCTTTGGCACGATGTGCAGTGGCGAGGCCCACGCGCTATCGGAGCGCCGCACGATGCCAAGGTGCTCCAACGCGTCGAATTCGGCCTTTGCCATGGCGAGCTTGGCTGGGTCGAGGCGGCGGGCCCTGGCGTAGACCGGCGGGCCCGTAGTGGGTATGTGGTGCTCGATCCCGTGCCGCACCGCGACGGCCGAAAACGTCGGCCGCGTGAGGGCCGGGAATTCCACGAGCAGGCGAGCGAACTCGTTCGTTGCCGGGAGGGCGCACGCCAGTTCGGTCGGCGCGGAGCTGCTCATTGTGCACGCCAGGGAGCTGAAGGTCTCGGCGTGGACAAGGCGACGTCGTTTGACGTCGACCAGCAGCCCGTGCGCGCAGAGGAAGTCGGCGCCCAGCAAAGCCACGGGGACGCTGGTGGTAACAAAAGTCCATTGAAAGCGCTGGCTGCCGAAGCAGAGGGTGACGACGCGTGGGCCGAAAGTGCGTATGGCCGAGCCATTAGCAGCGACCAAAGAGGGGCCGCAAACTGCGTCCAGCCTGTCCTGCTCGGAGGCAGGTATGATGCTCAGTTGGGCGCCGGTGTCGCACAGGAAACGCTGTCCAGACGCTTTGTCCCGAATAAACAGCAAGTTGCCCGAGTGGCCGGCGCTCATGGCTGGGAATGAACGCCGGCCCGGCCGTTTCCCGACCTGCTGAAAGTGCACGGGGGCCGGCACGTCCGAGCCTTGTGTCCGAACCTGGCGTGGTAATAACACCACGCCCGGTCAGGTGGAGGCCCCGGCCGTCGTGTCGGAAGCGGGCGGTGCGGCGTGGCGGCCGCCAGTTGCACCGGCAGTTCGGCCTCCAACCGCGCAGGGCGCTCGGGCGTCGTGGGCGTCGCCTCGGACGGCGGCGGGCTCCAGGTAACCGCGCCGATGTGCTGGCCCGCCGAGGAGATCTTATCGGCTTCCCTGGCGAGGGCGCGGGAATCCGTGATCAACGTGCCAGCCAGGGTGAGGCCTACCGGGTTAGGCAGCTGACGGAGGAACAGCTCCTGGAACAGGAATGCCGGAGAGTGCTCGCCGAGCAACGAGAGCATATAGTCCATGCGCTCGGACGGGCGCGTGTCGCCGAGCTCGGGCAGGTCAAGCAGGCGCCGTGCGCGTGCTGCCGGTGAGAGGGCGAAAGTGCCGAGGAGGAGCGTCTTCAGCGCGTCGTATTTTTCAGCAGCCGGCGGGTGCTGGAGGAGGCTCAAGGCGCGGGCCGCGGTGGTGGAACCGAGCGCCGCCACAACATGGTGGAAGCGGGTGTCGTCCGCGGTGATGCCTCGCAGGGCGAACTGGGAGTCCGCCTGGGCGAACCAAACAGCCGCGTGAGTCTCCCAGAAGGTAGGCAGTTTAAGCGTCACTGCCGTATCCATGTCGGTAGGTCACCAATGAAGGAACTGCGCTCCAACGCGAGTCGAAAGAATTGACGCGACCAAAGACGGAATTCGTCCGAGTTGCTTTATTGAAACAAAACAGTTCAGGTATTCTGACAAGCCCGTTTATCGGGCAACAATATATATACACATTTATGTCGGGAAGTTTGCCCGGCAAAAGCTATACCGGGCATGCCCGGGTATCAAGGGCGAGCCTTGGAAAGGCGAGTCTGGACCTGCCCGGGCGTGTTTGGCTGCGGCCTGGCAAGTCGAGGCTGGGCGTGCCCGGGCGCTCTGGGCGAGCACTGGAAAGGCGATAGCGGGCATGCCCGGACGCTCTGGGCGAGCCCTGGAAAGGCGATAGCGGGCATGCCCGGACGCTCTGGGCGTGCCCTGGAAAGGCGATAGCGGGCATGCCCGGACGCTCTGGGCGAGCCCTGGAAAGGCGATAGCGGGCATGCCCGGACGCTCTGGGCGAGCCCTGAAAAGGCGAGAGCGGGCATGCCCGGGAAAGACGAGACCGGGCGTGCCCGGGAGGTTCGGGCGTGCCCGGGAACAGTGAGTCCGGGCATGCCCGGGAGAGGCGCGTCTGGCCGTGTTCTGGCCGGTGCAAGGCGATTATGTACATCCAGCGGTAACCGCTACAGTAACCTCATTGGTGGAGCTTCGATCAAAAAGATATGACTTCATCAGGAACTTGACATTGTTGACTGATAGTCCCATGCTGATCGATCACAAAATAAACTTCCTCTGGATCACGTCTGGTTCGAACAGCTCTCTTGTCCCTTCTCTTTAGATGCAAACAATCCCTCTACTACCTGAAACACATGGAATCAATAAATAGTCAAGGTCAAGGCAGCAGTAAATCGTATAATCTTGGCACCAGGATACAGTCAGGCATTGCGTGTTGGGAACTTTCCCCGATGCCCTTTGCTTCTGCTGCCACTTCCTGGCCAGGGGTGCTATTACCTCTTCAATTATCGCAGAGTCCAGGCAATCCCTGAGTCTGTATGTGAGACTTGATAATTTTCATGGGACTGCCCATTCCCAACACTACTTCCACAAATACGTGAAGAAAATGAGAAAGTGATATAATTCCGAGAATTATACTCATCTCAATGTTTAATCTATCAATGCTTTGCTGCTATCTCATTAACTTTTCTGGCTCATGAGAATTGATTTGCACTGAATTATTACATTCCAGTTTAACTATAATCTGCATATCCGTTTTTAACAACTTCTTCTTGGTATAAACTAGCATTATTTGAAATTCTAGAAAGAGACGAAGTGCACTTTAAAAGTTCCCAAAGAGAGGGTGCCCCATCTTCTTATAATAGAGCAAACGTATATGGTTATGTCATTATGTCGCTGTGTTTGTATGCGACGAAAACGTCTTCTTCTTCTTCTTCAAATAAAATTACCACCCTCTTAATTAACCCTCTTAATTGCTTTAAGACTGCTGAGACCCCTCAGACCTTTGATGACTCTTTAATTCCCCCAAGACCCTTCAGACCACCAAGACCCCTGAAGACCCAAAATACCCTTCAAGGCCCTGAGGCTCGAAAAGACCATGAATACCCAAAAACCCAAAAGACCCCGAAAACCCAAAACGCCCCGAAGACCCAAAACACCCTGAAGACCCAATACACCCCGAACACCCAAAACACCCCAAAGACCAAAAATACCCCAAAGACCCAAAGACCCTTGAAGACAAAGAAGAACCATAAGACCCAAAACCCCTGAAGACCCAGAAGACTCTGAAGACCCTGAAGACCCAAAACACCTCAAAGACCCAAAACACCCTTAAACGCCCAGAGGATCCAATGGACCCTGAGGACCCAAATTGCCCTGAAGACCCAAAAGACACCGAAATGGTCAAAGATGCCTACCCCTCTGAAACGACGTGTGGTGAGGCGCGCGGAGCGCGCCGAGTCACGCTAGTCCCCGTAAAAATTACATTCTCATGTCATTCCCATATCTGAGACCTTCCATAGAGGGGTCAAGGGAAGTGCTTTGGTATGGTTTACAGGGGGTGAGGAGGGGATAAATGTCCAAAGGAGATAGCTTGAATGTAATTTTGAATTTTTACTTGTTTTAATAGCTTCATGTGATTATCATTCCTGGAAAGAATATACTTTTCATGAGCTTTGTGATTTCTTTCTTCCAAACCCCTTGAAGGATGGAAACAGGACGGTTTGTGAGCTTGCTTACTCATCCGAGAATGCGAATGAGATGCGCCTGACCAGCCGTATCATGCATCACACACTTGCATTCATGATTCCATTGCTGTTTATGTTCTTCTGCTATAGCAACATCATACTCTCATTACGCAGCAGTCGAAGCTTTACGAAAAACAAAGTTATTAAGGTCATCTTGGCTGTGGTGATCGTTTTCTTTATTTGCTGGCTGCCCTACAACATAACCATCTTTGTAGACACGCTCGTCCGCTTCAAGCATATCAAACCATCTTGTGAGATGTACGAGGACCTCGACCAAGCCATTGCAGTCACCCAAACACTGGGTTTCCTGCATTGCTGCCTGAACCCCTTCCTGTATGTGTTCATCGGTGTCAAATTTCGCAACAATTCACTCAAGCTTTTCCGGGAGATGGGATGCATCAATGATAAGTTCCTGCAGAAGCATATCAAGCTCAGAAAGGTTTATGGCAGGTCCGGGGCTTCTGAAACAGACAGCACTGCATCTGTCTCTTTATAAAGTGGCACTTGGAGAAATATTTTGTGATGGGTGTTATAACTTGTGTAACTCATAAAAAAAAACTTTAACATTTCTCAATCAAACAAAATTAGTTTCATGGTCACCACTTCCCTCTGCCAACCTTGTAGCTTATTCAAAGGTAATACAAATAACTATTATGTGCTATTAGACAATAAATGAGGTGAGCATCGCTTCCGTTGTCAATAAAACAAAAAAATACTGATTGGAAAACTTGTTGGATTCTGCCATGTTCGTTGCAAACACACAAAAGAGCATCGATGAAAGGAGTGTAGTTGGGAAGTGACATTGTGTTGAGACCATAAGCACATGGTTAACAGATACGTTGGTGCTGCCTTTGGCAATGCAGAATGGTCTGAAAACAATCCAAAACGCCATAATAATCCCAAATTACTATTTCTCATTATTCTCAGTTTTGTTCACCAATGAAAGGCAACACACAATTACAACATTGACAACATATTTAGGCTTCCAGTGAGGTTCCCACTGGAAGTCTATTGTTGTTGTAAGGATTATTATCCTCACATTTTGTGGAGACGATTCCGAGAAAACCGTTATAGATAGCTCTGCGAAACTTTAACTCATTATGGATACCAATGTAACTTAGTGCATCATGAATTTTGTTTTTCACTTTTGACTTACATTGGCTGCCATTGCCTGTGACGTCATAAACTTTAAACATCTTCTTCTCCAGAACCGCTAAACGGAGCAACGTGAAATTTAGCAAATATTTTCGCCTTGCCATGTGGATAAGAGTTTGAGAAAAAATACGTCATCAGTCACGTGATTTGGTGGCCATATTGGATTTAAAAATAAAACTTAAAAAACCCGCTTCTTCGAACGCTTTTCGATCGATACAAAACTTGAAACACGTTTAACTTCCGATGGGGGGAAATATTTGCCAACTATGACATCAGTCATGTTGTTTGGACGCCATCTTGAATTCAAGCAAAAACTTCAATAATCTTTTCTGGAGTATCTCTTAGCGGATCAGTGCAAAATGTCACATATATGATCAGCTACTGATGTGGGAAAGATATTTGTAAACTATGACGTCCCACGTTATATGGCGGTCATGAATTTGGGAACATATTTATTTTGAACTATGGGATATTTTGAACACAAATGGGAACATGAATTGGAAAACAATCCTGCCGTTTAACAGTACTTTGCCTCTGAATTTGTCTCACTTGCACATGCGCACTATTGCGCAGAGAGGAGCAAGATAATTATTTTTCTCTGTCTTCCAGTCTGGCAGTCAAACAAATTTGAAAATAATTCCAAACAGGACATTTATTATTTTTGAGGATGTTATAAACGACGCATACAACAGGCATGAATAACTAATCTTACATGTTAAATAGGGTGGTGTAATCGACTACGTCAATGGTGGTAAAACAGCGGTCACTTTTTTTTTTAACGACTTTTACAATCTTTATTTTATTTAAATTGCTTTATATGCTTGAACACTGGAGAACACAAATTGCCTTCTTATCACTTCCAAGAACCTCCAGTTTTGCAGTACTTGAACATGTTAAATAAGGTGATGCACAAGGGTGATGTATAGGACTGCTTCAGTGGTGCTATTTGTTTAACCATCTTTAAAATCATTATTTTACGTCGATTGAAGTATACTAGGGCATTGCCCGTACTATATCTATCTCTAAAATTATATCCCCCCCCTCTATTTACATGAAATGGTTTGGTCCAAAGCGAACGGCTTCCGGAGTTTGGTAAAGAAATCGCCATCGCGTGCACAAACGCGCAGGAAAGCGAATGAATCGCAAATTCGTTTTTATTAGTTTTAAAACATAGTTTAACGCCAACATAGTTTGCAAACGTGAAATAAATGAATACGCTCTCAAATGTGCCATCCGAGGCAGAGTGTGTCCGCCACGTTCGGCACACGCGATAGTTCGCTGCTCTCTGATTGGTTGAATCGTTTTTTGGACATAGCTCGGTAAGTAATTGTCCGATTAATATGAAACCTTGAAAAGGCACATCCTCGGGTCCCCAGCAATATACCTGGCAAGTTAAAAGTATATCGGACCCGTGGTTGTCGAGAAACAGCGGTCACAGACAAACGTACAAACGTACAAACGTACAGAGATTACTGGAATTATAGATAGATATACTTACTCACTTGAACACTGCATGGAGAAACGTGTTCTGTGAACTCTCTATTCATGTTTAAGAATTGCTTGTTTCAACCTTTAAGGCTAAACATAGGGACATTTCAAGCATTAACAGCATAAACGCCTGATTAATTCATTTGATGATCATTAGCAATTCCTAGTCTAAGACAACAACGTGATGACGTGTGAACACCTGGGAGTATGAATTTGTTTAAACGTGTAGGAGGTGCAACCCACACATGCATATCAACCACACTCTGGAATAGCAAGCCATGTACATAACCTGGTGTCAATGAATACCCAAGAAGACCAGACCACTTGGTAACGGAAGTTCAGGCAGGAATTTGGAATTTGTTCCGAGTCACAGTGATAACTCGCCTAACTCGAAGAGTCTTTGTCAAAAGGTAGTTTCCTTCTCATTTGCATACATAATAAATATATGGCCCCAAACAATTTACAAAGGGGAAAACGCTTCCAAAAAAACTTTTTTGATTGAGAAAAATTCTCCCAAATATTGATATTTCTCCCAAAAAAGTGAAATTTTTATGGGTGTTAGGATAGGTGTACCTGGCGATTGAAACAGTGTTTATTCTATTGTAAAGTGGTCTGCGCAGATTGAAAATGAGAATGCATATGGAACAAGGCCTGCAGAAAAGTGACAGATAAAAGCCATTGATCAGCCTGCAGTCTTCCAGAGGGAGAAGCCAATTATTCCCAAGGTCTATGACTGCATTGCACAGACTGGTACAGCTGGGTGGGATGACCCTGATATCCTTACCAGGTTGGAAGGGAGTGCTGGATGCTGTAGTAGTATAGTGTATCAAATTTCCAGGTGCATTCCGAGAAAGTATAGTTTTTTGAATGCCCGACTATCCGGAGGGAGTACCATGAGCCCCTGATTGTAATTCTGATAATCCATTCATTGTTCGGTGACCAAGAGGAGAGGGGGAGTATCAGAGACAGAGACCAAACTGATTGACTACCAAAGGGTTTCCAAGCAAAAAACTGGTTTATTTTTTGCATTTTTAAAGACCTTTCTCACACCATAGTAGAGAAGGAAGTCCTTTATATGTTTAGTCTCTTTTTAGTCCTTTATATTCAATTTATTTTTGGTCCTTCCATTATCTGCAAAAACATTTCACTCTATTATACAATATCATTCATCCTTTGGATAACTGTGCAGTTTTTGAGTATATTTTGTACTTTAATGGCTTTTAAGACGCTTTACATTTACAACTAATTTTTGTACCATCATTGAAATCATTTGCTAATAATCTCCCAACTTTTCTGGATGTACATGACTGTACATTTACATCCAGATGTTTTTTACATGACTTACCAGCAAAAGTAAATAAATTCCTTCTTTTATCTGAAGCCAAATATTGTGTTGAAAGTGTTCTTTGACTTTTCCTGGAAACATAAGTATGTATTATTGGAAGGGTTTGTGATTCATTCCTCTTTCAAAGTGCATCCTGAAATGCAACAGCTGCAAGTTTTTCCTTCCTTTTCTCCCCTTATTTCCCTTTTCTTTTTCCTGCTTTGTCTGCTTTTAAGAAGCATTCTTACATGATTGCCGAGTGTTTTCGCTAATGAACCCTTAACGCGTAGACACAGAACAATCTTTGGGTTCTGATTGACCGGACTCTGTTGCAAAGCGTCGGTGCTGTCGAAGCAGTTTCTTGGCAAGGGTGGTTTGCCATTGCTTTCCCAACAGGAATTTGGAATTCGTTCATGGTGCATGCGATAGCTCGCCTACTCTTCGCGAAGGACACAGTGCGATCTTTAATGCCCACCAACATGCCAGCAGATGCGACACCCCGTTTAGCATCCACCCAAGGGGCAGCACCCACACTGATGAATCTCCCTGCCTGTATGAATAAGTTAGCCTTATTCATATCCACGAAACGCCTCCACATTACCTCAGGGTAATAATTCAAACCGTGAACACAGCGAAAATTGGGGAGTCCATTGATCGTGTTCAAGGGATGAGACGATATCGTAAGCCTTATTCATGTCATATCATATATTCATTATAATAGAGCAAACGTATATGGTTATGTAGTTATGTATGTCTGTCTATATGCGACGCAAACGTCTTCTTCTTCTTCAAATAAAATTAACACCCTCTTAATTGTCCCCCGTCGCACAGCGTAGCGAAAGGGGGACTATGGCTTTCCCCTCCGTCCGTGTGTCCGTGCGTGCGGGCATGTGTGCGTGTGTAAGCGAAGGACCGTATTCGAATTTGGTGTGTGGGTGCAACCCACGTCAAAATCCAAGATGGCCGCCGCCATGGATGTCTGATGCCATGTATATCTTAACCTTGTGAGAGGAATATCTTGAAAAATAAGCGAAGTACCAACTTCTAATCTGGTGTGTGGGTGTATCTCGGCATAAGGAAGAACGCTATTGAAAATTGGGTCGCCACGTCAAAATCCAAGATGGCCGCCGCCATGTATGTCTGAACCTTGTGAGAAGAATATCTTGAAAAATATGCGAGGTACCAACTTCTAATCTGGTGTGTGTGTGTGTATCTAGGCATACGGAAGAACGCTATTGAAAATTGGGTGGCCACGTCAAAATCCAAGATGGCCGCCTCCATGTATGTCTGAACCTTGTGAGCGAAATATCATATCATAGCATGTTTTCTGCGTCTTCCACTTTGTCAACTCACATCACTTCACCGACGGGGGACCTAGGCGTAACGCTTGTTAACCCTATTAATTACGTTTAGACTGCTGAGACCCCTCAGACCTTTGATGACCCTATAATTACCCCAAGACCCTTAAGACCACCAAGACCCTTAAAGACTCTTTATACCCAAAATACTCTTAAATAACCTGAAGAACCAAAATACGCCAAATACTCTTAAAGACCCAGTGGAAGCAAAAGACTCTTAAGACCAAAAAGCCCCTGAAGACACCGAATACCCAAAAGCCCCCAAAGACCCAAAACACCCCAAAGACCCAAAACACTCTTAAAGGCCCAGAGGATCCAAAAGACTCTGAAGACCCAAATGGCCCTGAAGACCCAAAACACCATGAAGACGCAAAAGACCCAAAAGGCACTGAAATGGTCAAAGATGCCTATCACTCTGAAACGATGTGTGGTGAGGCGCGTGGAGCGCGCCGAGTCACACTAGTATATATAAAGTAATGAAGCTGTGTGTGTATGAAGCCTTCAAACCTATTGCCTGGAGAGATAGTTGACTCCACCCACAATTGTGAGGAAGAAAATCGATGCATCTGCCGTATTGGTTTCTGGCAAGTCGAAGATGTCTCTTTGGAGATGTCATATTCACAATTTGAATTATCTGAGCTATAAAACCACGATGTATTATATATGCAGCAGAAGGCATGGTTTTGCTTCATGTACGTAAGCCGGGGGATTTTTTTTTTTTTGTGAGCGATCGAGAGAGAGGTCTGGCCAATACACCACGTAAATACAGGGCTGAGCTATTTGTGTAATAAATGAAGGTTTTTATATGTATTCAGCCCAAGTTATCAAGGCCGAAGTGTGTGACTGCATCGTGTAGTGCAATTCCTGGTGGCAGTGGCTATTCATCTGTAATAATAAAATAGATTGTGTGTGTGTGTTTTTGTCATCAATTTTTCAACAAGGCTTTATTATGAGAACATGGGGAAAACAAATTAATAATTTGAGCAAAAGGTCAAAATCACATAAAATCGTCAATTTTCATTCAATTGACCTGAAATTTTAAGAATTTCCAAATCTCCATATTGGGTCATTGAATTGGTTCACCAATCAAATTCTAGAAGTCGATTGTTTTTTTTTTTTAGATCTAAAGGTCAAGGTCACATGAAATCCTCAATTTTCATCCGATATACTTGAAATTTGAACAGGGTTTGATTATTGGATCACAAAATTGGGACACCAATAAAATGCTGGAAGGCAATTGTTTTGAGGTCAAAAGTTCAAAGGTCTAGTTCACAAAATCATCAATTCCTATCTGACTTCAAATTTGAGCAGGGGTTACATATTGGGTCACTGAAGCCTATTGCTTTTGAGGTCAAAAGGTTAAAATCAACTACAATCGTCAATTTTTTTGTATTTGTACAGTGTTTTTGTCATGCTTGCCAAACAGAAGAAGAAGTCAAAATACAAAGTGGATGCAGAGGAGCTTTGCATTTTCAGATTCTTTCTAGTTCACTTTTAAATTTGTTTTCTCTGCAACCACGAGTGATTGACACAAAACTTCCAACATCAGAGGGCCTGCCCATGGAGAATTTTTAACAGATCTACACGATGGAAAATGGCCGGCCATCCAAAACGTACGTTTTCTGCAGGCATGGGTTGCAGGGTGTTTCACGTATCAAGAATAAATGGCCTCTACCTCGCTTCAATCAGCCTCAGCTGATTACCGGTTGCTGAGGGAATCTATCTCGGATATGAGAAAGACATTTTAAAGGAGATAAATGTAGGAGTAGTGGAAGTAAAGAAGCAGATAGGAAAGCTACGAGATGATGCAGCTGCATGACAAGATAGTACAGATCCAAGAATGTCAAGGGATCAGATCAGCATGATGTTACCTGATATCTTTAACCGCTCATTGGGGTCAGGACAAGAAACAGAGGATTGGAAACTTACACATATAACATTAAGAAAGGATCCAGAGAAGAAATAGAGAACTACAAACCTGTGGGTGAGGTTGTCCTTCAGTGATGGCAAGAGTATCCAGGACAAATATTCACTCACATGAATGTCAAATTATGACGAGGACAAGGATGCTTCATGAGAGGCAGGTAGTCTTCCTTGGGTCAAGCATCCATCTTGCAAAAAGTTTCTCAGGCTGTTTGGCAACAGTATTGCCTGCCGAATAGAAAGCTGATACTGAGTAAGTCCAAATAACTCATTGGGAAGTTCATCATATCATAAGACATTGGAATATGACAATAATACTTTGTTGGGGGGTGACTGGAAAGACACAGACCATTTACAACAATATTTTCTGGCTGGGATCGTATGTTGACAACACTGCAAAGGACGTGGAGCAGATTGGGATAACATGTCTTTGTACATCATTGAGAAAGCTGAAATTGCGAGATTCCGAAAATCGGATTGCGAAAGCCTGAGCAGCGTCAGCAAAGATGAATGTTGTTTGGAGGAGCGATCCATGCAGAGAACTGAAGGAACACTTCTTCTGCACCACAGTTGAGAATGTTCTCCTGTATGGAGCAGAAACTCGGACGATGGCCAATACTCTGTCCAAGCGGCTCGATGGTGTCGACACAAGACTACTGAGGGCATCACTCAACATTTCATGGAGAGCACACTGGACTAACAAACAGCTGTATGGAAAGATCCCCTGAGTATCGGAGTGACTACTCCAGAAACGTCTCAGGTTTAGTGGGCACTGCTGGAGAAGTGATCGAGAGATGGCCAAGATGGTACTTTTCTGGGAACCTTCTCATGGTCACCGCTCAAGAGGACGACCCGCTACAACCTACATCGATACACTGGAACACGACACCAAAATGAACAGGCGTGACCTCCCTGAAGCAATGGCGAGACGAGAACAATGAAAAAAGATTGTCTGTCGTGTCCGATCGAGATCGACCCAAAGATGATGATGACATTGTTATCGGGATTAACCATGATGATATCTATACTGCACAAATTGCTTACAAACGCTGATCTGGCGCTGACCATGGTCATTGAGATCGCCAACACTTGTATGCAGACAGATGAGAGCCTACATGCAATTTCTATGTCACAGACTGTCCATCGTGAACCGACAGTGAGAAAGGTAGTGAGTGAGTACAAGCAGAAGTGCCGAAAGTCTCAACCAGAAACTTCATTTTTACCTGAGCCTTCCTCAGAAGTGCTTGGAGAGCCCTAACCTGCTGGAGCTATGGTGGTGGACAAATAGCTCTCCGCTTCCGATATAACTGAACTTGCAATATTTGTGGAAAACGTGGGCATCTCGTTTGCTGCTGCCCACAATTGAAGAGTAGCTTGACCCACCACCTTGATGCTAACTCAGATTGTATGCCAACGTTGGTGATGCTGGCATGGGTGAACAACCAGGTGAGATGTAATATTTTGTGTTCTCTGTTGTTAATAAGAAAATGTCAGATGCACCCATTGTTTGTTGATTTTTAGACTGATGATGTCTATGTCAAAATGGAAGTGAACAATGGTGCCTGCAAGTCGACTATGAGCGAAAGCACATTCGGAACCTTGTATGCATCATTGGGTAAGACTCCAAAGTTCAAACACATTTCAACTGAGCTCAAAGGCTACATGAAGGAGACTGTACCTGTGATTGCACACATGCAAGTGCACCAAGGGATGCAACATAAACTGTTTCTGTGGGAGAAAAGGAAGTTCGCTGTTATATCGGGTGTCGCGATGCACTGGAACCAAAGAGAAGTGCAGTCGAGCAGGATACATGGCTCAGTTAGCTGATAGCAATGCCTCAAATGTTGATGATTTATAAGTTGTAATACATTTTCCAGGATACTTGCTGGAGTTACTGTCATCCACGTTATGACATTATGCTCTACTAGCAATCCAAATCTTTACAATGCAGGGTAATACATAAACTGTCCAGTAAGAGACGCACTGATTATGGATGTTTGCGAACAATTATTCATGTCTGTAACTATATTGATGACATGTTCTTTATCCAATAAATAATAGATCAAGAGTCAAAACCCACTTGATAAAATGGCAGTTGACAAAGAAGATGTGTTTGTGTTACAATGCAAGACAGTTGAAAAAGAAGACGTGTTTGTGTTACAATGCAAGACAGTTGAAAAAGAAGACGTGTTTGTGTTACAATGCAAGACAGTTGAAAAAGAAGACGTGTTTGTGTTACAATGCAAGACAGTTGAAAAAGAAGACGTGTTTGTGTTACAATGCAAGACAGTTGAAAAAGAAGACGTGTTTGTGTTACAATGCAAGGCAGTTGAAAAAGAAGACGTGTTTGTGTTACAATGCAAGACAGTTGAAAAAGAAGACGTGTTTGTGTTACAATACAAGACAGTTGAAAAAGAAGACATGTTTGTGTTACAATGCAAGACAGTTGAAAAAGAAGACGTGTTTGTGTTACAATGCAAGGCAGTTGAAAAAGAAGACGTGTTTGTGTTACAATGCAAGACAGTTGAAAAAGAAGACGTGTTTGTGTTACAATGCAAGACAGTTGAAAAAGAAGACGTGTTTGTGTTACAATGCAAGACAGTTGAAAAAGAAGACGTGTTTATGTTACAATACAAGACAGTTGAAAAAGAAGACGTGTTTGTGTTACAATGCAAGGCAGTTGAAAAAGAAGACGTGTTTGTGTTACAATGCAAGGCAGTTGAAAAAGAAGAGGTGTTTGTGTTACAATGCAAGGCATTTGAAAAAGAAGACGTGTTTGTGTTACAATGCAAGACAGTTGAAAAAGAAGACGTGTTTGTGTTACAATGCAAGGCAGTTGAAAAAGAAGACGTGTTTGTGTTACAATGCAAGACAGTTGAAAAAGAAGACGTGTTTGTGTTACAATGCAAGACAGTTGAAAAAGAAGACGTGTTTGTGTTACAATGCAAGGCAGTTGAAAAAGAAGACGTGTTTGTGTTACAATGCAAGACAGTTGAAAAAGAAGACGTGTTTGTGTTACAATGCAAGACAGTTGAAAAAGAAGACGTGTTTGTGTTACAATGCAAGACAGTTGAAAAAGAAGACGTGTTTGTGTTACAATGCAAGGCAGTTGAAAAAGAAGACGTGTTTGTGTTACAATGCAAGACAGTTGAAAAAGAAGATGTGTTTGTGTTACAATGCAAGGCAGTTGAAAAAGAAGACGTGTTTGTGTTACAATGCAAGACAGTTGAAAAAGAAGACGTGTTTGTGTTACAATGCAAGGCAGTTGAAAAAGAAGACGTGTTTGTGTTACAATGCAAGACAGTTGAAAAAGAAGACGTGTTTGTGTTACAATGCAAGGCAGTTGAAAAAGAAGACGTGTTTGTGTTACAATGCAAGGCAGTTGAAAAAGAAGACGTGTTTGTGTTACAATGCAAGGCAGTTGAAAAAGAAGACGTTTTTGTGTTACAATGCAAGACAGTTGAAAAAGAAGACGTGTTTGTGTTACAATGCAAGACAGTTGAAAAAGAAGACGTGTTTGTGTTACAATGCAAGACAGTTGAAAAAGAAGACGTGTTTGTGTTACAATGCAAGACAGTTGAAAAAGAAGACGTGTTTGTGTTACAATACAAGACAGTTGAAAAAGAAGACATGTTTGTGTTACAATGCAAGGCAGTTGAAAAAGAAGACGTGTTTGTGTTACAATGCAAGACAGTTGAAAAAGAAGACGTGTTTGTGTTACAATGCAAGACAGTTGAAAAAGAAGACGTGTTTGTGTTACAATGCAAGACAGTTGAAAAAGAAGACGTGTTTGTGTTACAATGCAAGACAGTTGAAAAAGAAGACGTGTTTGTGTTACAATGCAAGACAGTTACAGTAGGATCCTAAGCTGACACCCTAGCCGCTAGCCCAACACCAGGGTTGTTTTGCAATACATGTAACTTATCAAAAAAAAATACATGTAATCATATAACCCAAAAATACAATACATGTAACCTAAAAAGGGCATAACTGTGAAAGAATGGTGAAACGCCCTGAAACTCGAACTTGGTCTGTAACTTATCATCATAAAGCCTTGTACCAAGTTTCAGTTGAATATGTTAATGGGTATGCGGAAAAAGGTTTGAAAATCCCCAGGTGGGACTAACAGACGGACAGACTGATGGAGAGCAAATCTATCGTCCCCTCCAGTGAAGCCGGTAGGGCACTAATAAGGAGGACTGAAATTTTGTGATTAAGGTGGCACATTTTGGCTAAAAGGAAAGGCGTACCTGCATATCTGATTTTCAGCCCCCAGTTAGGTAAAGCCCGGTTGAGGGTTGTATTTTGAGTCCTGTCAGTCTAACCATCCATACCTCCCTCCGTACGTCCTTCAGTAAAATGATTGGACGCATTTCTTTCATATTCAGTCCATGTATGCAATATTATTTGGACATAAGGCCTGTCAATTGATTTTGGGATTCGAGCATATTTATAGGACATAATTAAGATTTGTGTGGATTTATATAAAACAAATTTTCGGGAGAGAATAGTACAGGTTTGTATATACTTTCAGGAACCATTATTTATTTATACACACCTTACTATCTCCACGACCAGCACAAACTTTTAATTATTTATTTATTTATTTATATACACTTTACTATCTCTACCACTAACACTGACACATCTTTGATTTTATTTTTTTTCATATACAGTACTTTACCATCACCACAACCAACACACAACTGTGAATTGCTTATTTATTTATACAAGTACACCCAATTCCTGCAGGAGCAGCAGGAAGGGTCATGTTATTATCCTCTCTGGGATATATAGATTACAGTAGATCTAGGCTTAGGCTTCAACAATATCGGTGGTGTGTTCAGTTACCAGGTTTCTTGTAGAGTGCTCAACAAGTGGCTTAAGCATTTGAGCAAGCACTCCATTCAAAACCGTTGATAAGGAACAGCTGGCCTAGCAAGCTAACTTCTTGGTAACTGAACATACCCCGAGTTTCCTCCCTTTCAGTTTAGTGTTAAACAGCAGTAGTGACTGTTTAAAGGATAATCATACGTGTTTGTGGTGTTTTTACTCATACTTTTGTTATTAGATGCGGCCTTGGAAAAATTCTGCTATTCGATATATTTACACCTCAACACGGATTTCGCCCAAGGTGGAATTTCCCCTTGGGGATGGGAGGAAATTAAGTGTCTACAACCTCCATCGTGTGACCTATAGTCCTCCTGTCAAGCTTGGTTGAGATTCGACAAGTAATGACCGAATGTATTGCGGTAAGACAGACAGACAGACACCAAATTGCATATTTTAGTAGGATACACTTTACCATCCCCACTGTCGACACACATATTTAAATTCCATATTTATTTGATACACTTTACCATCTCCACTACCAACACAATTTTGAATTATTTATTTATATACATTTCACCATCACCGCTGCGGACATACCAGCTTTTATTATTTATTTATATTTTACCTTTCTACAAACCTTTATTGATTATTCATTTATTTCATTATTTAAATATAAAATCTCCACGTCCTATTTCAAAGGTGGAGGTGAAGCTGTGTCCTCGTTGAGAACTTGCATTCTTGGTTTTATGCCTTCCCTCCACCCTCCTCCCCCTCACCCCCCGAAGGTGGCCGGAGGCATTATGTTTTCAGGCGTTTAGGCGTTTCAACATTATGTTTCAGGTTTTCAGGCATTAGAACAGGCGGCCGTCGAGGAAAAAGAAATTAAAAGCGAAGAAATAGTTGAAATTGGGATTGGAGAGACGGCAGGGATAGGAATGGAATCAGAGAAAGTGATGGAATATGCCCAAAGTCTGTATTCGCATCCTGATGCCGTACTTATTAACCCCAATAAAGATTTGCAGGTGTTGGAGCGAAGAAGAAGAATCCAGAAGGTGAGCCGGGTGATATATGGTGCAAAAAGATTTTCCGGGAGAGTGTTTGGCGCAAAAAGAATTTCCGCGCGGTTGGGATCGAGACAGCACCCGGGCGTTTGTGGAAGGTCCCTTGTGCGGGGTGTGAGAGAAAATGGCGCGCGTGTGCGAATGGCGCCGGAGCGAGAGTGTGATACCGAGTGCGAGAGCGAACGCACGTCGGAGTGTATGTGTGATAAATGCGACACAAAGAGTGAGAGCGATACAGAGTGTGGAAGTAGGAGTGAGTGTGACCAGGAGTGTGAGTCGGATGAGGAGCGTGTGCGAGGAGGCACACCTGAGTTGGTTGTGGAGCGCATGATGGGGAGTGTTACAGGGGATGTAACGGAAGAGTGCACGCCCGTGGTGGTTACGGAGTACGTAACGGGGGAGAGTGCACTCGAGGAGTGCGTGAGCATTATGAGTGTGCCTGAGTGTGTAGGTGCGAGTAGGGAAGAGAATGCACGAGGAAAAAGTTCAATAATGGAATGGAATGCATGAAGTGTATGGAAGGCCAGAGGACGACTTGGTGTGCGAATGTGAGTGTAAAAGGGGTCGCGTATGCGTGTGAGCATGCAAGTCGAGCATCGACGCTGACAGGGTTAGCGTCTAGCCCGCCATATAGCCGACGCGAGTTCTCGGTCCGTGCCGGGCTTTGTGTGCAGCGGGAACCGGCGGGTGTCGTAGCCACGGCGGTTTCGAAAGAACCGGGATTTTCGAATCACGAAAATTGTTTTTTATCTCAGCGGTCCGTCTTTTGTGATCCAATAACTTTCGTTCTCTGTATTCCCAGGCTTTTCACCCATAGCCTACCTACTTCCTTGTGTAAATCTCAACTCAAAAAAAAAAAAAACAAAAAAAAAAAACATTTTCCTTCTCTGTTATCATTCGTTTATTCATTCTTATTCGTTCGTTCGTTCTTCGACCACGTGTTTCTCCCCCATTTCCCCAGATAGTTTTCACTCATTAACCTTCAATGTTTACACTTTCCCCTCAAGTTATGTATTCCGTCATATTTTATAACACCTTTTTCTTCTTCTTCTTTAAAAGGCTGCTTTCGACTTGCTCACCAAATCAATTCATCCCAAAAAAAATATCCATCTCCTATAGTGCCTTTTTTCTACATTCCCTAAACTCTCCTGCACTCCATCCTCCATCCAGCGTCCTTAAACGTCTTTTTAACTCGAAGGTCACAAGCAACTCATTTTGCAATAAATGTTCGTTTCCCATAAATCGTACACTTTCAAAAATCCAATCTCACCCCTCCCCTCCAAATCTTCCCCATAACTCCTCCCCTCCAAATCTTCCCCATCACCCCTCCCCTCCAAATCTTCCCCATCACCCATCCCTTTCAAATCTCCCCCCTTGCCCCCTCCCTCCTAAACGACCCCCTCACCCCTCCCCGCCAAGACGCCCCCTCGCCCCTCCCCTCCTAGACTCCTGCCTCAACCCTCCCCTCCAAATCTCCCCCATATCCCATCCCTTTCAAATCCCTCCCCTTGCCCCTTCCCTCCCAAACTTCCCCCTCACCCCTCCCCTTCAAATCTCCCCACCCTCATTGCTTCTCAATTTCCCCCCTCTCACTCCCCCTCCTCAAAGCGTCCTCCCCGCTTCTTCCCCCTTCAAACTCTCACCTCCATCTCCCCCAACCTTCTGCCTCGCTCTTCCCCCTCCTCAAATAACACCTCATTGTGGCTCACCCAATCACCATCAAACCTTTTGTCCGCCCCATCCTTCCCTTTCTCCGAGCTATTCTGAAATCTCTGACACACCTTCAACAGCTCTCCCTACCTCTTCCACCTCTTCCACATCTTACCCTACCCCTCCTCCCCCCTGTTCTGTATCTGATGCTCCCCCTTCCTCTTCATTAACGGTATGGACCTCAAACATCCGGGGCCTT
Source organism: Myxine glutinosa (assembly GCF_964187855.1). NCBI lineage: Eukaryota > Metazoa > Chordata > Myxini > Myxiniformes > Myxinidae > Myxine > Myxine glutinosa. Next base: position 210,635,869 of record NC_136261.1, on the reverse strand, counting down.
CGTTCAAACTTAACTGATCTCTCCATACAGGTTGCTTCTGTCAAACCAGACGTGATCTGCTTAACAGAAACTTTCCTCCTTTATGATGTCTCTGATTCCATAGTATCTCTCCCGGGCTACTCCCTCCTCCGGTATGATAGACCTGAGCCTCGTCCTGGAGGCGGGGTTGCTATCTTTATCAAAAACTCTCTTCCTCACTCGCCCTGCACTGCACTCTCTCCACCTCACCCCCAGGAATACCTCTGGCTACGGCTTCCCCTTCGCTCCCACCTCTTGTTCATATGTGTGTTGTACCGTCCACCAAACAGTGATGACTCCATCTACATCTCGCTGTCTGATGATATGGACCAACTTCTATCTACTCATCCCAACTCTCTCTTCCTCATATGTGGTGATTTCAACTGTCATCATGCCAGTTGGCTGGGTGTGGGTACCTCTCTCACCAGCCATGGCTCCTCAGCAAAGGACTTCTGCGACTCACTGGGACTGACACAATCTGTCAATTTCCCGACCCGGATCTCAGTCAACGGAACATCTTCTCTTCTGGACTTGGTTATGACTAACTTCCCTGAAAATGTCTGCTGCTCTTCTTCTGCTCCGATCGGATCATCTGATCATGTCCTTGTTAAAGTGGACATCTCTCTGACCATCCTCAGGGAGCCTGCTCAGCGTCGACGAGTCTGGCATTTCACTCAGGCCAACTGGCACGGTCTTCAAGCAGCCATCAATCATCTGGACTGGTCTCCCATCTCTACCACCTCTGACATCAACTCATCCTGGGAATTCTTCCAAAGTAAATTGCTCTCTCTCATGCACAGATTTATCCCATCTCGTCTTCAGTTGTCATACCCTTCCTCCCGTCCATGGTACACGGAATCTTGTGGTGAGGCTGTTGCCCAGAAACAACTTGCCTTCGTCTCCTGGAAAGCAAATCCAACGGAAGGAAATCTCATTTCCTTTCACAAAGCCCGAAACAAGTGTGTGTCCACCCTCAGGAGAGCCAGGAAACAATATCTCTCCATTCTCAAGACCGAACTCTCTTATCTGTCTCCCTCTTCCAAATCCTGGTGGCGTCTGGTCAAATCCGTTTCTGGTGTTTGTTCCCCCTCCATCCCCTCCCTTACCTCAAACGGCTACACAGCTGACTCCGCACGTGAAAAAGCTGAATGCCTCAACTCTGTGTTTGCCTCTAAATCTTGTGTCCCAAACCCATCCCTCTCTGTACCCACCATACCCAGTCGTACCCTGCTGCTCCTGGACTCCGTGTCCTTTCCTCCTGACAAGGTGGAAAAGTTTCTGTCAACCCTCGACTCTGATTCTGCAACTGGACCCGACGGCATCAGCCCACGGGTCCTAAAATCCTGCTCTGCTGCTCTATCTCACCCTCTCTCTGTTCTCTTCACCCTCTCTTTTGCTCAAGGTCAACTGCCATCTGCTTGGAAATCAGCCAACATCACCGCTTTGCACAAAAAAGGTGCAAAAACAGATCCTAGCAACTACAGACCAATCAGCCTTCTCCCAATTATCAGCAAAGTCATGGAATCCATCATTGCTTCGGATATGAAATCTTTCCTCTTCTCCAATGGCTTGATCTCTGATCATCAATTTGGTTTCAGACCAGGTCACTCTACTCTGGACATGCTGCTTCTGCTGTCTCAACAATGGATGGAGGTCCTCAATGCCAAACAGGAAATTAGAGCTGTCTCCCTCGACATATCACGTGCCTTCGACACGGTCTGGCACCCCGCTCTGCTCACCAAACTCTCCTCCTTTGGTATCCATGGAAATCTCCACGCATGGCTGGCGGACTTCCTCTCTAGTCGTCGTCAACGTGTGGCCCTGAATGGGTTTCTCTCATCTCCTCTTCCTGTTCAGGCTGGAGTTCCCCAAGGCAGTGTTCTGGGCCCCGTGCTTTTTCTGGTCTTCATCAATGATCTCTCTGACTCTCTCGAAAATCCTCTCTATCTCTTTGCTGATGACTCCACTCTCTGCCGCTCCATTCCTCTTCCCTCAGATCGGCAGTCTGCTGCCTCCTCACTCTCTGAAGACCTGGACAAAATCACAGACTGGTCAAACAAGTGGAACATGTCTTTCAATCCTGACAAATCTCACACTCTTACTATGTCTCTCCGAAAAGATCGACTGGACAACCCTCCCATCTACTTTCTCAACAATCCTCTCCAAGAAGTTCTGTCGCTCAAGATTTTGGGTCTCACTATCTGCCATGATCTTTCTTGGGAAAACCACATTTCCAAGCTGGCCTCCAAAGCCAGTCGCCGACTAGGCATCCTCCGTCGTGCGAAGTCCTTCCTCGGCACACCTGAGCTCCTCACCACATACAAGGCTTTCATCCGCAGCTCAATGGAATACTGTTCTCCCCTATGGGCCGGTGCTCCTGCCTCACACCTAGCTCGGCTTCACGCTGTTGAAACCAAAGCTTTCAGAATTATTGGAATCTCCCGCGATGAAGCTATCTCTGAGGGCCTTTCACTCACTCACCGCAGGCAGGTAGGTGGTCTTTCTGTCTTCTACCGACTCCTCTCCGGCCTTGCACCCCCAGCTCTCTCTGTGCTCTGTCCCCCAAATATTCCTACAGGTCGCACAAGATCTGCCAGCAACCCTCTGATGGTTAAACTGCCGAAATCTCGGCTCTCTGCTCACCTTCACTCTTTCATTCCTCTTTTCTCCCGCCTCTGGAACAAACTCCCTCACTCCCTTCAATCCCACTCCTCCCTCCAGGTCTTTAAAACAGCTGTTCACCACCATCTCTTATCTTCCCCCATCCAAAACCTTGATCTTTTCTACCCCCGCTAATTCACCCCAGATCCACCTTGTTTGAAATTCCAACTTCTTTCCTGGAAGTCCTGGCAGTGTCCATATGTTTTATACCTCTCCCACCGCCCCCTTCCCATGCCCCCCCCTCCCCCCAAAGCCCTCGCCCTCTCTCAGATCTCTCGATGTCTCCATGTCTCTCGGTCCCTGCTCTCAAATGTTGTGTTTGTGTCCTTCCCCCTCTCTCCCCATCTTGTCTACCGCTCCCTATGTTATATGTTTTATGTGTCGGTTTGTCTTTCTGTGTGATTAATGTTCGCTCTTTCACGAGCCTCGATCTTGTATACAAAAAAAGACAAAAAAAGACAAAAAAAAAAAAAAAACCTGGCAAACCTGGCACTTGGAAGATGCCATGGGGCGTCGGAGGGACCTACTCTTATTTAATTCGGTGCAATGAAGTCAAACTATTGGGAAACACATCCTTAACCTACATAAAATAAGGGACTAACTATTTAAAAGGATATATGGTGTCCTGTGTGTAGGTTTATGGAATTAACTAAGAGGACGAGCTTCGACCTTTCTTTACATTACGGAGGGTGCCATTTACACACAACAAAACCATAATTCTCACATTCTTTACATTTTCTCAAATTCGTTACACTTCTCAAATTCGTTACAATATTGTCTAAGTCTAACGTCACCCCCCTAATATTTTACCAACATCCAGAAATCGCAGTAGTATATACATGTCATTCTGATGATGCTCCTCTGTGGAACAGTACGGCTGCCATGGCATGAGTAGTTGACTTTCCATCCAAAGTTGCTTCATTTTGGTCAAAGTTATCAATGGTGCCGTCGATGATAGGATAATCATCAATGACCCTCAGGTTTTGGAGTCTTTTGGGTATGTAAACATCCTCTGATCTACTTGTCTGATCAATGACAGCAGATGTGAGGAAATGCCGTACTTCATCGTATGATACACAGTGACCCAGTGAATGAAGTAAGTCAATGATGTTCTTACTTCCAAATTCGTGATGTACTTTTAAGGCTAGGTCCAGGGTTTTTGCTGTGTACACATTTTGGTTCTGTGATATTATGTCATGACATATGGCGATCGTTTTCAGGTTGCTTTTTGAAACACCCTCGTAGCTAGTTATATTCGTGTATGACTTCTCACTGAAGCACCACTGAATGAAGTCATACATAGCATCTGGAATGAATTTGGCATGCTGCTCAATGTTTGTGTCTTCAGCTGGTGCATAGACACCAGTTGCATGCTTGATGTCAGCCATGTGCTTCCTCAGTATGCCAGCAGCAGTGTGCAAGATAGGCTTTTCATTCACTGGTTCTGCTTGTGCTGTAGAAACCAGTTCTTCATAGTCATCATCATCGTTTGCATCTTGCAGAGCAGTGGCCTTTTTTAGTGCATCACCCAAGGTCACAGCAGAGGAGCACACGATGTCAGTACAACATAATGTAACACAGACCAACTGATCACTGTAATGTTTGGTTAATCGTTCCTTCAATTTCCAGGCGGTGTACTGCTGCGCATTACAGGCACCCAATTCAACTAAATAGTTGATGAACTGTGCTTTCAAACTGGCAAGGGTTGTCACAGTCTTTTTTTTGGAGAAGACAGTTTGGTCCAAATGAATTTTAAGTTCATCAAAGGCTACATCGTGTAATGTAACTGCTGCTGACTCTCCTGACTTGTTTTGCACAGCAGCTATGTTGAGGTCTGTTATATAATGTCCATAGCATAATCGGTGGTATTTGGCATCATAGGCAAACAAATCTGAATACAAGAGCATTCACATATGAATGGTGTCGTCTTTTCTTTTGTGGGCCGCTGCAAGAACCTTTTCTCTGGTGGTCTGTCCAATGCCTGTGGAAATTTGTGTAAGCTTTTTCTATTTGAAATGTTCTGTTTGCCACAAATGAAACAATCATTCCTGATGTCAAACCCGCTTGTTTCACTTCTCATGAGCCTTGAAGGTTCCGTAGAGATGGACTCCGACGTACACGGTTGTTGTTCAGTATCGGTAGATTGGCATTTAGGCAAATTTGACTTGCTGGTGTAATTGGCACGACATGATTTATGGAAAGCCACTTTCAGATTCAGGCTTAAAATCTCTTGTTGCAAAGGTTAGAGCGCTTCATAAACATCATCTTGTCTCAGCTTACTTGCTTTTAGAATTGCATTCAAGCCACCAGCAGTTGGGTTCTTAACCACATGGTCCTTTTTCGGGTCAAGAGTTTTGGAGCATATATGATACAATGGTCCATATCGATTTTTCGACGTTTCACAGCTGGTGCTTCCAAATCCATGGTAGAAGGGTGATGACCATTGTCTGAAAAGTCCATCTGGAAAGAAATATAGCAAACCAATTGTGCATTTTATGACTAAAGCATGACAGTTTCAGCATATAATCTACATACCCCAATGAAGGTTTAAGTCAACAGATTTTCAGTATTTTGCCTTAGTTTTCTTATTTCCCCCTTAAAACATGCCATTTTTTTAGTTATACATGTTCTTGGTACACTTATGCATAATATTGCTACATTATTTCATTTAGAAAAAGTTTATATCTTTCAAAATCTTACCTTTTTCCTTGACCTCAGAGTTTTGTTTGTCCACATGGAGACAGTTGAAAGCTGAGAGGATTGTGTCATCAGTCACATGACATAATGTCATCTGTCATCAGTCACTTCTGTCACTGAAGTCACTGAAGTCACTGAAGTCACTGACTGTCATCAGTCACTTCGGGGATGTCCCGAAGTTATTTATAGCTTTTACTTTCAAGTACCTGTAACTCTTTAAATAATGGTCAGACAGTTTAGGTATGTATTAGGCACTAATAGGAAATCATATATGGGGAATCATTTGTCACCATCAGATTTGACCTTGGAACAAGGGATCAAGGTCAAACTGTCAATGGAGCATGCAATGCTGGGGTGAATGACCTCTCAAGGTCACCACAGGTCAGAAACAAATTGCCTCCATGTCTGAAATAAAACCTTGGGGTATGTAGATTATATGCTGAAACTGCCATGCACATAAAATGCACAATACCTTCGATATATGACCTTATCTGCCCCACTACTTGATGTTTTGGCGGTATTGCGATTTGTGAATTTCAATAAAATATTAGGGGGGTGACATTTGATTTTGACAGTATAATTATCAGTATTATTGATATTAACATTTTGGTTAATAATGTTAAATACACGAATGAACAGGGGAAATTTGAACATAAACTTTATGACTATGAAGCTAATATTTCTGAAATTACAATGTATTTGTCCCCATTTGATCGATGAAACCGAACTGAATTTGTAGCATTTAATTTCAACATTTTGTCATTTCTACCCAAGAAAAGTTATTTTTTAAGCCTTATTCCTATTTTATTGATTGTGTCTTATCTTCCTGCACATTTTAATACCACATTTGTGCATATAGCCTCAATATTGATGCCTATAGAGGCAAAAAATCTGTCATGTCAAATCGGCTCTCGGCATCGACATCAGCACCTATTATATATATATGTAAATTTGATTCTCGGAGTGATGTACAATGCTTTCATATTCACAACCATGATTTTCTAACTCCCCAGACATCCCCCTTGAAGAAAAAATAGGTTGTTTTTTGTTCTAAGATGGGGAGGGGTTAGACCCATTTTAAGGCCCCTTGAGATTTCACCATTAGCCTATAAGGGGTTCCACGGGGGATCAAAGTGGGTCCAGGTTTGACCCCCCAAAATAGGTATTTGCTTTATTTTCTGAAACTACACAAACAAGTTTTGATAAAACTTGACCACAGCCTTCACCACCCATGCTGTACCAAAGATTGTTCACAGCATTAAAAAAAAAGTGCCCCTTTGGGGGGGAGGGGGTTACCCCCCCAAAATAGGTATTTGCTTTCTTCTCAGAAACTATACACACAATTTCGATGAAACTTGACCACAACCTTCACCACCTGTGATGTACCAAAGTATGTTTACGGCATTTAAAAATCTGCCCCTTTAGTGGTCTACGGGGGATGGAGGCGGGAGTTGCCCCCCAAAATAGGTATTTACTTTCTTCTCAGAAACTACACACGCAATCTCGATGAAACTTCACCACAACCTTAATCACCCATGATGTACGCTTGTCTGTTCAAGACATTAGAAAAATTGGGGTCTTAGGAGGTATATGGTGTTGGGGGAGTCAGTGTTGCCCCCCAAAATAGGTTGGTTTTTTTTCTTTGTTTGTTTAAAGTCTTATGATTATGTTAGTATGATTCTACATGCTGCCCTGTGTTCTAGCAACCATTGAAATTCGTTTAAAATACCCTTAGTCAATGTCAAGTGACCAAGGGTCAAGGGCCAAGGGTCAAGTGACCCTTAGTCAACCCTTAGTCAATACCCTTAGTTAGTTTCAGTATACTGTTTATTCTACCAGTTGAGCGCCAGAGGTATTGCCCCTATGTTTCTTTTTCTCACATGACTGTCGCTAAAGGCCATGTACTCCCTCAACTGGCTTTTTCTCTTGAGCGATGTATCAGTGATAGTATTGTCCACAAGGAAATCTTCAATGTTTGAGAAGGCCTTAGAACCCTTCTGTGTCACGAGATGTGCTAAGTGACATGGGCAACCCACTGGGTACACCAAGTGGCTTGTAAACGTTTATATATATTTTTTTCCGTGTACACGTACAATGTCACACCCTTACTTCCCAACCATGTTCTCTGCATTTTCTGATGTAGAGGTCCTGCAGTTGTCAAAAGTGAGGCAATTTTTCAGTTAGCGACTCAATGATGACTTCAAACACTGTCTCAGCATCTTACTTTTGAATTGTTAACATATCCAAACAATAACTCACAATCAACCCATTTCAGTTCTCATACCTAATTGGAATAGGAAGGTATTTATCATTGTCATCACTACTGGCGTCTGTGGTAATGCGGAGGTAATTGCTCTTTGCTGTATCTCGTACCTTAGGTGTAGCCCCAGGAGCAATGGCATGATTTGTATCCAGCTACCGATCGACAAGTTTTTCTTCACGACTTTGTCCTCTCTTCAAGATGTATGTAGTGACCAGTGTTCTTTCACCACTTTAATTCCATCCCATTTCACCAAAATGTCACTGTTACGCATACAGCAATATGCATACTGCTCTCCCAGTGTTGATTTATTGATAAATGAGTACAGTTTTGTCCAATCAGATGAAGAAGTACAAAAATATTGGCTTTTTCGCTGCAGATTGTTTTGTTTGTTCAACAGACAATTGGAACCACACCTGGATCAAAAAAAATGATGTTCAACTTCAAGTACAAACAATCATGAATGGTTGTTTTCTTCCGATAAGCAATGTTGTAACAAGTTAACCTATCTTTACTGAATGATTACAAACACTAGCGGGCATTTTAAAACAAAAGCCAGCATTCAAACTCTGGTCAAAAAATGATAACACAAATATAAATAAATAAATAAATAAATAAATCAGTCATCTAAACCCATAAAATTCCATAGTTAATTTACAACAGAGCGAATTTCTCAAAACGAGATTATCCGGATAGAATCCAGAATGTTGGCATGTATATAAATGTTCAGCACCTCAGAGCTGCTGTTCATGCATCAGCCACATTTTGTTCACACATCTAGTATGGAATTGAATCTCCATGAGCACAGCAATCTTCCACCCACACCCAACACAATTAGCTACTACCTCTGCAAACTCCGAAGAGTGTTCAGCACCGATCTGTAATCGCAAAGTGCAAGCACTCGGTTGGAAATTGCTTTCAGTAGCTATCTGGCCGTGGCCGTATCTTATCCCGCACAGGTATCGTAAACCAAAATTTAAATTACTGCCCTGAGTCGAGACAGGTGTGACAATCTAGCATACACCAACTTGAGAAAGGATCTAACCCATTCATGGAGATTGTAAAGTTTTATTATTGTCCATTTGACTCTGCGCAGGTTTAAATACATTTATTGCTATTTGGTTCTTGTAATGTCGAGCAAACCATGGCTCAGTGATTATTTTTTATAAACGCATTAATCGGGAATGGTGAACATGGCACGAATAGGAGTGGGCAAAAGTGAGTAGTCCAATGGGTCCAGATACTTCTGTCTGATGAACCATTGACATGAACGCAATGATAGGGCGGCTCTGTATCTGTCTCTCCATCTATCCACCTCCAGATGAGACGACGCTCTCTCGGTCTGGCTGAAGACAACACAACTCTCTCCATCTTTTAGCAGAGTGAGGTTATAGCTGGGTCCAGATTCCAAACCAGACGAGACAGCTCAAAGGAAAGTGTGCATACCTCTAGGACTAGGTTATACTGACATCCCCAAATTGTCTAAATAGTATTCTAAAAATGTAGATTTTACAATTTTGCATCAAGCTTGGCATGCAAATCTCTTGACCATTCATTTTATGCTGTCTCGCGAGTCGACCACCTCTTCCACTGTGACTCGGCTGCTTTCCTGTCGACGTTGTTTGTGTGTGCCAAGCCCACACAAACAACGTAGCTCTTTACCTCTTTACTTTACTAAACAACGTAGCTCTGAGAAGAAAACAAACTTGTACCTCTTTACTCTGTTGTCTTCCAGATTTCCTTTATTGGACTTCCATAAGCCTTGGCCACAGAACTATTGATCATGCTGTGTTCTCTGTCGTACTATCATGTCATGGGACCTCAACAATTGCTGAACTCCAAGAGCTAAAAGAGATTACATATTATTGAATTGTACAAAGAAAACAAAACTTACCACATCTGGGTTTTTCTTTTCTTTCCTACTTTAATCATGCAACACAAGAAAACCACATTTCACCAAATATTGTTACAGCACATGGTCAACAATGTCTGATACATTCCAGGAAGAGTTACCAAAGTAGCACATGCAACACAAGTTGCTATTATTGCACATGCCAAAATTGAAAAGTCTGTCAATATTAGCCCAAATACAAAATTGTTGCTACACCAACTGGATATTCTAAACAGAACTTACAGTAAACTATGTCAGACTTGAAGATGATCAAAAAACAATCGCCCTCTCTCAGATCTCTCGATGTCTCCATGTCTCTCGGTCCCTGCTCTCAAATGTTGTGTTTGTGTCCTTCCCCCTCTCTCCCCATCTTGTCTACCGCTCCCTATGTTATATGTTTTATGTGTCGGTTTGTCTTTCTGTGTGATTAATGTTCGCTCTTTCACGAGCCTCGACCTTGTATACAAAAAAAAAAAAAAAAAAAAAAAAACCGCCGTGCACGATCCGCGCCGGGCCCCGCCCTGCACGGTCGAATCCACGCTTTGCCAGGCAAAGCCGGCAGCCCGGTTCGAGGGGAAGGAGAAGGGGTCGGGGCGGTGCCCCCTCGCGGTGGCTGCGCTCCGGCCGGGCAAGGTTGGGCCATCGCGCTTGGGAGTGCAAGGCCTTGCGCCGGGATGGTGCTTGGAGCCTTGGTCCGAGTATGCCTCCTCCCCAGAATCGATGCCGGAGGGACCCAACCAACAGTAGACCAACCATCCGCACAGATAGCCGGCTTTTCGAAATCGAGCTATGGAAATGTATTTCCCGCACCGAGGCTCGTAGTGTATTGGACTGATCGTAGTAGTAATGGCGATAGTGATGGCGAATGGTAGTTTTACCATTCACCTCACATCACTTTTTGGGGGCACATGAGCTATAGGTTTATGGGGTGGCTGTGTAAACCAGCCCGGGAGGGTTAGGTTATTGATAGAATCTAGAGATGACCATAGGTAACGTTAGATTTAAGTAGTGACATTGATACCGGTAGAGGGGACATAGAGAGATTAGGTTGGTTGATAATGACGTGGGATGTGCAATAGTATAAGCGGTGACAGGGAAGCACTAAGTTAGAGGGAAAACCAGATAGTTTAAATGATGCTGTGTGTATGAGCTTTAAGGTTTGGATGAAATAAGGAATTGTGAGGCAATGGTTTGGAGAAGTGAAAGTGTATTGAGCAGAGTATTGTGAAAGGTGTGATTGTGCATTGAGTGATTGACTTGCATGGTGGCAAGTGAGAATGGTTGTGTGAAATCAATGGTGTGGAGTGAGTGGAGTGTGGAATGAGTAGTGTGGAGTGTATGGTGCGAAAGAGTGAATGGGGGAAGGAAGGACCCCCCCTTCACGAGTACCCGGGGAGGGTAGTTTAAAAGTAGGTAGAGGGAGTAGGTAAATTTGGTGGATATTGACATCTGTGGTGCGAGAGTAGCAAAGCACTGCTTTGATTGGTGCATGAGTAAAGTGGAATGGGTGGGCGTGTGGCTGAATTCGTAGTTATGGTCATTGCCTACCATAATTTCCCACCTGGTGTCCGGAGTAACCAATTCCCTTGGGGTTTCAACTGCATGCGGTTGGAATCCCTTGGGAGTTATGCTTGGAACGATGCCAGTTGGAGGTTATGGTCCTTGTCCGTGACATTACGTCACCAACTCCTTCGGAGCTTCAGCTGCATGCGGCTCCAGTTCCTTGGGGGTTGTGGTAGTTGCGTGACCATTTTTAGTTGAGCACTCCGCCACTGGTATTCTGTCGGCCAGGTGAGGCCGCAGGTAGGCCCTGGCCAGGTAGAGTTGTGTTAGTGTTCAATGGGGCCCGAGGATCCTATGGAGAGGACCCGGGTAGCCCGATGCCAGAGAGGGCGGTAGTGGGGTGAGAGAGCCAGAGGGCCTTCCCCAGGTTAGGGTGAGGAGCAGGTAAGCTCGGGTGGCGACGTACAGTGGCGGAGGTGCGCAGGTAAGTTAGACCTGCTAGGGGAGCCACACGACCCAGCCCCGAAATTGTGCGAGGGCACAGGGTGAAGAATCGGGGGAGTGGGACCCCAAATTGGTGAGCGCCACAGTATGTTCAATGGGAGGTCGGTTCTTAGAACCACATAGAGTAAAGATGGCCAATGGTTTGGCAGGGAAAGACCGCGGGTCGTGTAAAGTGTGTTAATGTCAGTTAGAAGGTATAGTTTAGGATGAAAGTCTCTTCGCACCATCTGCATCCACTCACCTGAGGTGAGAAGACTCCACACCGATTTTTGAGCAAATGTTTGGTTGGTTGTAAGATGCATCATGACGTGGGGGGGGGGGGGGGACATTGTTCATGGTTCCATCTCTCTCTCCTTAGGAGGGATTGATGAGGAATTGGGATTGGTGGCAAATTTGGTTTAGAGGGATTGATGACGAATTTAGAATTAGGGGAGATATGGGGAAGACAGGGCGTAGCGACGGATTTGTAAATGGTGTAGATACGGGGAGGGGCAAGGGGTAGTGTAGGTGACATGGGGGGGGGGGGGTGACGAACGTTAGGGACGAGCTTTCTTAGCTCGCTCTCCCGCGCCCTTCATGCCACATTGCCTTGTTATTGTGTGTACCCTTGCGCCCTTACCCATCGCTAACTCTGCTTTGTCTTCCTATCCCACACATGGACCGTGGTCTTTGGGTAGAGAGGGGAAAGTGTGCAGGCGTCGTAGTTGTGCCCCGCACCCTCGCTGCCTGCCTGCCTGGACCGGTACACCACCTATGGACCACACATTTGTGGCCAAGACCACTTTATGGACCACAAGTTTTTGTGGCCGAGTACCACTTTGTGGACCACACGTCTGTGGCGTTCGTATATCATGCAACTTGCATTCGTATATAGAACTAGTATATAACCCGATTCCACTTTATGGACCACACGTCTGTGGCATGGCATCTCTGCTGGAAATCTTGCTTGCGGACCACGGTGAAGGTGGCACCTATGCCAAGCAGGTGGACCACCTTAGTTGGCCCCTGCTGGCCTTAATTAAAAAAAATTTAAAAAGTGGACGCGTTTTGTGCCCTTTTTGTTTTATTGACCAAATAGGCAGCAAGCAAGGAAAACGCCCAGAAACATCGGCCCAGCAGCCATCGGCCCACCTGAGAAGACGCCAGATCATTTACTTATTGAAATGTATGACTGTGCACTTGATAGTGCTTTTTGTGCATAGTGGTGTTTTTGTGCTTTGTGGTGCACTGCAATATCAATTGTGCATCTCTGAGCATGTGGGTATGGTGTATCGGTACAGTGCAGTGCATGACCTTTCCTCTTTTTAAACCATCTGCTTTTTGTCTCCCAAAAGACAGGTCCTGGGTTTTAGTGTAAATAATCCAAATAGTAGTACTAGTCTTTGTAAATAATGCTCCCCACCGTAAATGTTTAGTTTGAAAATTAATTCCGAATTCGGTTATTCTGTGGGCGTGAGTCAGTTAGGTAGAATGCAACGCAGCAGGCGGGACATATCTACTTTTAAACATGTCGCACTCAGGGTGAGGTTAAAAGTAGAGGGTAACCACACCTAAGTGTCACATAAAATGGTAAAAGATATCCCTTAGTTTGACTGTTCAGTTTGACTTCTGTTTCCAATAGATTGACTCTGCGTTGCATTAATCAAATAACATAGGCCCCTTTTCAAATCCCGTTCATTTTGCGGCTTACCTCCCTCCAAATTGTGTTCCCTTGCTTGCCAGCAGCATTCGCTGCCTGGCTCAAACGCCATTAACCATGTGGTCAGAGCGGAGAAAAAGGGGGAGGAGTTGTCGGGGCGAGGCGTGGCCCCAGCATCGTGTCACGAAGGGAGGAGCTGGTGAACCCTCGCGACCAATCAGGGCCGAGGCGTGTTCATCGGTAGGCGGATCTAAGCGCACGCGGTTTGATTTGGAAGGCGCATAATATAAGCGCCGCGGCGGACTACTTCCAGAGGAGAGGAGAGAAGAGAGAGAGGGGACTGTCGATTGCATGATCACGGACTGCGCAAGGCGCGATCGATTGTATTGAACTGCGCATACGGCCTTGCGAAGGTCTACCCCCCCCCCCCCCCACCCCCCGCCATATATAAGGTCCGAGAGCGCGCCAACGGTACGCGCTCGCTGCTGCCCAGGTTCTCGCCACGGTACGAGCTGACACCTGGAGCCGGACCTCAACGCCTGAACCATCTGCCCGGACCTTCCTCCCCTGCCATCTGCCTGGACCTTCTCCTCCTACCACTACCCTCCCATGTAAGTCTGTCTGTATTGTCCTATGCGTGTTATTTAAGACTGTATAAGCTTGCCCTGTGTCCTTTTGCTCTTCTTGTACATGCCCTTCTTTCGTTTCCTCTTTTATTAGTGTAGTAATAAATCATATTTGTTCTTCCTACCCTCTGATTTCCTCTCATTCGATCGCTTTCGTCTTTTCCTCAATTGAGTACCGGTGGCACGATTTCAGAACCGCTCAGAATCTGGTTAGTCTCCTCCTACCACTACCCTCCCATGTAAGTCTGTCTGTATTGTCCTATGCGTGTTATTTAAGACTGTATAAGCTTGCCCTGTGTCCTTTTGCTGTTCTTGTACATGCCCTTCTTTCGTTTCCTCTTTTATTAGTGTAGTAATAAATCATATTTGTTCTTCCTACCCTCTGATTTCCTCTCATTCGATCGCTTTCGTCTTTTCCTCAATTGAGTACCGGTGGCACGATTTCAGAACCGCTCAGAATCTGGTTAGTCTTTTTGTTAATGGCCCGAGTCGCAGCCCGCTTCGCTTGGCGTATTCATTAACGCTGCGGCCCGGGTGGGAGTTATCTCCTCGCTTTACGGCCAGGGGTAGCACTCAGGTATTCGGGACCTTATTGACCAATCACCCTGGCTACTCCCGACCGGAAGTGACGTCATAATTTCCAGGACTGGGGGATCGGCCAGTTTGAAAGACAAGGGGATTAACCCCTCCCCCCCCCCTCCCTGGCCGTAAAGCCAGGGGGGGGGGTTAATCTCGACCCCCGGATCCGCAACAATATATATATGTGTGCGCATGTGTATGTGTATATGTATGTGTGTGCGCGTGTGCATGTGTATATGTGTGTGTATGTGTGTGTGTGTGTGTGTGTGTGTGTGTGTGTGTATGTGTGTGTGTGTGTGTGTGTGTGTGTGTGTGTGTGTGTGTGTGTGTGTGTGTGTGTGTGTTTGTAAAGTTGAAGTTGAAGTTATACATAAAGTTGAAGTCAAAGGTATACATAAAGTTGAAGTCAAAGTTGTACATAAAGGAGAATTCACATTTATGTATCACGAATTCACAGTAGAATTCAGTTGTACATAGAGTTGAAGAATAAACTTCACACCTCTGTAATGCATAACGTTGAAGAGGAAGAAGTCAAATACAGAACGAGATACATGAGTTCTACATTGAAACACCATGGCAAAATCACTTTCATGTAAATAAAACGAATTAAAATCAAAGCGTACACTTGCTTTTTCTGTGCCCTTACCTCATAATGTTATTGAGTTTTAAGATAAAACTGGCCAGATTCGTTCATAAAACACAATGTACACAGTTCGATTGTTGTCTGTGTAACTGCAATGCCCTCGTGATTCTGGTTGTTCCCATGAAAACAAATCCGTTTCACAATTGTGTAACTTCCCACATTTCAAAGACTTCTGAGTTTTAAAGGACTTTCCCTCTTACAGACGTCCTTGTTTGTGCAGCACGATCGACAGCTGGTTACTGTTCCTGTTCTCATGGCAGATGTCTTCTGAGAAACTCGGCGACAATGTACGACAATGTGAGTTTATCTGTAATATATACATATATATATATATATATATTTATGTATACGCCAGCAGATAACCTGGTTCCACTGGGCTGTGGTAAGGGAATTTGTCCCCAATTAAGTGTGGAATATATAGGGAGTTTGCTCGGAATGCCAATTGACAGCATAATGACATGGATCCATGGAAATATATAGTGTGACTTCAATCCTTAACCCCCTTCCCTTCCCAACCTCAAGTCCTCAACCCCCACTCCAATCCACTCCCCACCCCAGGTGGACAGTTCCACAATCCTTCTTCTAGTCTCAAATCCCCCCCCCCCCCTTAGGCTTCAACCCCACAACCCCCATAGCCTCAACCCCCCTCCTTTCCCCACTTCCCCACTGCCCATTAATCTTCCCCTTCCACTCCAACTCCTTATCCTGCCACTCCCCCTCTCTTCTTCAAGTCCTCAACTCCCCCCCCCCCCCCCCACCACCCTCCCCACCTCAGGTCCGCAGCTGCCCCTCTCTTCCTCCAATCCTCAGCTCCCCTCCCCCCCTTTCCCAACTCTGTCCCGTCTCTGCCACTCCTTCCCACTCTCCAACTCTCTGTCCTCCACTCCCCCTTTCTTCTTTAAGTCCTCAAACCCCAAACCCCTCCCAACTCCAGGTCCACATCATAGTTATTAACTGTTAAAAATGCTAAGGTTTCTCAGGGAAGTAAATCGACGAAAAGGAAATTATTCGTTGAACGGACGACTGAATAATTTGTGGTTGTTTTAGTTTTTACTTCTGGTTGTTGTGTGGACCAACGACTCAGTGCCTATCCCCACCAGTGTGTGCAACAAAAATGCACACAACTGTAAATTGCGTGAATGTCAATATTTTAAAATCTCCAAATGCACTATCTGGATCCAAGAACTCTTAAATGAGGTATTGAAGGAGCTGTGTTCCCACGTAGTCGGAAGAATGGACGTGAAAAAAGCTGGAATTCGTCCGAGTTTCTTTATTGTCACAAAACAACTCGGGTACTCTGAAAAGCCCGTTTATCAGGCAGCAATATATATATATACACACATTATCCCGGAGCGTTTGCCCGGGAAAGGCGAGAGGGGGCGTGGCCGGGCGTCCCGGCCGAGGCCTGGCAAGTTGAGCGCGGGCCTGCCCGGGCGTCCTGGACGAGCCCGGCATGGTGATCGCTCCGCGTCCTTGGTAGGTGCAAGGCGATTGTGTAAACCCAGCGGTAGCCGCTACAGTATCATCCAGCATTTTACATGCTATGGTTATGATGTTTACCCCGTTCAGACACAATCATGCAACTTGCATTCGTATATAGAACTAGTATATAACCCGATTCCACCGGGCTGTTGTAAGGGAATTCGTTTCCAATGGAGTTTGACAGGAATGTCCATTGACAGCACAATGTCAGGGAGCCATGGAAAGCAACCCCCACCCAAAGCCTCAACCCCCCTTTCCCAACTCTATCCCTTCTCTGCCCTCCCACCGTCCCACCCCCACCCCCACTCCCAACTCCAAGTTCTCACCCCTTCCCCCTTTCCCCCTCCCCCCAATCCCACTCCCAACCTCCAAGTCCACAAATAGAAGAAAAGGAAATTATTCCTTGGATGGAATTTACGGAATAATTTGTGGTTATATTATTTATTACTTCTGGTAAGTGTGCGTACTAACCAGATTATACACCACCCATGAAACTTCGTGCTTCAACTCACACAAGGCATTGTCAGAGCATTCTTTTTTACACCTCTCATGTGCATGAAAATAAAGTGGAAGCATTAGTAAGGAGTCCCAAGTTTGGTTTGCAAATGTATTCATTCGCCAGCTGCACCGGTTAGTCCGCAATGGCCGTACCAAGTCAGCTAATCGGCTTAAGGCTGAGTGGCAGCAACTGACAAATGTGCCTGTATCCAGAAGGCGAGTCAACCAACGACTGGTTCAAGCAGGTTATCGTGCCAGGCGTCCCCTGAGAAAGCCACGACTGACCAGACAACACAGCCAGCGCCGATTGCAGTGGGCCAGAGAGCAACGTCAATGGCAGCCAGGAAACTGGAATCACGTGACCTTCAGTGACGAGTCTATATTTCTGGTTTGTCGTCAAGATGGCCGCGTCCGAGTGCGCAGACAAGTGCATGAAGCCCACAACGAAGATTGTATAGTGCCACGAGTCCAAGCTGGAGGTGGTGGGGTGACCGTTTGGGCTGCTTTTCATGCAGGGGGCAAAACTGACCTGGTTGTTCTGAATGGAAACCTGAACCAGTTCAAGTACAGGGTCATTCTGGAAGAAACATTGCTTCCATTTGCTCATGCAGCCTTTCGAGGAAACTTTGTCTTCCAAGATGACAATGCACGGCCTCATCGTGGTCGCATGATCCAACACTTTCTTGCTGACCGTGGTGTAGAGCATATGGAGTGGCCTGCCATGTCCCCGGATATGAATCCGATAGAGAACTTGTGGGCAGAATTAACGCGTCAAATCGACAACTTGGACCAGCAGCCTACCTCTGTGTGTGAATTGCAGCAGACTATAGTCACTGCATGGCAAGCGATTCCTGTCCAAGTCTTGGCAAATCTCGTGAACAGCATGCCTCGACGTGTACGTGCTCTCCTGAATGCTCGTGGGGGGTTACACGAAGTACTGAACTGTAATTTTACTGTCCGTAATCCCAGTCATAATTTAGCTTTTGTTTTTGTTGAAAAAAAATTTGGCTAATGTGCAAAATAAAGAGATACTTCTGGAAAACGTACAGAAGTTTAACACAGTACTGTTCGTGAATCGAGTTCGATATTAGTTTACATCACTTTCAAGGATCAATTTATTTGCTTCGAAATGTCAAATGTGGTTTTTGTTTCTTTTAAAGGTGACATTAACAAAATCTAGAATAATTTCAACATAATTCCAATGAACTTTTGGTTCTAAGTCATCTTGAAAAGTAAGTTCACCCCCACAAAAAAAATATTCCATATTAAATGCCAAGTCTGTGTATATATTTGGGGATGCACATAGTATAGGGGATGTATATATAGCACACAAAGTCCAATAACAACTGCAAATAACAGCTAAATCTCGTATATATTAAGCGTGAATGTGTTTGTTTGTGGTGTCTCTCTCTCTGTGGGTCTGTTCCTTATCCACGGCCACATCTTCAAAGCTACAAACTCCACACTCGGGGTACAGATACAACTTTGTGTGGGAAGTAATACGGGCTATGTGGCCGCAGTGTCAGAAGCCATTTTGAGGATGCAAATTGAGGCCAAAGTGACCAATATAGCATTTTTTTGCAAACAGGACGCCCAATTAATTTCAAATTGAAAAGGCTGGCTTTTTTGAGTGCAGCACAATTAACCTTTTTAATGTCCATGAAATAATTTAAATTGATGGTTTAACTTAAATTTTTTCCAAGCATTGGGGTTGGGTATTTTTACTTGTTTTTCTCATCACTGGGGACAGGTACTATTGCCAGTACAGTATTAGATAAGTCTGATGTATTTCCTGTAAAGGAAGGCTTCTTCTTCTTCTTCTTCTTCAAAAGTTTTAACATGGCTCCATAAAAGTATAGTAGTCTAATCAGGACATGTCAGATGAACAAGGGGGCCTCGGAATTAGTCCACATCTTCTTATTAAATTGTCTGGGAATACGTCATTCAAGAACTGCCGCATATTCGAAGAATAGCGGAAGGAAGCACCTCTTCTCTTTTCTTCTGGTGTTGGGCTTGAGTGGACCGGACCCTCCGATTATCTCACTCTCTTCTCTTCTGGTGTATAGCTGGAGTGGACCAGACCCTCCAATGATCTATCTCTTCTCTTCCGGTGTCTGGCTGGAGTGGACCAGATCCTCTGATGATCTCACTCTTCTCTTCTCTTCTGGTGTCTGGCTGGAGTGGACCAGATCCTCTGATGATCTCGCTCTTCTCTTCTCTTCTGGTGTCTGGCTGGAGTGAACCAGACCCTCCGATTATCTCACTCTTCTCTTCTCTTCCGGTGTCTTGTTGGAATGGACCGGACCCTCCGATGATCTCACTTCACTCTTCTCTTCTCTTCCGGTGTCTGGCTGGAGTGGACCGGACCCTCTGACAATATCTCTCTTCCTTTTTGGTGGCTGACTGGATGAGCCCTTCTAACGATCGCTCTTCCCACCTTAACAGTGCCTTCCAACAATCGCCATCATTATATAGACAAAGTAATGACAATAACCAAAATATATTGGTTTACCCATTTGTAATACAACAACAACAACAACATGCATTTTAAGGCAATTTTCCCTGCTAGAGCGGGGGTTAGCCTTGCGGTCCCCATGACAATCTTCTCCATTTTGCCCTATTTTCTGCATCTCTCCTTGTTAACCCCCTTGCCCGCATTTCTTCTTCCACCATCTTTAGCCAAGTCTTTTTCGGTCTTCCCCGTCCTCTACTTCCTTCTACATTAACTTCCATCACTCTTCTCAACCAGTCACTTTCATCCTTCCTCAATACATGACCAAACCATCTCAACCTGTTCCTCTTCACAGCATCAATCACAGGCAATATTCCCATCATCTTTCGCAATTCATCATTTGTCCTCCTCTCTCTCAACGATACTCCGCACATCCATCGAACCATTCGCATTTCCACCCTTTCCAGCCTTCGTTGCTGCTCTACGTTCATTACCCATGTCTCGCTCCCATAAATCATAACACTTCTCACACATGCAGCATACACCTTTCCCTTCAGCTTCAGCGACACTCTACTCCTCATCAGCACGCCACTCAGTTCCCGAAACTTCTTCCATGCACATCTCACTCGAGCAACCGTTGCCGAGTCTGATCCACCTTCTCCATTCAGCATGTCTCCGAGGTAGCAAAATGTTTTCACACCTTCCAGCTTCACGCCATCTCCAAGATCTAACTCAACATTTCCTCCATCTGCAGCTCCCTCTGCGCACACCTTACATTTGAATGTAGCTGCCACACTGGTTAATGACCCTCTCGGACCACTACATTTTTGATGAACCCACTCAGCGCACATTGAATGGAGTTCACTCCGACACCCTTCCTACACACAGCACAGGGCCACTTCCCAGTTCTTTCCACTTCACCACATGCTTTACTACTTGCCATCACCTTCGTCTTTCCGATATTCACCTTCAGACCTTTTGTCTCCATACATTCCTTCCACTTGTTCATCTTTTCCTTCAGTCCATCCATACTTTCCGCAATCAACACCAGATCATCTGCATACAACAACTCCCACGGTAAACCCTCCTTTACGTTCTGAGCCAGCACCTCCATCACAGCTACAAATAGTAGTGGACTTAGTACCGACCCCTGATGCACTCCCACCTTCACCACAAACTCACCACTGTTCCCGTCCTTCGTCCTTACAGCTGTGCGTGCTCTTTTGTACATTGCCATCACTACTCTGATCAACCATTCCTCCACTCCTAACTTCCTCAATGCCCATGTCAATACTTTGCGTGGAACCCTATCGAATGCTTTCTCCAGATCAACAAACCCAAAAAACAACTTCTTCCTCTTATCCATGTACTTCTCCTGCAACTGCCTCACAATGAAAAGCGCATCTGTCGTTCCTCTTCCTGGCATAAATCCAAACTGCATTTCGTCGATCTTCACTTTCTTCCTTATCCTCCTTTCCAACACCTTCATTCCATGCTCCAATAACTTTATCGCTCGGTACGAGCCACACTCCAGAGGGTCACCTTTCCCCTTGTATAGAGGGACGAGGGTACTCAGTTCCCAAATCCACTGGAATGCGGCCTTCTTTCACCACCAGATTACAGATCTCTGTCATTCTCTTCACACCCCAACTTCCTGCTGCCTTCAACATATCTCCCACAACTCCCGTCGGCCCTCCTGCTTTTCCACTCTTCATTGCTTTTATCCCTTCCTCAACTTCCTTCTCAGTTATCTTCTCTGCCGGTCCTAAAACTGGGTTACTCTCTATGTTGCCATCCCATTCATTCTCTGTATTCAACAGCATTTCCATATATCTTTTCCATCTTCCTTTAATTCCATCTGGGTCGACAACGATTTGTCCCACTTCATCCTTCAAGCAACTCACCCCCATCACATCACACCTCTCTTTCGCTATGTGCTTTGCAATCCTGAATACTGCTTTCTGACCCTCTTCCGAATCCAAGCGTTCTCCGAACATTTTCCTACATGCCTCCTGCGCCTTTGCTACCTCTTTCTTTGCAGCCTTCCTGGCTGCCTTATAACTTTCATGCTCTGCTGTTTCTGCTCCCGTACCCTTCGCCTTCTGCCACTCTTTGAACTTCTTCCTCTTCTCGTCAATCCTCTTTCCAACTTCAACATCCCACCACCATGTTTCCGAGTGCCTCGGTGGTCCTTTTGTCCATCCACATACCTCACCAACGGCTCCCAACAGACTAGCTTTCATTGACATCCAACCACTTTCAAGCTCAACCACATCATCCTCTACCCTACTCAGCCTCTCTTTTAATGCCTCCCTTACTGTCACCTCTTTCAACCTCCACACCTTCATTCTCGGTTGGTACTTCACCTGCCGAGCTCTCCTCGCACCTTTCACCCTTATGTCGCAGACAACCAAGTGGTGCTGTGAAACAGCCTCCTCCCCCGGGATCACCTTTGTGTCCCGGAGGTGCCCCCTATCTCGCCTACGCACCATCAGGTAGTCAACGGTTGTCGTCGACCCACCTGACGTGTATGTAACAAGCTTATTGTCCTCTTTCTGGAACTGAGTATTACAAATCAACAAATCAGCTCCATCAGCAAACTCCAAAATCCTTTCACCTTCTCCATTTCTCACACCATATCCGTAACCCCCATGAACTCCCTCAAAACCGTCCATACTCCTTCCCACATGTCCATTTAGGTCTCCTCCCACCACAACAACTTCCTCATCTTTCACGTTTTCCATCAGCTTCTCTATCGCACACCAGAACTTGTCCTTCTCTTCATCGCTTCGACCAACCTGCGGAGCATATCCCGAAATGACGTTCACCAAGAGCTTTCCAATCATCATTTTCATCATCATCAACCTATCACTCACTCTAGTCACACTCACCACACTGTCTACAAACTCCTCAGAAAACAGGACACCAACACCATTCACGCC
The DNA here is from genome assembly GCF_964187855.1 of Myxine glutinosa. NCBI lineage: Eukaryota > Metazoa > Chordata > Myxini > Myxiniformes > Myxinidae > Myxine > Myxine glutinosa. The sequence continues at coordinate 210,613,474 of NC_136261.1, read as the reverse complement.
CTCCGGGCACCCTTGCCACACAAACTTGTATTTCTGACCCTGCCTACCCTTCACCATTCTCACACCACTTCCCTTCCATCTCGTCTCTTGCACACAACATATGTCCACTCTTCTTCTGACCAATACTTCCACCACTTCTCCTGATCTCCCTGTCATTGTCCCTACATTCCATGTCCCAAACCTCAGAAACCGATCTCCACTTCGGGCTGTACCCTGCCCATAGGTACTTGTGATTGTCATGGTTCTCTTTTTGAGGCAATGTTTTTATGGCCGGATGCCCTTCCTGACGCCAACCCTCTTAGTCGTCTCTTACGACACGCAGGGATACGGTGTACCTATTCTGACCAGGGTACACACTGGGAAACGTTTAAAACATGTAAATTCTGGGGGGGGGGGGGGGGGCGTCAGCATCACGGCTGCGGTTTGAACATATTCCAACAATATCCAAACAGAACCATGAAAAAAAAAAAAATCCGGGAAAAGTCTCCAAGCCAGAACGTGGATTTGAGAAGGAAGGAGCAGAGGCGGAAGAAAACGAGATACAGGGGGCGGGGCACAAGCCGAGATGAGGAGGAGAGCGAACAAGCACGTGTCCGGGAGGAGAGAAAGAATCAATATATAATTCTTTGTCTCGGGAGGTGAGGTGAGGGGGAGAAAACAAAATAAAAGAAACAAGCAATACAGCGAAGGAAATAACCCAAACCGACAAAACACCGACGGGGGGAGGGAAGCCCCAAGTTACCAGGCCGCGCACGAGGTACGACCCAGAAAACGATTAACTACACACAAGTTTGCACGAACCACAAACCAACACCAACTAGAAACACACAATAACACGTACACAGCAAGATAACCAGTGGAAATTTTACAAAGACAAGAATGGGAAAACACTCAAACTTCGATGCCGTGGAGAGCTCGAAGTACGCCTCACTCGCCCGAGGAACCGGAAGTCCCACTTGTGATGATCTTTGTAATGATGATTTGTAATGATCATTTGTAATGATCAACAATATTGTGAAAAAATAATAACCAAAAACCTCCACCATTTTAAATCCGTTTTCTGAGACCACTAATTATTTTCTCGTCGTTAATAGATCTTGAAAAAAAGACAATAAAATAAAATAAAAATAGTTTTTAAAAGTTGTAAAATTGAAAAGATCAATGTATTTTCCATCAAATTTATCCGTTTTTAATTGAAATTTTCTTCTCCGCATGGAAGTTGTAGAGACATCTCGAAGATGATCAAAGGAAATTGGATGCACCTGAGATCAATTTGGAGTGTCATAGTAAAGGGGTTGAATACTTATTGACTCAAGATAGTTCAGCTTTTTAATTTATTTTTTTTTTGAAAAAAAATCTTTTAAAAAAATTCCAATTTGACATTATGGGGTATTTATTATGTGTCGATCATTGACAAAAATATCTCAATTTAATCCATTTTAAATTCAGGCTGTAACACAACAAAATGTGAAAAAAGTCAAGGGGTGTGAATACTTTCTAAAGGCACTTAACATAGTTCGTTGAAGGAAACACGAACTGAGCTGTATTGTCACTCCCCTGACCGATGAATGTAAAACATGCTACTGTACCTTTGGAACAAACATAATGCTTTAAGTCTATACTTAAATTATTATTTATTTAAGATTATTTACCGATTGATTTTTGTCTTTTTGCACTTGTTTTTTGTACTCTGTCAAAGCGCCTTTGGGCTTCTTGAAAAGCGCTATATAAAATAAATGTATTATTATTATTATTATTATTATTATTATTATACCATGCTCTTGCTAATAGATTACGTAAAATGCCATTCGGGTGCTGACACACGCGATATGTTTTTCTCTGTTCTTTTTTAGATTGGTTCGTCTACATACACTGATTTTTCTAACCTCTTTGACTTTTTTGAGAACATCACTGGCGATTATGATCCCAATAATGGAGATACATCCTCACATGAAAGCTGCAAACATTCAGATGAGACAACACGCAGCGCGGTGTTCAACAGCATCTTTATTCCTGTTGCCTTCTCATTTGTCTTCGTTCTGGGTTTTCTTGGTAACATTTTGGTCATTATTGTCCTGACACACTACCGACAATTCATGGCATCATCTGACATCTACATGCTTCACCTTGCATTGGCAGATCTCTTATTTGTGTTGACTCTTCCCTTCTGGGCATCTTACCATGTTTCATCCCAGTGGAATTCTGGCAAGACCGGTTGCAAACTCATTTATTCGCTAACGAGCATTAACTTTTACAGTAGCATCTTCTTACTGTGCTCCATCAGCCTTGACCGCTACCTCGCCATCGTACATGCCATCAAGTTGCACTCCTGTCGTAGAACACGCAACATTCAAGTCATCTGTGCCACTGTGTGGATGTTGAGCTTATTGTTCAGTGTTCCAGACATAATCGCCAGCAATACGCGTCAGGTGAGGTTGCACGAGCACATGAAATGCATCACATAATAAAGGCGCATTTGCATATAACGTACACTTGCTTTGTTGAGGCAATGTCTAGTCCACAGGTATGTCCTTTCTCCTACTTCGGGTCTTCATGTTGGAGAACACATACCTTTCCCCCCCTCGAAGATCAAACATAATTTTCAGGTTCTCCCATTGGGTGACACTGTGGTGATGTTTCTTTTTTTTTTTCTTTTTTTTGTATACACAATTGAGGCTCGTGAAAGAGCTAACATTTATTTCACAAACAAATCAACCAGACAAACAAAATATATAAAAAGAGGGAGCGGAAGACAAGGTGGGGAGAGAAGGGGAAGCACACAAACACAACATTTGAGAGCAGGGAGATGTGTGGGAGGGAGAGGGCTTGGAGGGAGGAGGCGTGGGAAGGGGGGGCGGTGGGAGAAGTATAAAACAGAAGGACACCAAGGACTTCCAGGACAGAAGTTGGTATTTCAAAAAAGTGGATTTGGGGTGAAATTAGCAGGGGTAGAAAAGATCAAGGTTTTGGATGGGGGAAGATAAGAGATGGTGGTGAACAGCTGTTTTAAAGACCTGGAGGGTGGAGTGGGATTGAAGAGAGTGAGGGAGTTTGTTCCAGAGGCGGGAGAAAAGAGGAGTGAAGGTGAGCAGAGAGTCTTGATTTTGGCAGTTTAACCATAAGAGGGTTGCAGGCAGATCTTGTGCGACCTGTAGGAATATTTGGGGGACAGAGCCCAGAGAGAGCTGGGGCGGGAAGGGCTTGCAAGGGCAAGGGCAAGGAGTCGGTAGAAGACGGAAAGACCACCAACCTGCCTGCGGTGCGTGAGTGAAAGGCCCTTGGAGTTAGCTTCATCGCGGGAGATTCCAATGATTCTGAACGCTTTGGTTTCAACAGCGTGAAGACGAGCTCGGTGTGAGGCAGGAGCACCAGCCCAGAGGGGAGAGCAGTATTCCATTGAGCTGCGGATGAAAGCCTTGTATGTGGTGAGGAGCTCAGGTGTGCCAAGGAAGGACTTCACACGACGGAGGATGCCCAGTCGGCGACTGGCTTTGGAGGCCAGATTTGAAATGTGGTTTTCCCAGGAAAGATCATGGCGGATAGTGAGACCCAAAAGGTTGAGTGACAGAACTTCTTGGAGAGTATTATTCAGAAAGTGGATGGGAGTGTTGTCCAGTCGGTCTTTTCGGAGAGACATCGTAAGAGTGTGAGATTTGTCAGGATTGAAAGACATGTTCCACTTGTTTGCCCAGTCTGTGATTTTGTCCAGGTCTGCAGAGAGTGAGGAGGCTGCAGACTGCCAATCTGAGGGATGAGGAATGGAGTGACAGAGAGTAGAGTCATCAGCAAAGAGATAGAGAGGATTTTCAAGAGAGTCAGAGAGATCATTGATAAAAAAAATTTAAAACCACCTATAGAGGCCATTTTTTCCCGCAAGCGGGGGTTGGCCTTTTTCGGGGACCGTGGTTGTTGTTGTTTTTTGGTCCCCTTTTTGAAGCAATGTTTTACGGCCGGATGCCCTTCCTGCCGCCAACCCTTTTTGTCGCCTTTTTACGACAAGCAGGGAATTACCAGTGAACTGGTACTCAATTTGCCGACCTCGGAAGGATGACAGGCTGAGTCAACCCCCCTGGCGTTAATTCAGCGATCGACCGGGATTCGAACCCAGGATCCTAGGATCCTAAGCTGGCACCCTAGCCGCTAGCCCAACACCAGGCTAAAGAGATCATTGATGAAGACCAGAAAAAGCACAGGGCCCAGAACACTGCCTTGGGGAACTCCAGCCTGAACAGGAAGAGGAGATGAGAGAAACCCATTCAGGGCCACACGTTGACTACAACTAGAAAGGAAGTCCGCCAGCCATGCGTGGAGATTTCCATGGATACCAAAGGAGGAGAGTTTGGTGAGCAGAGCGGGGTGCTAGACCGTATCGAAGGCACATGATATGTCAAGGGAGACAGCTCTAATTTCCTGTTTGGCATTCAGGACCTCCATTCATTGTTGAGAAAGCAGAAGCAGCATGTCCAGAGTAGAGTGACCAGGTCTAAAACCAAATTGATGATCAGAGATCAAGCCATTGGAGAAGAGGAAAGATTTCATATCTGAAGCAATGATGGATTCCATGACTTTGCTGATAATTGGGAGAAGGCTGATTGGTCTGTAGTTGCTAGGATCTGTTTTTGCACCTTTTTTGTGCAAACCGGTGATGTTGGCTGATTTCCAATTAGATGGCAGATGACCTTGAGCAAAAGAGAGGGTGAAGAGAACAGAAAGAGGGAGTGAAAGAGCGGAAGAACAGGATTTTAGGACCCGTGGGCTGATGCCGTCAGGTCCAGTTGCAGAATCGGAGTCGAGGGTTGACAGAAACTTTTCCACCTTGTCAGGAGGAAAGGACACAGAGTCCAGGAGCAGCTGGGTACGACTGGGTACGGTGGGTGCAGAGAGGGATGGGTTTGGGACACAAGATTTAGAGGCAAACACAGAGTTGAGGCATTCAGCTTTTTCACGTGCGGAGTCAGCCGTGTAGCCGTTTGAGGTGAGGGATGGGATGGAGGGGGAACAAACACCAGAAACAGATTTGACCAGATGCCACCAGGATTTGGAAGAGGGAGACAGATAAGAGAGTTCGGTCTTGAGAAAATGAATGAATGAATGATCGTTTTAAGGCCATTTTTCCCCGCTAAAGCGGGGATTAGCCTTGCGGGCCCCATGACAATCATGGTTCCCTGTTTGAGGCAATTTTTGTATGGCCGGATGCCCTTCCTGATGCCAAAACGGAGAGATATTGTTTCCTGGCTCTCCTGAGGGTGGACACACACTTGTTTCGGGCTTTGTGAAAGGAAATGAGAGTTCCTTCCGTTGGATTTGCTTTCCAGGAGACGAAAGCAAGTTGTTTCTGGGCAACAGCCTCACCACAAGATTCCGTGTACCATGGACGGGAGGAAGGGGATGACAACTGAAGACGAGATGGGATAAATCTGTGCATGAGAGAGAGCAATTTACTTTGGAAGAATTCCCAGGATGAGTTGATGTCAGAGGCAGTAGAGATGGGAGACCAGTCCAGATGATTGATGGCTGCTTGAAGACCGTGCCAGTTGGCCTGAGTGAAATGCCAGACTCGTCGACGCTGAGGAGGCTCTCTGAGAATGGTCAGAGAGATGTCCACTTTGACAAGCACATGATCAGATGAGCCGATTGGAGCAGAAGAAGAGCAGCAGACATTTTCAGGGAAGTTAGTCATAACTTAGTCCAGAAGAGAAGATGCTCCGTTGACTGAGATCCGGGTCGGGAAATTGACAGATTGTGTCAGTCCCAGTGAGTCGCAGAAGTCCTTTGCTGAAGAGCCATGGCTGGTGATAGAGGTACCCACACCCAGCCAACTGGCATGGTGACGATTGAAATCACCACATATGGGGAAGAGAGAGTTGGGATGGGTCGATAGAAGTTGGTCCATATTATCAGACAGCGAGATGTAGATGGAGTCATCACTGTTTGGTGGACGGTACAACACACATATGAACAAATTGTGGGAGCGAAGGGGAGGCCGTAGCCAAAGGTATTCCTGGGGGTGAGGTGGAGAGAGGGCAGTGCAGGGCGAGTGAGGAAGAGTTTTTTTTATAAAGATAGCAACCCCACCTCCAGGACGAGGCTCAGGTCTATCATATCGGAGGAGGGAGTAACCTGGGAGAGATACCAAGGAATCAGAGACATCATGAAGGAGGAAAGTTTCTGTTAAGCAGATCACGTCTGGTTTGTCAGAAGCAACCTGTATGGAGAGATCAGTCAAGTTTGAGTGAAGGCCCCGGATGTTTGAGGTCCATTCCGTTAATGAAGAGGAAGGGGGAGCATCGGATACAGAACAGGGGGGGGGAGGGGTAGGGTAAGATGTGGAAGAGGAGGAAGAGGTAGGGAGAGCTGTTGAAGGTGTGTCAGAGATTTCAGAATAGCTTGGAGAAAGGGAAGAATGGGGTGGACAAAAGGTTTGATGGTGATTGGGTGAGGCACAGTGAGGTGTTATTTGAGGAGGGGGAAGAGCGAGGCAGAAGGTTGGGGGAGATGAAGGTGAAAGTTGGAAGGGGGAAGAAGCGGGGCTTTGAGGAGGAGGGGTGAGAGGGGAGTCTAGGAGGGAGGAGCGAGGGAGAGTCTCGGAGGGGAGGGGTGTGGGGGGAGTTTAGGAGGGAAGGGGCAAGGGGGGAGATTCGAAAGGGATGGGTGATGGGGAAGATTTGGAGGGGTGGGGCAAGGGGGAAGATTTGAAAGAGATGGGTGATGGGGAAGATTTGGAGGGGAGGGGCAAAGGGGTAGATTTGGAGGGGAGGGGTGATGGGGAAGTTTTGGAGGGGAGGGGTGATGGGGAAGTTTTGGGGGGAAGGGGTGATGGGGAAGATTTGGAGGGGAGGGGAGGGGCAAGGGGGAAGATTTGAAAGGGATGGGTGATGGGGAAGATTTGGAGGGGAGGGGCAAGTGGGAATATTTGAAAGAGATGGGTGATGGGGAAGATTTGGAGGGGAGGGGCAAGGGGGTAGATTTGGAGGGGAGCGGTGATGGGGAAGTTTTGGAGGGGAGGGGTGATGGGGAAGTTTTGGAGGGAAGGGGTGATGGGGAAGATTTGGTGGGGAGGGGTGAGATTGGATTTTGAAAAGTGTACGATTAATGGGAAACGAACATTTATTGCAAAATGAGTTTCTTGTGACCTTCGAGTCAAAAATACATTTGAGGACGCTGAAGGAGGGGTGGAGTGCAGAAGAGTTTCGGGAATGTAGAAAAGAGGAACTGTAAGTGATGGAATTTTTTTTTGGAATGAATAGATTTGGTGAGCAAGTCGAAAGCATCCTTTTATAGAAGAAGAAGAAGAAGAAAAAGGTGTTATAATATATGACAGAATACAGTACTTCAGGTGAAAGTTTTAAACATTTTTAACAACGTGATCGAAGAACGAACGAACAAATAAGAACAACGAATAAGCGAATAAGAACAGAGAAGGAAATATTTTTTGGGGTTGTTTTTTTTTGAGTTGAGATTTTAAACAAGGAAGTATGGGGTGAAAGACTGGGACAAAAACAGAGAACGAAAGTAATTGCAGCGCAATCGACGAACCGCTGCGAGAAAAACAAAGCCTCAAGGTCGGACACGGTAGCCTACTAGGCCTCAGAATACGCGACATGAATTAACCGACGATTTTGTATACATGTATGAAAAATTAACACCGACAATCTTACTGAAGACACACTATAGGTACACACACCGAAAGACAGATACAGTTTCGACAAAAACACAATTGTGAAAAATTTAACTTCGAAAGCGTGAGCGCATGGACAGCTTCGAAAAGACGTGACCTCCAATGAGGTCACGTTTATGTTTGGGCGAGGACATATAAGAAAAAAATTGGTGTTAATGTTAGTGGATACTCAAACCATAACCTCATAATCTAACCTTCAGAAGTCAAATAATTCACATGAGCCAATGAGGGAGACCACACTATCTGTTCTTCCTTGGAAAGGAAAACGCACTTCAATAAATCCACAATTTAATAATGCTTTGAAACAAAAGCTTCTTTCACCGAAGGAGAAGTCCTATGACTACCAGGCCAAACATGCAGCCATATTCAGGCACCGTCTTTCCCAGGAATGTCACTGTTTGCCAAAACAGCCAACACTTCTTGGATGAGAGCTTCATGCTATGTTCTTTGTAATGCCGGAGTAGCATTTGAATTTGTTAGGCATGGTCGACAAAACACTTACTACACGCTAGGTTGGCATCAAGATTGGGTAAACAAATGTTATCCCCAAGACCCGGTGGGAACTTGGAATGGGCTGAACTCAGTCCAAAGGGTCATCCAAAGGGATTATACCAAGATTATACCAATGTGTGGCTCTCAACGGAACCCTATCTGCTCCTCTCCCTATCAAGGCTGGAGCCTGGAGTACCCGAAGGCAGTGTTCTTGGTCCCATCTTATTCGTAATCTTCATCAATGATCTCTCTGAAAAATCATGTTTATCTCTTTACTGATGACTCCACTCTCTGCCGTGACATCCCTCATCCTTCTGACAAACAGGCAGCAGCCTGTTCCCTCTCCTCAGACCTTGACCAAAATCACAAACTGGTCAAACACTTGGAACATGTCTTTCAATCTTGAGAAATCCCACACACTCACTCTCTCTCTCTCTGAAAGGACCATTCCGCAAACCCTTCCATCTACTTTCTCAACAACTGTTTCAAAGAGGTTCAGTCACTCAAGTTTGTGGGTCTCATTTTCAGCCATGATCTCTCTTGGGCAAGCCACATTTCAAGGTTGGCCTCCAAAGCCAGATGCCAACTGGGCATACTCTGTCATGCAAAGTCCTACCTTGGCACACCTGAGCTGCTATCCATCTACAAGGCTTTCATTTGTAGCTTGATGGAGCACTGCTCTCCCCTGTGGCCCCTGCCTCACGTCTTTCTCTGCTTGATGCCGTGGAAACTAAGGCTTTCAAGATCTATGGAAAATCTCGCAATGAAGCTGAGTCGATGGGCCTATCACTTTGCCATCAGACAGGTCACAGGTCCCTGCCTTCTTCCACCTCCTCTCTTGTCTTGTACCCTCTGCCTCTCTGGTCTTGCAACTAATATGGATGGGGAAATCTACACCCTCTGAGTGAGTTATCAGTCTTAACCGAATGAGCGTCTTTGCTCTGTCAGGTTCCAATAAGAAAGCATCTTTCAGTGTGCTTCAGCTGTCCCTTTAGCAGTATGTCTCTTCTTCTGATCCCCAACGAGCTCTTCAATAATGTTGTTGCCAATAATGCGTTCCTCTGCTACGTTGGGATCACTTGACATTAACATTGGAATCCTTAATTCACCACTAGGGCTCGTGTTGCTGTGCAACGGAAACTCCAACACACCCCAATTTGAGAATGGAATCATTGTCTGATTCGCCACTACTCCCATGAGAGTGGCACAGCCCAGCAGCTCTTTAACCTCACCCTTGTCCAAGGCAAATGTCACCTCTTCCAGCAAGCTGGGATGCATGGACTCGTGTGTGCCAGAGGGCTGAAGTTGTTACCTCATCCAGGATGCAGTGCACACAACACCTACCTCTCTCATTGAGTTCCAGCAGCTGTGTATCCTGGTTTACCTTTGTAGACACCCCATAACCCACTTGCTGCTATTCTATTTGACCAATCACACTGCGGATTGCTGATGGTCACACCCTACCATGTCTCTGGCCTTTCTTCAGATGACTTTGTGTGTTCATGACAGACTATCCCCATTTTGGCTTCCTCACATTCCTTGACATACTTACAAAACTTTACTACTTTTGGAATACTGTCCTGGGTCACGACTGGAGCTATCACAGTGACAACTCCCCATTTCCCTAGAATCAGGAGGGTGATCAGCACCCATGACATATATGCCCTGATCGACCACACGTGAAGCAATGGTTACAGGTTCTCCCTTTCTAGTCAGGTTCACTGTGTCAATAAATTATATTTCGTTCAAAATCATGGTAGATTAGCAAACCTATACATTTTTGGAAAGGTTATAGCATAAGGAAACTAAAAATCAATGTTTACATTTGGAGAGATACCTGTATGGCGGCCATTTTGGATTTTCAAAATGGCCACTGTAAAATACATATTTTGTTCTATTTCTGCCTCTAATTACCCTAAAAACTTTTAAAAATATACTAAACCTATATTTTCAGGGACAAGGAATCCAATGAAAGTATCAAATTAGTGCTATGGGGAATGGTAAGACACGAATCAAAGGTTTTGAATTGCAAAATACTGTCTTTATATTCGCGATAAGTTGCATAATCAAATACATGTTATCATTTTGTACAGGCAGTTAATAACATCAAAATGTGTCACAATAATTCATATCACCAAACATGCACAGGCAGTCAGCAAAATCATATATACACATGCAGTCAGTATAACTTCACATCTACACAGGCAGTCAATGACAAAATATACACAGGCAGTCAATGGCATCAAACATACACGATTACAGAATATGCCATTTAGAGTTCGTCATCACTGTCCTGTGTGTCGTATCCGACAATATAGTCCGCATCGTTTTCACAGTCCGTTCCACACAAGCAAAGGTCGGTCAAATTGATTGGCAAATCGAATTGGTCGAATGGTCGATCGAATCGAATTCGATGAATCGAATCGATCGAATCGATCGAATTGGTCGAATGGTCGATCGAAGCGATTGGTCGAATGGTCGAATTGGTCGAATGGAATTGGTCGATTGGTCCAATTGGTCGAATTGGTCGAATCGAATTGGTCGGAATTGGCAAATGTAAACATTGATTTTCAGATTTTCCATGTAATAACGTTTCCAAAAATGTATAGGTTTGCTAATCTACCATGATTTCGAACGAAAAAACATAGTGAACCTGACGATTCCGACAGGTTCCACATCCCCTCTCGTTGAGCCTTGGTCTTCTCTCAGTCTGAGTGTTCATTTAAATGGAAGCAATATCCATAGCTCTGCTACCTCTGCCAATAATGAACTCCCACCACTGCCTGGGTGGGTGTTCACCTCCACTGCAAGAGTAGTCTACTTCCCCCTTCCTTGCTGCCGTAACTTGGGCATGTGCAATGTTTGATATTCATTCTGCCTGGAAGGAACCTTTCGAGATGGCCCCCATACTGGGATCACCTTTCCTGCTTCCACCTTATATCAGTCTACATTTCTGTCACTTAAGCAATCCTCACTGCTGATGTGTTTCTCAACTTTAGTCAGGTTCACTATGTTGACAAATATAATTTCGTTCCAAATTTTGGTAGATTAGCAAAACTATACATTTTTGGAATATTCAGAGCATGAGGAATCCAAAAATTAATGTTTACATTTGCGTAGACACCTTTGCGAAAATGACACTCAGGACAGTGATGAAGATAGTCAGGTTCACGATGTTAACAAATATAGTTTCTTTCAAAATTTTGGGATTAGCAAACCTGTACATTTTTGGAATCTTCAGAGCATGGAGAATCTGAAAATCAATGTTGGCATTTGCACAGACACCTGCATGGCCGCCATTTTGGATTTTGAAAATGGCCGCCATAAAATACATATTTTGCGCGATCTCGGCTTCTAGTCAACCTAGAGACTTAATTAAATATGCTAATCCTATGTTTTCTGGGTCAAGGAATCCAATAAAGGCCTCAAAATAGTGCTCAGGATTATAGAAAAGCAACAAACAAAGGTAATTGAAAACCATTGTCTTTATATTTGTGATATAACTGTATTACATAATACATGATATTGCAAGTCCTTTGAAGTTATAGGTATGGGGTTATAAAGCAAGAAAGCAGCCTTGTTAGTATCAGATTGAACTATAAGTCCTATACACAGGATCTACGAGGTCTATACCGTTCAGGAATATGCTTTTACAGATCTTCATCACTGTCCTGAGGGTCATTTTCGCAAAGGTGTCTACGCAAATGTAAACATTAATTTTTGGATTCATCATGCTCTGAGTATTCCAGAAATGTATAGTTTTGCTAATCTACCAAAATTTTGAACGAAAAAACAGTGAACCTGACTACTTGTGCTGTCCTTCCGGCCTCCAGCCTGCTGCTTCTCTGAGCCTTTCAATGGTAATGAAGGAACTGCGCTCCAACGCGAGTCGAAAGAATTGACGCGACCAAAGACGGAATTCGTCCGAGTTGCTTTATTGAAACAAAACAGCTCAGGTATTCTGACAAGCCCGTTTATCGGGCAACAATATATATATACACATTTATGTCGGGAAGTTTGCCCGGCAAAAGCTATACCGGGCATGCCCGGGTATCAAGGGCGAGCCTTGGAAAGGCGAGTCTGGACCTGCCCGGGCGTGTTTGGCTGCGGCCTGGCAAGTCGAGGCTGGGCGTGCCCGGGCGCTCTGGGCGAGCACTGGAAAGGCGATAGCGGGCATGCCCGGACGCTCTGGGCGAGCCCTGGAAAGGCGATAGCGGGCATGCCCGGACGCTCTGGGCGTGCCCTGGAAAGGCGATAGCGGGCATGCCCGGACGCTCTGGGCGAGCCCTGGAAAGGCGATAGCGGGCATGCCCGGACGCTCTGGGCGAGCCCTGGAAAGGCGAGAGCGGGCATGCCCGGGAAAGACGAGACCGGGCGTCCCCGGGAAGTTCGGGCGTGCCCGGGAACAGTGAGTCCGGGCATGCCCGGGAGAGGCGCGTCTGGCCGTGTTCTGGCCGGTGCAAGGCGATTATGTACATCCAGCGGTAACCGCTACACACGCCCCTCCAGAATCGACCTGCACCGGCAGGGTCAATTTAAGGGGGGTCCGGATGACCCGGCCGAAGCGACCCCTGGAGGGTCGTGGGGAGGGGTCTGACGTGGTGGTGGGTGGTCGAGCGGGGGGAACTGTGGACGGGGGGCGGCCTCGCCGCGGAGGAAGGGCCAACCGTGGTGGTCGGTCGACGTCCATGTGCGCCGGTTTGAGGCGGTCCACAGAAATCCGGTCCGGCCGGCCGCCGAAGTCGACGATGAAAGACTTGTCGCCCCGTCGCAGGACCCGGAAGGGCCCGTCGTACGGCGGCCGGAGTGGCCCCCGGTGCGCGTCATGACGCACAAAGACGTACTCCGCTGTGCGAAGCGCCGGGGGGACGTAGGACTGGGGGCCACCGTGGCGGGACGTCGGCACGGGGGCAAATCGTCGGGCGGCCTCCTGGGGGTCCGAGCGCTGGCGAGCGGCGGACCAGGGACTGGTAGCGTCAGGCACGAATTCGCCCGGGATGCGGAGTGGCTGGCCGTAGACGAGCTCGGCGGCGGACGCCTGGAGGTCTTCCTTGGGGGCCGTGCGAAGGCCCAAAAGGACCCACGGCAGCCGGTCGGCCCAACCGTCGTCCTGAAGGCCGGCCATGAGTGCGGCCTTCATGGAGCGGTGAAACCGCTCGCACAACCCATTGGCTTGGGGGTGGTAGGCCGTGGTGCGGTGCAGCGTGACCCCCAACGAACGGGCGACCGCGCCCCAAAGCTCAGACGTGAACTGTGGGCCGCGGTCGGACGAGATGTCCGCTGGTGCACCGAAGCGCGCGACCCAGGTGGTGATGAACGCCTGCGCCACGTCGGCGGTGGTGGTGGAGGTGAGGGGCACGGCCTCCGGCCACCTGGTGGTCCTGTCCACCATGGTGAGCAGGTGGGTGAACCCCTGCGAGGGGGGCAGGGGACCCACCAGGTCCACGTGGACGTGGTCGAAACGCCGTTCAGGCACGGCGAAAGGTGCCAGCGGGGCCTGGGTGTGGCGGTGGACCTTGGCTCGCTGGCAGGCCGTGCAGGCGTTGGCCCAGTCGCGGATGTTTCGTCGAAGGCCGTGCCAGACGAAACGCGCCGACACCAGCTTCTGAGAAGCTTTCCGGCCCGGGTGAGAAAGGCCGTGGATGGAGGCGAAGATGCAGCGCTGCCAGGAAACGGGCACGATGGGGCGAGGCTGGCCCTGGGAGACGTCGCAGAGCAGGACGGTGCCCGCGAAGGGGATGTCGGCCAGGCGGAGGCCCGTGTCCGCCATGCGGAGTGCCTGCACCGAGGCGTCGGTGGTCTGGTCGGCCGCCATGAGCGTGAAGTCCACGCCGAGGTGGACCGCGTTCGCGCTGGCCCGCGAAAGGCAGTCGGCCACGGCGTTGTCTTTGCCGGCGACGTGCTGGATGTCCGTGGTGAACTCCGACACGGCGGAGAGGTCGCGCTGCTGGCGGGCCGACCACGGCTCCGTGGCCTTAGCCATTGCGTAGACCAACGGCTTGTGGTCGACGAAAGCCGTGAACGGGCGGCCCTCCAGGAGGTGTCGGAAATGGCGAACGGCCAGGAATAGCCCGAGCAGCTCGCGGTCGAACGTGCTGTAGTTTAACTCGTTCGGCCGGAGTTGCCGGCTGAAAAAAGCGAGTGGCTGCCAAACCCCGTCCACCCATTGCTCATGGACGGCACCCACCGCGTAGTTGGAGGCGTCCGTAGTGAGGGCGATGGGCGCGTTGAGCACCGGGTGAGCCAGCAGCGTTGCGTCGGCGAGGGCCCGTTTGGCACTGGCGAAGGCCGCGTCCATGGCCGCGGACCAAACAATGTCATGCTTGGCCGGCTTGCCCCGGAGGGCCTCGTAAAGGGGCCGCATGAGCTGAGCAGCGCGGGGCACGAATCGGTGATAAAAATTCACCATGCCGAGGAACTCTTGGAGGGCCTTGATGGAACGGGGACGCGGGAACGTGGTGATGGCCTCGACCTTGGTCGGCAGCGGCACGGCCCCGGTCTTGGTGATGCGGTGGCCCAAAAAGTCAACGGTCGTCGCGCCGAATTGGCATTTGACCGGGTTGACAATTAAGCCGTGCTCGCTGAGGCGACCGAACAGTGTTCGGAGGTGGAGGAGGTGCTCGGCGCGGGACGTGCTGGCGACGAGGATGTCGTCCAGATAGACGAAAAGAAACGGCAGGTCGCGCAGCACGCCGTCCATCAAGCGCTGGAACGCCTGGGCCGCGTTCTTGAGGCCAAACGGCATCCGCAAAAATTCGAACAGGCCGAACGGCGTGATGACGGCCGTCTTCGGGACGTCGGCCGCCCGGACAGGTACCTGGTGGTAGCCCCGTATCAGGTCAATTTTCGAAAAGATGACCCGTCCCGCCAAACGGGCGGAAAAGTCCTGAATATGCGGGATCGGGTACCTGTCGGGGGTGGTAGCGTCATTGAGACGGCGGTAGTCGCCACACGGGCGCCATCCACCCCCCGGCTTTGGCACGATGTGCAGTGGCGAGGCCCACGCGCTATCGGAGCGCCGCACGATGCCGAAGTGCTCCAACGCGTCGAATTCGGCCTTTGCCACGGCGAGCTTGGCTGGGTCGAGGCGGCGGGCCCTGGCGTAGACCGGCGGGCCCGTAGTGGGTATGTGGTGCTCGATCCCGTGCCGCACCGCGACGGCCGAAAACGTCGGCCGCGTGAGGGCCGGGAATTCCACGAGCAGGCGAGCGAACTCGTTCGTTGCCGGGAGGGCGCACGCCAGTTCGGTCGGCGCGGAGCTGCTCATTGTGCACGCCAGGGAGCTGAAGGTCTCGGCGTGGACAAGGCGACGTCGTTTGACGTCGACCAGCAGCCCGTGCGCGCAGAGGAAGTCGGCGCCCAGCAAAGCCACGGGGACGCTGGTGGTAACAAAAGTCCATTGAAAGCGCTGGCTGCCGAAGCAGAGGGTGACGACGCGTGGGCCGAAAGTGTGTATGGCCGAGCCATTAGCAGCGACCAAAGAGGGGCCGCAAACTGCGTCCAGCCTGTCCTGCTCGGAGGCAGGTATGACGCTCAGTTGGGCGCCGGTGTCGCACAGGAAACGCCGTCCAGACGCTTTGTCCCGAATAAACAGCAAGTTGCCCGAGTGGCCGGCGCTCATGGCTGGGAATGAACGCCGGCCCAGCCGTTTCCCGACCTGCCGAAAGTGCACGGGGGCCGGCACGTCCGAGCCTTGTGTCCGAACCTGGCGTGGTAATAACACCACGCCCGGTCAGGTGGAGGCCCCGGCCGTCGTGTCGGAAGCGGGCGGTGCGGCGTGGCGGCCGCCAGTTGCACCGGCAGTTCGGCCTCCAACCGCGCAGGGCGCTCGGGCGTCGTGGGCGTCGCCTCGGACGGCGGCGGGCTCCAGGTAACCGCGCCGATGTGCTGGCCGGCCGAGGAGATCTTATCGGCTTCCCTGGCGAGGGCGCGGGAATCCGTGATCAACGTGCCAGCCAGGGTGAGGCGTACCGGGTTAGGCAGATGACGGAGGAACAGCTCCCGGAACAGGAATGCCGGAGAGTGCTCGCCGAGCAACGAGAGCATATAGTCCATGCGCTCGGACGGGCGCGTGTCGCCGAGCTCGGGCAGGTCAAGCAGGCGCCGTGCGCGTGCTGCCGGTGAGAGGGCGAAAGCGCCGAGGAGGAGCGTCTTCAGCGCGTCGTATTTGTCAGCAGCCGGCGGGTGCTGGAGGAGGCTCAAGGCGCGGGCCGCGGTGGTGGAACCGAGCGCCGCCACAACATGGTGAAAGCGGGTGTCGTCCGCGGTGATGCCTCGCAGGGCGAACTGGGAGTCCGCCTGGGCGAACCAAACAGCCGCGTGAGTCTCCCAGAAGGTAGGCAGTTTAAGCGTCACTGCCGTATCCATGTCGGTAGGTCACCAATGAAGGAACTGCGCTCCAACGCGAGTCGAAAGAATTGACGCGACCAAAGACGGAATTCGTCCGAGTTGCTTTATTGAAACAAAACAGCTCAGGTATTCTGACAAGCCCGTTTATCGGGCAACAATATATATGCACATTTATGTCGGGAAGTTTGCCTGGCAAAAGCTATACCGGGCATGCCCGGGTATCAAGGGCGAGCCTTGGAAAGGCGAGTCTGGACCTGCCCGGGCGTGTTTGGCTGCGGCCTGGCAAGTCGAGGCTGGGCGTGCCTGGGCGCTCTGGGCGAGCACTGGAAAGGCGATAGCGGGCATGCCCGGACGCTCTGGGCGAGCCCTGGAAAGGCGATATCGGGCATGCCCGGACGCTCTGGGCGTGCCCTGGAAAGGCGATAGCGGGCATGCCCGGACGCTCTGGGCGAGCCCTGGAAAGGCGATAGCGGGCATGCCCGGACGCTCTGGGCGAGCCCTGGAAGGGCGAGAGCGGGCATGCCCGGGAAAGACGAGACCGGGCGTGCCCGGGAGGTTCGGGCGTGCCCGGGAACAGTGAGTCCGGGCATGCCCGGGAGAGGCGCGTCTGGCCGTGTTCTGGCCGGTGCAAGGCGATTATGTACATCCAGCGGTAACCGCTACAGTAACCTCATTGGTGGAGCTTCGATCAAAAAGATATGACTTCATCAGGAACTTGACATTGTTGACTGATAGTCCTATGCTGATCGATCACAAAATAAACTTCCTCTGGATCACGTCTGGTTCGAACAGCTCTCTTGTCCCTTCTCTTTAGATGCAAACAATCCCTCTACTACCTGAAACACATGGAATCAATAAATAGTCAAGGTCAAGGCAGCAGTAAATCGTATAATCTTGGCACCAGGATACAGTCAGGCATTGCGTGTTGGGAACTTTCCCCGATGCCCTTTGCTTCTGCTGCCACTTCCTGGCCAGGGGTGCTATTACCTCTTCAATTATCGCAGAGTCCAGGCAATCCCTGAGTCTGTATGTGAGACTTGATAATTTTCATGGGACTGCCCATTCCCAACACTACTTCCACAAATACGTGAAGAAAATGAGAAAGTGATATAATTCCGAGAATTATACTCATCTCAATGTTTAATCTATCAATGCTTTGCTGCTATCTCATTAACTTTTCTGGCTCATGAGAATTGATTTGCACTGAATTATTACATTCCAGTTTAACTATAATCTGCATATCCGTTTTTAACAACTTCTTCTTGGTATAAACTAGCATTATTTGAAATTCTAGAAAGAGACGAAGTGCACTTTAAAAGTTCCCAAAGAGAGGGTGCCCCATCTTCTTATAATAGAGCAAACGTATATGGTTATGTCATTATGTCGCTGTGTTTGTATGCGACGAAAACGTCTTCTTCTTCTTCTTCAAATAAAATTACCACCCTCTTAATTAACCCTCTTAATTGCTTTAAGACTGCTGAGACCCCTCAGACCTTTGATGACCCTTTAATTCACCCAAGACCCTTCAGACCACCAAGACCCCTGAAGACCCAAAATACCCTTCAAGGCCCTGAGGCTCGAAAAGACCATGAATACCCAAAAACCCAAAAGACCCCGAAAACCCAAAACGACCCGAAGACCCAAAACACCCTGAAGACCCAATACACCCCGAACACCCAAAACACCCCAAAGACCAAAAATACCCCAAAGACCCAAAGACCCTTGAAGACAAAGAAGAACCATAAGACCCAAAAGCCCCTGAAGACCCAGAAGACTCTGAAGACCCTGAAGACCCAAAACACCTCAAAGACCCAAAACACCCTTAAACGCCCAGAGGATCCAATGGACCCTGAGGACCCAAATTTCCCTGAAGACCCAAAAGACACCGAAATGGTCAAAGATGCCTACCCCTCTGAAACGACGTGTGGTGAGGCGCGCGGAGCGCGCCGAGTCACGCTAGTCCCCGTAAAAATTACATTCTCATGTCATTCCCATATCTGAGACCTTCCATAGAGGGGTCAAGGGAAGTGCTTTGGTATGGTTTACAGGGGGTGAGGAGGGGATAAATGTCCAAAGGAGATAGCTTGAATGTAATTTTGAATTTTTACTTGTTTTAATAGCTTCATGTGATTTATCATTCCTGGAAAGAATATACTTTTCATGAGCTTTGTGATTTCTTTCTTCCAAACCCCTTGAAGGATGAAAACAGGACGGTTTGTGAGCTTGCTTACTCATACGAGAATGCGGAGGAGATGCAGCTGACCAGCCGTATCATGCATCACACACTTGCATTCATCATTCCATTGCTGTTCATGTTCTTCTGCTATAGCAACATCATACTCTCATTACGCAGCAGTCGAAGCTTTACGAAAAACAAAGTTATTAAGGTCATCTTGGCTGTGGTGATCGTTTTCTTTATTTGCTGGCTGCCCTACAACATAACCATCTTTGTAGACACGCTCGTCCGCTTCAAGCATATCAAACCATCTTGTGAGATGTACGAGGACCTCGACCAAGCCATTGCAGTCACCCAAACACTGGGTTTCCTGCATTGCTGCCTGAACCCCTTCCTGTATGTGTTCATCGGTGTCAAATTTCGCAACAATTCACTCAAGCTTTTCCGGGAGATGGGATGCATCAATGATAAGTTCCTGCAGAAGCATATCAAGCTCAGAAAGGTTTATGGCAGGTCCGGGGCTTCTGAAACAGACAGCACTGCATCTGTCTCTTTATAAAGTGGCACTTGGAGAAATATTTTGTGATGGGTGTTATAACTTGTGTAACTCATAAAAAAAAACTTTAACATTTCTCAATCAAACAAAATTAGTTTCATGGTCACCACTTCCCTCTGCCAACCTTGTAGCTTATTCAAAGGTAATACAAATAACTATTATGTGCTATTAGACAACAAATGAGGTGAGCATCGCTTCCGTTGTCAATAAAACAAAAAAATACTGATTGGAAAACTTGTTGGATTCTGCCATGTTCGTTGCAAACACACAAAAGAGCATCGATGAAAGGAGTGTAGTTGGGAAGTGACATTGTGTTGAGACCATAAGCACATGGTTAACAGATACGTTGGTGCTGCCTTTGGCAATGCAGAATGGTCTGAAAACAATCCAAAACGCCATAATAATCCCAAATTACTATTTCTCATTATTCTCAGTTTTGTTCACCAATGAAAGGCAACACACAATTACAACATTGACAACATATTTAGGCTTCCAGTGAGGTTCCCACTGGAAGTCTATTGTTGTTGTAAGGATTATTATCCTCACATTTTGTGGAGACGATTCCGAGAAAACCGTTATAGATAGCTCTGCGAAACTTTAACTCATTATGGATACCAATGTAACTTAGTGCATCATGAATTTTGTTTTTCACTTTTGACTTACATTGGCTGCCATTGCCTGTGACGTCATAAACTTTAAACATCTTCTTCTCCAGAACCGCTAAACGGAGCAACGTGAAATTTAGCAAATATTTTCGCCTTGCCATGTGGATAAGAGTTTGAGAAAAAATACGTCATCAGTCACGTGATTTGGTGGCCATATTGGATTTAAAAATAAAACTTTAAAAACCCGCTTCTTCGAACGCTTTTCGATCGATACAAAACTTGAAACACGTTTAACTTCCGATGGGGGGAAATATTTGCCAACTATGACATCAGTCATGTTGTTTGGACGCCATCTTGAATTCAAGCAAAAACTTCAATAATCTTTTCTGGAGTATCTCTTAGCGGATCAGTGCAAAATGTCACATATATGATCAGCTACTGATGTGGGAAAGATATTTGTAAACTATGACGTCCCACGTTATATGGCGGCCATGAATTTGGGAACATATTTATTTTGAACTATGGGATATTTTGAACACAAATGGGAACATGAATTGGAAAACAATCCTGCCGTTTAACAGTACTTTGCCTCTGAATTTGTCTCACTTGCACATGCGCACTATTGCGCAGAGAGGAGCAAGATAATTATTTTTCTCTGTCTTCCAGTCTGGCAGTCAAACAAATTTGAAAATAATTCCAAACAGGACATTTATTGTTTTTGAGGATGTTATAAACGACGCATACAACAGGCATGAATAACTAATCTTACATGTTAAATAGGGTGGTGTAATCGACTACGTCAATGGTGGTAAAACAGCGGTCACTTTTTTTTTTAACGACTTTTACAATCTTTATTTTATTTAAATTGATTTATATGCTTGAACACTGGAGAACACAAATTGCCTTCTTATCACTTCCAAGAACCTCCAGTTTTGCAGTACTTGAACATGTTAAATAAGGTGATGCACAAGGGTGATGTATAGGACTGCTTCAGTGGTGCTATTTGTTTAACCATCTTTAAAATCATTATTTTACGTCGATTGAAGTATATATACTTACTCACTTGAACACTGCATGGAGAAACGTGTTCTGTGAACTCTCTATTCATGTTTAAGAATTGCTTGTTTCAACCTTTAAGGCTAAACATAGGGACATTTCAAGCATTAACAGCATAAACGCCTGATTAATTCATTTGATGATCATTAGCAATTCCTAGTCTAAGACAACAACGTGATGACGTGTGAACACCTGGGAGTATGAATTTGTTTAAACGTGTAGGAGGTGCAACCCACACATGCATATCAACCACACTCTGGAATAGCAAGCCATGTACATAACCTGGTGTCAATGAATACCCAAGAAGACCAGACCACTTGGTAACGGAAGTTCAGGCAGGAATTTGGAATTTGTTCCGAGTCACAGTGATAACTCGCCTAACTCGAAGAGTCTTTGTCAAAAGGTAGTTTCCTTCTCATTTGCATACATAATAAATATATGGCCCCAAACAATTTACAAAGGGGAAAACGCTTCCAAAAAAACTTTTTTGATTGAGAAAAATTCTCCCAAATATTGATATTTCTCCCAAAAAAGTGAAATTTTTATGGGTGTTAGGATAGGTGTACCTGGCGATTGAAACAGTGTTTATTCTATTGTAAAGTGGTCTGCGCAGATTGAAAATGAGAATGCATATGGAACAAGGCCTGCAGAAAAGTGACAGATAAAAGCCATTGATCAGCCTGCAGTCTTCCAGAGGGAGAAGCCAATTATTCCCAAGGTCTATGACTGCATTGCACAGACTGGTACAGCTGGGTGGGATGACCCTGATATCCTTACCAGGTTGGAAGGGAGTGCTGGATGCTGTAGTAGTATAGTGTATCAAATTTCCAGGTGCATTCCGAGAAAGTATAGTTTTTTGAATGCCCGACTATCCGGAGGGAGTACCATGAGCCCCTGATTGTAATTCTGATAATCCATTCATTGTTCGGTGACCAAGAGGAGAGGGGGAGTATCAGAGACAGAGACCAAACTGATTGACTACCAAAGGGTTTCCAAGCAAAAAACTGGTTTATTTTTTGCATTTTTAAAGACCTTTCTCACACCATAGTAGAGAAGGAAGTCCTTTATATGTTTAGTCTCTTTTTAGTCCTTTATATTCAATTTATTTTTGGTCCTTCCATTATCTGCAAAAACATTTCACTCTATTATACAATATCATTCATCCTTTGGATAACTGTGCAGTTTTTGAGTATATTTTGTACTTTAATGGCTTTTAAGACGCTTTACATTTACAACTAATTTTTGTACCATCATTGAAATCATTTGCTAATAATCTCCCAACTTTTCTGGATGTACATGACTGTACATTTACATCCAGATGTTTTTTACATGACTTACCAGCAAAAGTAAATAAATTCCTTCTTTTATCTGAAGCCAAATATTGTGTTGAAAGTGTTCTTTGACTTTTCCTGGAAACATAAGTATGTATTATTGGAAGGGTTTGTGATTCATTCCTCTTTCAAAGTGCATCCTGAAATGCAACAGCTGCAAGTTTTTCCTTCCTTTTCTCCCCTTATTTCCCTTTTCTTTTTCCTGCTTTGTCTGCTTTTAAGAAGCATTCTTACATGATTGCCGAGTGTTTTCGCTAATGAACCCTTAACGCGTAGACACAGAACAATCTTTGGGTTCTGATTGACCGGACTCTGTTGCAAAGCGTCGGTGCTGTCGAAGCAGTTTCTTGGCAAGGGTGGTTTGCCATTGCTTTCCCAACAGGAATTTGGAATTCGTTCATGGTGCATGCGATAGCTCGCCTACTCTTCGCGAAGGACACAGTGCGATCTTTAATGCCCACCAACATGCCAGCAGATGCGACACCCCGTTTAGCATCCACCCAAGGGGCAGCACCCACACTGATGAATCTCCCTGCCTGTATGAATAAGTTAGCCTTATTCATATCCACGAAACGCCTCCACATTACCTCAGGGTAATAATTCAAACCGTGAACACAGCGAAAATTGGGGAGTCCATTGATCGTGTTCAAGGGATGAGACGATATCGTAAGCCTTATTCATGTCATATCATATATTCATTATAATAGAGCAAACGTATATGGTTATGTAGTTATGTATGTCTGTCTATATGCGACGCAAACGTCTTCTTCTTCTTCAAATAAAATTAACACCCTCTTAATTGTCCCCCGTCGCACAGCGTAGCGAAAGGGGGACTATGGCTTTCCCCTCCGTCCGTGTGTCCGTGCGTGCGGGCATGTGTGCGTGTGTAAGCGAAGGACCGCATTCGAATTTGGTGTGTGGGTGCAACCCACGTCAAAATCCAAGATGGCCGCCGCCATGGATGTCTGATGCCATGTATATCTTAACCTTGTGAGAGGAATATCTTGAAAAATAAGCGAAGTACCAACTTCTAATCTGGTGTGTGGGTGTATCTCGGCATAAGGAAGAACGCTATTGAAAATTGGGTCGCCACGTCAAAATCCAAGATGGCCGCCGCCATGTATGTCTGAACCTTGTGAGAAGAATATCTTGAAAAATATGCGAGGTACCAACTTCTAATCTGGTGTGTGTGTGTATCTAGGCCTACGGAAGAACGCTATTGAAAATTGGGTGGCCACGTCAAAATCCAAGATGGCCGCCTCCATGTATGTCTGAACCTTGTGAGCGAAATATCATATCATAGCATGTTTTCTGCGTCTTCCACTTTGTCAACTCACATCACTTCACCGACGGGGGACCTAGGCGTAACGCTTGTTAACCCTATTAATTACGTTTAGACTGCTGAGACCCCTCAGACCTTTGATGACCCTATAATTACCCCAAGACCCTTAAGACCACCAAGACCCTTAAAGACTCTTTATACCCAAAATACTCTTAAATAACCTGAAGAACCAAAATACGCCAAATACTCTTAAAGACCCAGTGGAAGCAAAAGACTCTTAAGACCAAAAAGCCCCTGAAGACACCGAATACCCAAAAGCCCCCAAAGACCCAAAACACCCCAAAGACCCAAAACACTCTTAAAGGCCCAGAGGATCCAAAAGACTCTGAAGACCCAAATGGCCCTGAAGACCCAAAACACCATGAAGACGCAAAAGGCACTGAAATGGTCAAAGATGCCTATCACTCTGAAACGATGTGTGGTGAGGCGCGTGGAGCGCGCCGAGTCACACTAGTATATATAAAGTAATGAAGCTGTGTGTGTATGAAGCCTTCAAACCTATTGCCTGGAGAGATAGTTGACTCCACCCACAATTGTGAGGAAGAAAATCGATGCATCTGCCGTATTGGTTTCTGGCAAGTCGAAGATGTCTCTTTGGAGATGTCATATTCACAATTTGAATTATCTGAGCTATAAAACCACGATGTATTATATATGCAGCAGAAGGCATGGTTTTGCTTCATGTACGTTCGGCGGGGGATTTTTTTTTTTTGTGAGCGATCGAGAGAGAGGTCTGGCCAATACACCACGTAAATACAGGGCTGAGCTATTTGTGTAATAAATGAAGGTTTTTATATGTATTCAGCCCAAGTTATCAAGGCCGAAGTGTGTGACTGCATCGTGTAGTGCAATTCCTGGTGGCAGTGGCTATTCATCTGTAATAATAAAATAGATTGTGTGTGTGTGTTTTTGTCATCAATTTTTCAACAAGGCTTTATTATGAGAACATGGGGAAAACAAATTAATAATTTGAGCAAAAGGTCAAAATCACATAAAATCGTCAATTTTCATTCAATTGACCTGAAATTTTAAGAATTTCCAAATCTCCATATTGGGTCATTGAATTGGTTCACCAATCAAATTCTAGAAGTCGATTGTTTTTTTTTTTAGATCTAAAGGTCAAGGTCACATGAAATCCTCAATTTTCATCCGATATACTTGAAATTTGAACAGGGTTTGATTATTGGATCACAAAATTGGGACACCAATAAAATGCTGGAAGGCAATTGTTTTGAGGTCAAAAGTTCAAAGGTCTAGTTCACAAAATCATCAATTCCTATCTGACTTGAAATTTGAGCAGGGGTTACATATTGCGTCACTGAAGCCTATTGCTTTTGAGGTCAAAAGGTTAAAATCAACTACAATCGTCAATTTTTTTGTATTTGTAAGGTGTTTTTGTCATGCTTGCCATACAGAAGAAGAAGTCAAAATACAAAGTGGATGCAGAGGAGCTTTGCATTTTCAGATTCTTTCTAGTTCACTTTTAAATTTGTTTTCTCTGCAACCACGAGTGATTGACACAAAACTTCCAACATCAGAGGGCCTGCCCATGGAGAATTTTTAACAGATCTACACGATGGAAAATGGCCGGCCATCCAAAACGTACGTTTTCTGCAGGCATGGGTTGCGGGGTGTTTCACGTATCAGGAATAAATGGCCTCTACCTCGCTTCAATCAGCCTCAGCTGATTACCGGTTGCTGAGGGAATCTATCTCGGATATGAGAAAGACATTTTAAAGGAGATAAATGTAGGAGTAGTGGAAGTAAAGAAGCAGATAGGAAAGCTACGAGATGATGCAGCTGCATGACAAGATAGTACAGATCCAAGAATGTCAAGGGATCAGATCAGCATGATGTTACCTGATATCTTTAACCGCTCATTGGGGTCAGGACAAGAAACAGAGGATTGGAAACTTACATATATAACATTAAGAAAGGATCCAGAGAAGAAATAGAGAACTACAAACCTGTGGGTGAGGTTGTCCTTCAGTGATGGCAAGAGTATCCAGGACAAATATTCACTCACATGAATGTCAAA
Organism: Myxine glutinosa; assembly: GCF_964187855.1. NCBI lineage: Eukaryota > Metazoa > Chordata > Myxini > Myxiniformes > Myxinidae > Myxine > Myxine glutinosa. The sequence goes on along the minus strand of NC_136261.1, from coordinate 210,587,851 downwards.
TTATGACGAGGACAAGGATGCTTCATGAGAGGCAGGTAGTCTTCCTTGGGTCAAGCATCCATCTTGCAAAAAGTTTCTCAGGCTGTTTGGCAACAGTATTGCCTGCCGAATAGAAAGCTGATACTGAGTAAGTCCAAATAACTCATTGGGAAGTTCATCATATCATAAGACATTGGAATATGACAATAATACTTTGTTGGGGGGTGACTGGAAAGACACAGACCATTTACAACAATATTTTCTGGCTGGGATCGTATGTTGACAACACTGCAAAGGACGTGGAGCAGATTGGGATAACATGTCTTTGTACATCATTGAGAAAGCTGAAATTGCGAGATTCCGAAAATCGGATTGCGAAAGCCTGAGCAGCGTCGGCAAAGATGAATGTTGTTTGGAGGAGCGATCCATGCAGAGAACTGAAGGAACACTTCTTCTGCACCACAGTTGAGAATGTTCTCCTGTATGGAGCAGAAACTCGGACGATGGCCAATACTCTGTCCAAGCGGCTCGATGGTGTCGACACAAGACTACTGAGGGCATCACTCAACATTTCATGGAGAGCACACTGGACTAACAAACAGCTGTATGGAAAGATCCCCTGAGTATCGGAGTGACTACTCCAGAAACGTCTCAGGTTTAGTGGGCACTGCTGGAGAAGTGATCGAGAGATGGCCAAGATGGTACTTTTCTGGGAACCTTCTCATGGTCACCGCTCAAGAGGACGACCCGCTACAACCTACATCGATACACTGGAACACGACACCAAAATGAACAGGCGTGACCTCCCTGAAGCAATGGCGAGACGAGAACAATGAAAAAAGATTGTCTGTCGTGTCCGATCGAGATCGACCCAAAGATGATGATGACATTGTTATCGGGATTAACCATGATGATATCTATACTGCACAAATTGCTTACAAACGCTGATCTGGCGCTGACCATGGTCATTGAGATCGCCAACACTTGTATGCAGACAGATGAGAGCCTACATGCAATTTCTATGTCACAGACTGTCCATCGTGAACCGACAGTGAGAAAGGTAGTGAGTGAGTACAAGCAGAAGTGCCGAAAGTCTCAACCAGAAACTTCATTTTTACCTGAGCCTTCCTCAGAAGTGCTTGGAGAGCCCTAACCTGCTGGAGCTATGGTGGTGGACAAATAGCTCTCCGCTTCCGATATAACTGAACTTGCAATATTTGTGGAAAACGTGGGCATCTCGTTTGCTGCTGCCCACAATTGAAGAGTAGCTTGACCCACCACCTTGATGCTAACTCAGATTGTATGCCAACGTTGGTGATGCTGGCATGGGTGAACAACCAGGTGAGATGTAATATTTTGTGTTCTCTGTTGTTAATAAGAAAATGTCAGATGCACCCATTGTTTGTTGATTTTTAGACTGATGATGTCTATGTCAAAATGGAAGTGAACAATGGTGCCTGCAAGTCGACTATGAGCGAAAGCACATTCGCAACCTTGTATGCATCATTGGGTAAGACTCCAAAGTTCAAACACATTTCAACTGAGCTCAAAGGCTACATGAAGGAGACTGTACCTGTGATTGCACACATGCAAGTGCACCAAGGGATGCAACATAAACTGTTTCTGTGGGAGAAAAGGAAGTTCGCTGTTATATCGGGTGTCGCGATGCACTGGAACCAAAGAGAAGTGCAGTCGAGCAGGATACATGGCTCAGTTAGCTGATAGCAATGCCTCAAATGTTGATGATTTATAAGTTGTAATACATTTTCCAGGATACTTGCTGGAGTTACTGTCATCCACGTTATGACATTATGCTCTACTAGCACTCCAAATCTTTACAATGCAGGGTAATACATAAACTGTCCAGTAAGAGACGCACTGATTATGGATGTTTGCGAACAATTATTCATGTCTGTAACTATATTGATGACATGTTCTTTATCCAATAAATAATAGATCAAGAGTCAAAACCCACTTGATAAAATGGCAGTTGAAAAAGAAGATGTGTTTGTGTTACAATGCAAGACAGTTGAAAAAGAAGACGTGTTTGTGTTACAATGCAAGACAGTTGAAAAAGAAGACGTGTTTGTGTTACAATGCAAGACAGTTGAAAAAGAAGACGTGTTTGTGTTACAATGCAAGACAGTTGAAAAAGAAGACGTGTTTGTGTTACAATGCAAGACAGTTGAAAAAGAAGACGTGTTTGTGTTACAATGCAAGGCAGTTGAAAAAGAAGACGTGTTTGTGTTACAATGCAAGACAGTTGAAAAAGAAGACGTGTTTGTGTTACAATACAAGACAGTTGAAAAAGAAGACATGTTTGTGTTACAATGCAAGACAGTTGAAAAAGAAGATGTGTTTGTGTTACAATGCAAGGCAGTTGAAAAAGAAGACGTGTTTGTGTTACAATGCAAGACAGTTGAAAAAGAAGACGTGTTTGTGTTACAATGCAAGACAGTTGAAAAAGAAGACGTGTTTGTGTTACAATGCAAGACAGTTGAAAAAGAAGACGTGTTTGTGTTACAATACAAGACAGTTGAAAAAGAAGACGTGTTTGTGTTACAATGCAAGGCAGTTGAAAAAGAAGACGTGTTTGTGTTACAATGCAAGGCAGTTGAAAAAGAAGAGGTGTTTGTGTTACAATGCAAGGCAGTTGAAAAAGAAGACGTGTTTGTGTTACAATGCAAGACAGTTGAAAAAGAAGACGTGTTTGTGTTACAATGCAAGGCAGTTGAAAAAGAAGACGTGTTTGTGTTACAATGCAAGACAGTTGAAAAAGAAGACGTGTTTGTGTTACAATGCAAGACAGTTGAAAAAGAAGACGTGTTTGTGTTACAATGCAAGGCAGTTGAAAAAGAAGACGTGTTTGTGTTACAATGCAAGACAGTTGAAAAAGAAGACGTGTTTGTGTTACAATGCAAGACAGTTGAAAAAGAAGACGTGTTTGTGTTACAATGCAAGACAGTTGAAAAAGAAGACGTGTTTGTGTTACAATGCAAGGCAGTTGAAAAAGAAGACGTGTTTGTGTTACAATGCAAGACAGTTGAAAAAGAAGACGTGTTTGTGTTACAATGCAAGGCAGTTGAAAAAGAAGACGTGTTTGTGTTACAATGCAAGACAGTTGAAAAAGAAGACGTGTTTGTGTTACAATGCAAGGCAGTTGAAAAAGAAGACGTGTTTGTGTTACAATGCAAGACAGTTGAAAAAGAAGACGTGTTTGTGTTACAATGCAAGGCAGTTGAAAAAGAAGACGTGTTTGTGTTACAATGCAAGGCAGTTGAAAAAGAAGACGTGTTTGTGTTACAATGCAAGGCAGTTGAAAAAGAAGACGTTTTTGTGTTACAATGCAAGACAGTTGAAAAAGAAGACGTGTTTGTGTTACAATGCAAGACAGTTGAAAAAGAAGACGTGTTTGTGTTACAATGCAAGACAGTTGAAAAAGAAGACGTGTTTGTGTTACAATGCAAGACAGTTGAAAAAGAAGACGTGTTTGTGTTACAATGCAAGACAGTTGAAAAAGAAGACGTGTTTGTGTTACAATGCAAGACAGTTACAGTAGGATCCTAAGCTGACACCCTAGCCGCTAGCCCAACACCAGGGTTGTTTTGCAATACATGTAACTTATCAAAAAAAAATACATGTAATCATATAACCCAAAAATACAATACATGTAACCTAAAAAGGGCATAACTGTGAAAGAATGGTGAAACGCCCTGAAACTCGAACTTGGTCTGTAACTTATCATCATAAAGCCTTGTACCAAGTTTCAGTTGAATATGTTAATGGGTATGCGGAAAAAGGTTTGAAAATCCCCAGGTGGGACTAACAGACGGACAGACTGATGGAGAGCAAATCTATCGTCCCCTCCAGTGAAGCCGGTAGGGCACTAATAAGGAGGACTGAAATTTTGTGATTAAGGTGGCACATTTTGGCTAAAAGGAAAGGCGTACCTGCATATCTGATTTTCAGCCCCCAGTTAGGTAAAGCCCGGTTGAGGGTTGTATTTTGAGTCCTGTCAGTCTAACCATCCATACCTCCCTCCGTACGTCCTTCAGTAAAATGATTGGACGCATTTCTTTCATATTCAGTCCATGTATGCAATATTATTTGGACATAAGGCCTGTCAATTGATTTTGGGATTCGAGCATATTTATAGGACATAATTAAGATTTGTGTGGATTTATATAAAACAAATTTTCGGGAGAGAATAGTACAGGTTTGTATATACTTTCAGGAACCATTATTTATTTATACACACCTTACTATCTCCACGACCAGCACAAACTTTTAATTATTTATTTATTTATTTATATACACTTTACTATCTCTACCACTAACACTGACACATCTTTGATTTTATTTTTTTTCATATACAGTACTTTACCATCACCACAACCAACACACAACTGTGAATTGCTTATTTATTTATACAAGTACACCCAATTCCTGCAGGAGCAGCAGGAAGGGTCATGTTATTATCCTCTCTGGGATATATAGATTACAGTAGATCTAGGCTTAGGCTTCAACAATATCGGTGGTGTGTTCAGTTACCAGGTTTCTTGTAGAGTGCTCAACAAGTGGCTTAAGCATTTGAGCAAGCACTCCATTCAAAACCGTTGATAAGGAACAGCTGGCCTAGCAAGCTAACTTCTTGGTAACTGAACATACCCCGAGTTTCCTCCCTTTCAGTTTAGTGTTAAACAGCAGTAGTGACTGTTTAAAGGATAATCATACGTGTTTGTGGTGTTTTTACTCATACTTTTGTTATTAGATGCGGCCTTGGAAAAATTCTGCTATTCGATATATTTACACCTCAACACGGATTTCGCCCAAGGTGGAATTTCCCCTTGGGGATGGGAGGAAATTAAGTGTCTACAACCTCCATCGTGTGACCTATAGTCCTCCTGTCAAGCTTGGTTGAGATTCGACAAGTAATGACCGAATGTATTGCGGTAAGACAGACAGACAGACACCAAATTGCATATTTTAGTAGGATACACTTTACCATCCCCACTGTCGACACACATATTTAAATTCCATATTTATTTGATACACTTTACCATCTCCACTACCAACACAATTTTGAATTATTTATTTATATACATTTCACCATCACCGCTGCGGACATACCAGCTTTTATTATTTATTTATATTTTACCTTTCTACAAACCTTTATTGATTATTCATTTATTTCATTATTTAAATATAAAATCTCCACGTCCTATTTCAAAGGTGGAGGTGAAGCTGTGTCCTCGTTGAGAACTTGCATTCTTGGTTTTATGCCTTCCCTCCACCCTCCTCCCCCTCACCCCCCGAAGGTGGCCGGAGGCATTATGTTTTCAGGCGTTTAGGCGTTTCAACATTATGTTTCAGGTTTTCAGGCATTAGAACAGGCGGCCGTCGAGGAAAAAGAAATTAAAAGCGAAGAAATAGTTGAAATTGGGATTGGAGAGACGGCAGGGATAGGAATGGAATCAGAGAAAGTGATGGAATATGCCCAAAGTCTGTATTTGCATCCTGATGCCGTACTTATTAACCCCAATAAATATTTGCAGGTGTTGGAGCGAAGAAGAAGAATCCAGAAGGTGAGCCGGGTGATATATGGTGCAAAAAGATTTTCCGGGAGAGTGTTTGGCGCAAAAAGAATTTTCGCGCGGTTGGGATCGAGACAGCACCCGGGCGTTTGTGGAAGGTCCCTTGTGCGGGGTGTGAGAGAAAATGGTGCGCGTGTGCGAATGGCGCCGGAGCGAGAGTGTGATACCGAGTGCGAGAGCGAACGCACGTCGGAGTGTATGTGTGATAAATGCGACACAAAGAGTGAGAGCGATACAGAGTGTGGAAGTAGGAGTGAGTGTGACCAGGAGTGTGAGTCGGATGAGGAGCGTGTGCGAGGAGGCACACCTGAGATGGTTGTGGAGCGCATGATGGGGAGTGTTACAGGGGATGTAACGGAAGAGTGCACGCCCGTGGTGGTTACGGAGTACGTAACGGGGGAGAGTGCACTCGAGGAGTGCGTGAGCATTATGAGTGTGCCTGAGTGTGTAGGTGCGAGTAGGGAAGAGAATGCACGAGGAAAAAGTTCAATAATGGAATGCCTGGAATGCATGAAGTGTATGGAAGGCCAGAGGACGACTTGGTGTGCGAATGTGAGTGTAAAAGGGGTCGCGTATGCGTGTGAGCATGCAAGTCGAGCATCGACGCGGACAGGGTTAGCGTCTAGCCCGCCATATAGCCGACGCGAGTTCTCGGTCCGTGCCGGGCTTTGTGTGCAGCGGGAACCGGCGGGTGTCGTAGCCGCGGCGGTTTTGAAAGAACCGCCGTGCACGATCCGCGCCGGGCCCCGCCCTGCACGGTCGAATCCGCGCTTTGCCAGGCAAAGCCGGCAGCCCGGTTCGAGGGGAAGGAGAAGGGGTCGGGGCGGTGCCCCCTCGCGGTGGCTGCGCTCCGGCCGGGCAAGGTTGGGCCATCGCGCTTGGGAGTGCAAGGCCTTGCGCCGGGATGGTGCTTGGAGCCTTGGTCCGAGTATGCCTCCTCCCCAGAATCGATGCCGGAGGGACCCAACCAACAGTAGACCAACCATCCGCACAGATAGCCGGCTTTTCGAAATCGAGCTATGGAAATGTATTTCCCGCACCGAGGCTCGTAGTGTATTGGACTGATCGTAGTAGTAATGGCGATAGTGATGGCGAATGGTAGTTTTACCATTCACCTCACATCACTTTTTGGGGGCACATGAGCTATAGGTTTATGGGGTGGCTGTGTAAACTAGCCCGGGAGGGTTAGGTTATTGATAGAATCTAGAGATGACCATAGGTAACGTTAGATTTAAGTAGTGACATTGATACCGGTAGAGTGGACATAGAGAGATTAGGTTGGTTGATAATGACGTGGGATGTGCAATAGTATAAGCGGTGACAGGGAAGCACTAAGTTAGAGGGAAAACCAGATAGTTTAAATGATGCTGTGTGTATGAGCTTTAAGGTTTGGATGAAATAAGGAATTGTGAGGCAATGGTTTGGAGAAGTGAAAGTGTATTGAGCAGAGTATTGTGAAAGGTGTGATTGTGCATTGAGTGATTGACTTGCATGGTGGCAAGTGAGAATGGTTGTGTGGAATCAATGGTGTGGAGTGAGTGGAGTGTGGAATGAGTAGTGTGGAGTGTATGGTGCGAAAGAGTGAATGGGGGAAGGAAGGACCCCCCCCCTTCACGAGTACCCGGGGAGGGTAGTTTAAAAGTAGGTAGAGGGAGTAGGTAAATTTGGTGGATATTGACATCTGTGGTGCGAGAGTAGCAGAGCACTGCTTTGATTGGTGCATGAGTAAAGTGGAATGGGTGGGCGTGTGGCTGAATTCGTAGTTATGGTCATTGCCTACCATAATTTCCCACCTGGTGTCCGGAGTAACCAATTCCCTTGGGGTTTCAACTGCATGCGGTTGGAATCCCTTGGGAGTTATGCTTGGAACGATGCCAGTTGGAGGTTATGGTCCTTGTCCGTGACATTACCTCACCAACTCCTTCGGAGCTTCAGCTGCATGCGGCTCCAGTTCCTTGGGGGTTGTGGTAGTTGCGTGACCATTTTTAGTTGAGCACTCCGCCACTGGTATTCTGTCGGCCAGGTGAGGCCGCAGGTAGGCCCTGGCCAGGTAGAGTTGTGTTAGTGTTCAATGGGGCCCGAGGATCCTATGGAGAGGACCCGGGTAGCCCGACGCCAGAGAGGGCGGTAGTGGGGTGAGAGAGCCAGAGGGCCTTCCCCAGGTTAGGGTGAGGAGCAGGTAAGCTCGGGTGGCGACGTACAGTGGCGGAGGTGCGCAGGTAAGTTAGACCTGCTAGGGGAGCCACACGACCCAGCCCCGAAATTGTGCGAGGGCACAGGGTGAAGAATCGGGGGAGTGGGACCCCAAATTGGTGAGCGCCACAGTATGTTCAATGGGAGGTCGGTTCTTAGAACCACATAGAGTAAAGATGGCCAATGGTTTGGCAGGGAAGGACCGCGGGTCGTGTAAAGTGTGTTAATGTCAGTTAGAAGGTATAGTTTAGGATGAAAGTCTCTTCGCACCATCCGCATCCACTCACCTGAGGTGAGAAGACTCCACACCGATTTTTGAGCAAATGTTTGGTTGGTTGTAAGATGCATCATGACGTGGGGGGGGACATTGTTCATGGTTCCATCTCTCTCTCCTTAGGAGGGATTGATGAGGAATTGGGATTGGTGGCAAATTTGGTTTAGAGGGATTGATGACGAATTTAGAATTAGGGGAGATATGGGGAAGACAGGGCGTAGCGACGGATTTGTAAATGGTGTAGATACGGGGAGGGGCAAGGGGTAGTGTAGGTGACATGGGGGGGGGGGGTGACGAACGTTAGGGACGAGCTTTCTTAGCTCGCTCTCCCGCGCCCTTCATGCCACATTGCCTTGTTATTGTGTGTACCCTTGCGCCCTTACCCATCGCTAACTCTGCTTTGTCTTCCTATCCCACCCATGGACCGTGGTCTTTGGGTAGAGAGGGGAAAGTGTGCAGGCGTCGTAGTTGTGCCCCGCACCCTCGCTGCCTGCCTGCCTGGACCGGTACACCACCTATGGACCACACATTTGTGGCCAAGACCACTTTATGGACCACACGTTTTTGTGGCCGAGTACCACTTTATGGACCACACGTCTGTGGCATGGCATCTCTGCTGGAAATCTTGCTTGCGGACCATGGTGAAGGTGGCACCTATACCAAGCAGGTGGACCACCTTAGTTGGCCCCTGCTGGCCTTAATAAAAAAATTTTTAAAAAGTGGACGTGTTTTGTGCCCTTTTTGTTTCATTGACCAAATAGGCAGCAAGCAAGGAAAACGCCCAGAAACATCGGCCCAGCAGCCATCGGCCCACCTGAGAAGACGCCAGATCATTTACTTATTGAAATGTATGACTGTGCACTTGATAGTGCTTTTTGTGCATAGTGGTGTTTTTGTGCTTTGTGGTGCACTGCAATATCAATTGTGCATCTCTGAGCATGTGGGTATGGTGTATCGGTACAGTGCAGTGCATGACCTTTCCTCTTTTTAAACCATCTGCTTTTTGTCTCCCAAAAGACAGGTCCTGGGTTTTAGTGTAAATAATCCAAATAGTAGTACTAGTCTTTGTAAATAATGCTCCCCACCGTAAATGTTTAGTTTGAAAATTAATTCCGAATTCGGTTATTCTGTGGGCGTGAGTCAGTTAGGTAGAATGCAACGCAGCAGGCGGGACATATCTACTTTTAAACATGTCGCACTCAGGGTGAGGTTAAAAGTAAAGGGTAACCACACCTAAGTGTCACATAAAATGGTAAAAGATATCCCTTAGTTTGACTGTTCAGTTTGACTTCTGTTTCCAATAGTTTGACTCTGCGTTGCATTAATCAAATAACATAGGCCCCTTTTCAAATCCCGTTCATTTTGCGGCTTACCTCCCTCCAAATTGTGTTCCCTTGCTTGCCAGCAGCATTCGCTGCCTGGCTCAAACGCCATTAACCATGTGGTCAGAGCGGATAAAAAGGGGGAGGAGTTGTCGGGGCGAGGCGTGGCCCCAGCATCGTGTCACGAAGGGAGGAGCCGGTGAACCCTCGCGACCAATCAGGGCCGAGGCGTGTTCATCGGTAGGCGGATCTAAGCGCACGCGGTTTGATTTGGAAGGCGCATAATATAAGCGCCGTGGCGGACTACTTCCAGAGGAGAGGAGAGAAGAGAGAGAGGGGACTGTCGATTGCATGATCACGGACTGCGCAAGGCGCGATCGATTGTATTGAACTGCGCATACGGCCTTGCGAAGGTCTACCCCCCCCACCCCCCGCCATATATAAGGTCCGAGAGCGCGCCAACGGTACGCGCTCGCTGCTGCCCAGGTTCTCGCCACGGTACGAGCTGACACCTGGAGCCGGACCTCAACGCCTGAACCATCTGCCCGGACCTTCCTCCCCTGCCATCTGCCTGGACCTTCTCCTCCTACCACTACCCTCCCATGTAAGTCTGTCTGTATTGTCCTATGCCTGTTATTTAAGACTGTATAAGCTTTCCCTGTGTCCTTTTGCTCTTCTTGTACATGCCCTTCTTTCGTTTCCTCTTTTATTAGTGTAGTAATAAATCATATTTGTTCTTCCTACCCTCTGATTTCCTCTCATTCGATCGCTTTCGTCTTTTCCTCAATTGAGTACCGGTGGCACGATTTCAGAACCGCTCAGAATCTGGTTAGTCTTTTTGCTAATGGCCCGAGTCGCAGCCCGCTTCGCTCGGCGTATTCATTAACGCTGCGGCCCGGGTGGGAGTTATCTCCTCGCTTTACGGCCAGGGGTAGCACTCAGGTATTCGGGACCTTATTGACCAATCACCCTGGCTACTCCCGACCGGAAGTGACGTCATAATTTCCAGGACTGGGGGATCGGCCAGTTTGAAAGACAAGGGGATAAACCCCTCCCCCCCCCCTCCCTGGCCGTAAAGCCAGGGGGGGGGGGGTTAATCTCGACCCCCGGATCCGCAACAATATATATATATATATGTGTGCGCCGCATGTGCATCTGTATATGTGTGTGTGTGTGTGTGTGTGTGTGTGTGTGTGTGTGTGTGTGTGTGTGTGTGTGTGTGTGTGTGTGTGTGTGTGTGTGTGTGTGTGTGTGTGTGTAAAGTTGAAGTTGAAGTTATACATAAAGTTGAAGTCAAAGGTATACATAAAGTTGAAGTCAAAGTTGTACATAAAGGAGAATTCACATTTATGTATCACGAATTCACAGTAGAATTCAGTTGTACATAGAGTTGAAGAATAAACTTCACACCTCTGTAATGCATAACGTTGAAGAGGAAGAAGTCAAATACAGAACGAGATACATGAGTTCTACATTGAAACACCATGGCAAAATCACTGTCATGTAAATAAAACGAATTAAAATCAAAGCGTACACTTGCTTTTTCTGTGCCCTTACCTCATAATGTTATTGAGTTTTAAGATAAAACTGGCCAGATTCGTTCATAAGACACAATGTACACAGTTCGATTGTTGTCTGTGTAACTGCAATGCCCTCGTGATTCTGGTTGTTCCCATGAAAACAAATCCGTTTCACAATTGTGTAACTTCCCACATTTCAAAGACTTCTGAGTTTTAAAGGACTTTCCCTCTTACAGACGTCCTTGTTTGTGCAGCACGATCGACAGCTGGTTACTGTTCCTGTTCTCATGGCAGATGTCTTCTGAGAAACTCGGCGACAATGTACGACAATGTGAGTTTATCTGTAATATATACATATATATATATATATTTATGTATACGCCAGCAGATAACCTGGTTCCACTGGGCTGTGGTAAGGGAATTTGTCCCCAATTAAGTGTGGAATATATAGGGAGTTTGCTCGGAATGTCAATTGACAGCATAATGACATGGATCCATGGAAATATATAGTGTGACTTCAATCCTTAACCCCCTTCCCTTCCCAACCTCAAGTCCTCAACCCCCACTCCAATCCACTCCCCACCCCAGGTGGACAGTTCCACAATCCTTCTTCTAGTCTCAAATCCCCCCCCCCCCCCTTAGGCTTCAACCCCACAACCCCCATAGCCTCAACCCCCCTCCTTTCCCCACTTCCCCACTGCCCATTAATCTTCCCCTTCCACTCCAACTCCTTATCCTGCCACTCCCCCTCTCTTCTTCAAGTCCTCAACTCCCCCCCCCCCCCCACCACCCTCCCCACCTCAGGTCCGCAGCTGCCCCTCTCTTCCTCCAATCCTCAGCTCCCCTCCCCCCTTTTCCAACTCTGTCCCGTCTCTGCCACTCCTTCCCACTCTCCAACTCTCTGTCCTCCACTCCCCCTTTCTTCTTTAAGTCCTCAAACCCCAAACCCCTCCCAACTCCAGGTCCACATCATAGTTATTAACTGTTAAAAATGCTAAGGTTTCTCAGGGAAGTAAATCGACGAAAAGGAAATTATTCGTTGAACGGACGACTGAATAATTTGTGGTTGTTTTAGTTTTTACTTCTGGTTGTTGTGTGGACCAACGACTCAGTGCCTATCCCCACCAGTGTGTGCAACAAAAATGCACACAACTGTAAATTGCGTGAATGTCAATATTTTAAAATCTCCAAATGCACTATCTGGATCCAAGAACTCTTAAATGAGGTATTGAAGGAGCTGTGTTCCCACGTAGTCGGAAGAATGGACTCGAAAAAAGCTGGAATTCGTCCGAGTTTCTTTATTGTCACAAAACAACTCGGGTACTCTGAAAAGCCCGTTTATCAGGCAACAATATATATACACACATTATCCCGGAGCGTTTGCCCGGGAAAGGCGAGAGGGGGCGTGGCCGGGCGTCCTGTCCGTGGGCGGGCATGCCCGGGCATGCCCGGGCGTCCCGGACGCGGCCTGGCAAGTCGAGAGCGGGCATGCCCGGGCGTCCCGGCCGAGGCCTGGCAAGTTGAGCGCGGGCCTGCCCGGGCGTCCTGGACGAGCCCGGCATGGTGATCGCTCCGCGTCCTTGGTAGGTGCAAGGCGATTGTGTAAACCCAGCGGTAGCCGCTACAGTATCATCCAGCATTTTACATGCTATGGTTATGATGTTTACCCCGTTCAGACACAATCATGCAACTTGCATTCGTATATAGAACTAGTATATAACCCGATTCCACCGGGCTGTTGTAAGGGAATTCGTTTCCAATGGAGTTTGACAGGAATGTCCATTGACAGCACAATGTCAGGGAGCCATGGAAAGCAACCCCCACCCAAAGCCTCAACCCCCCTTTCCCAACTCTATCCCTTCTCTGCCCTCCCACCGTCCCACCCCCACCCCCACTCCCAACTCCAAGTTCTCACCCCTTCCCCCTTTCCCCCTCCCCCCAATCCCACTCCCAACCTCCAAGTCCACAAATAGAAGAAAAGGAAATTATTCCTTGGATGGAATTTACGGAATAATTTGTGGTTATATTATTTATTACTTCTGGTAAGTGTGCGTACTAACCAGATTATACACCACCCATGAAACTTCGTGCTTCAACTCACACAAGGCATTGTCAGAGCATTCTTTTTTACACCTCTCATGTGCATGAAAATAAAGTGGAAGCATTAGTAAGGAGTCCCAAGTTTGGTTTGCAAATGTATTCATTCGCCAGCTGCACCGGTTAGTCCGCAATGGCCGTACCAAGTCAGCTAATCGGCTTAAGGCTGAGTGGCAGCAACTGACAAATGTGCCTGTATCCAGAAGGCGAGTCAACCAACGACTGGTTCAAGCAGGTTATCGTGCCAGGCGTCCCCTGAGAAAGCCACGCCTGACCAGACAACACAGCCAGCGCCGATTGCAGTGGGCCAGAGAGCAACGTCAATGGCAGCCAGGAAACTGGAATCACGTGACCTTCAGTGACGAGTCTATATTTCTGGTTTGTCGTCAAGATGGCCGCGTCCGAGTGCGCAGACAAGTGCATGAAGCCCACAACGAAGATTGTATAGTGCCACGAGTCCAAGCTGGAGGTGGTGGGGTGACCGTTTGGGCTGCTTTTCATGCAGGGGGCAAAACTGACCTGGTTGTTCTGAATGGAAACCTGAACCAGTTCAAGTACAGGGTCATTCTGGAAGAAACATTGCTTCCATTTGCTCGTGCAGCCTTTCGAGGAAACTTTGTCTTCCAAGATGACAATGCACGGCCTCATCGTGGTCGCATGATCCAACACTTTCTTGCTGACCGTGGTGTAGAGCATATGGAGTGGCCTGCCATGTCCCCGGATATGAATCCGATAGAGAACTTGTGGGCAGAATTAACGCATCAAATCGACAACTTGGACCAGCAGCCTACCTCTGTGTGTGAATTGCAGCAGACTATAGTCACTGCATGGCAAGCGATTCCTGTCCAAGTCTTGGCAAATCTCGTGAACAGCATGCCTCAACGTGCACGTGCTCTCATGAATGCTCGTGGGGGGTTACACGAAGTACTGAACTGTAATTTTACTGTCCGTAATCCCAGTCATAATTTAGCTTTTGTTTTTGTTGAAAAAAAATTTGGCTAATGTGCAAAATAAAGAGATACTTCTGGAAAACGTACAGAAGTTTAACACAGTACTGTTCGTGAATCGAGTTCGATATTAGTTTACATCACTTTCAAGGATCAATTTATTTGCTTCGAAATGTCAAATGTGGTTTTTGTTTCTTTTAAAGGTGACATTAACAAAATCTAGAATAATTTCAACATAATTCCAATGAACTTTTGGTTCTAAGTCATCTTGAAAAGTAAGTTCACCCCCACAAAAAAAATATTCCATATTAAATGCCAAGTCTGTGTATATTGTTACAGACGCGGCTTTTAGATGTTATATGGACCGAGCGGTGGTGTATTTAACCGCGTCCGAACAGTTACTCCCCGATTAAAACCCGATTTCACCCGACGTTGACCAGATCGCCCCACGGATATTCAATCGGGAAATCTCTAAAGCGATCGCAAGAGAATGAAAAAGAAGAAGAAGAATACGGAGGAAGAACAGATTTATTATACACACACAAGCAATATTTTAGAGCGACCAATATTATTTACAGCAATAGATGGAAAAGAGCAGTCACACAGTGCATTGTTAACTTATTCTATTTCATTTACTTAATCCCCAAGAAAAACGAGTAGGACAGGACGTTCACACTCACACGGTGGATATTGCAGGAAGGAATAGCTGAGGTGGACGCGTGGAGGAAGGCAAGGTCGGAGGCCGCAGCACCCCTCGCGGTTTTGGCGGGAAAACCTCCGTCGCGTATCCGCGGCCGTCACGCGCTGGCTCGGCACACCTGCTCCTCTTCCTGGGGTGGAGCCGTCTCCCTCCGTTCAGCGCGTCTCTCCAACGACAGGGGGGTATTGCAGGCAGGCAGGCAGGTAGGTAGGTAGGGCTTGCGGTGGATTGCGCTCCTCTTCCAGGTCATCCCCCAGCGTATCTCTCAAGGCCTCTCTCCAGTCATCTCTCATCTGGACTCAACTCGTAAAGCAGTCCCCTGCAGTCGCTTTTATCACCTCCAGCGAAATCAAGCCGCCGACTCCGAGGGCCCGCCTACCGGGTCACTCACCGCGGTGTTGATTGGCTGTTAGGGCTGGTTCACTCCTTCCCTCTTACGACGAGGTGGAGACACGCCTTTCTTCCCCAACCTTACCTCGTGGCCAATGGTGGTTTGAAGAAAACCAGCCAAAATGCGGAAGGCAATTGGAAGGGAGGTTTTGGGGAAATTGGAAGGGCCTACGCTTATTTTGTTTGATACAATGCAAAGTCAATCTAGTGGAAAACACATACTTAGCCTACATGGAATAAGGAAATACACTATTTAAAAGATATATCGTGACCTGCGTGTATGTTCTATGAAATTAATTAGGAGGACGGCTGCGACCATTATTTACATTACCAGGATGTTACCATACCAAAACCATACTCTTCACACCCGTTACCCTTCCTCCAAAATTGTTACACTCCTCAAAACCCGTTACACTTCTCAAAACCCGTTACACTTCTCAAAATCGTTACACTGCACCCTCCTTTCTTCAGGCACGTCCTCGGGCCTACTAGACTTAACTGAGTGTGACATGTAGGTGTAATTCCCTCTACAATTAACCTGACCCTGAGTGTGACAATTTTTAAAACACAAATAAGTATGTCCCCCTATTGCATTGCATCCTGTCTAACAGACTCAAGCCCACAGCTAACCGAATTACGGAATTATTCTGAAACTATACATTTACGGTGGGGAGCATTATTTACAATGACGTGATTTCTTATTTACAACGCAACCCAGGACCTGTGTGTTTTTTTCTTTTTCTTTTTAGGGAACAAGAGAAAGAAATTCCTGTTGGGAGGGAGGAGACAGCACGCATTGCATCGATGCACCAGTACCAATACCACCAAAGCACCCAAAAGCACCCAAACACCACAAAGCACCCAAAAAACACCATCCGGTGCGGTTACCATGGTTCATAATAAACACAACAAAACTACTGGTGGTGGTCTTCTCCTTCTCTGCTGGGCCGATGTTCTTCCCGACGTCTTCTGGCTTCATGCGGCCTATTTGGACATACTAAAAAAAACACAACTTGTGTCCATTTTTATTTAGGGCCTCAGGGGCCAACTAAGGGTGGTCCACCTGTTTGGCATAGGTGCCACCTTACCGAGGTCCGCAAGCAAGATTCCCTGGCCACTATGGCCGGTTTCCAACAGAGGTGCCCTGCCCCAGAACCTGGGGTCCATCAAGTGGTACTTGGCCGCAGAACAGCGGTCCATAAAGTGGTACATCAACGCAATGCATGCTGGTTCTGGGAATCTCGGGCGCACAATGGCCACCTCACGCACGCTCCCATCGGCACCCAATGGCGCACAGGTCATGTGGGAGACAAAAGAAAGACAATTGAGCGAGGGGTAAGGTCACAAGGGTACACGTCAATAAGGCAATGCAAGGTGAAATGCGTACGGAGGGCGAAGTGAGAAAGCTCGTCCCTACCGTACGTCACCCCCCTGTCACCTACCCTACCCTTGTTCTCACCCCATATGTACAAAAATCTACACATTTACAAATTCGTCACTACTGTCACGTCTTCCCCATATTTCCCTTATACCAAATTCGTCACCACAATCCCTCTACTTCAAAATTTGCCATCATCAAATTCATCATCAATCCTCATAAGGAGGCAGAGATGGAACATCAAAGCACAATGTCACACCCACGTCATGATGCGTCTCACAACCCAAACATTTGCATCATAAAAAATAATCAAAACATGGCATGGTGTGGAGTACCTGTCACCTCAGGTGAGTGGATGCAGATGGTGTGAGGAGATCCTTCATCCTAACTATCCTCTAAATGACTTTAACACACTTTACACTACCCGGGGTCTTTCCCTGCCAATCCATTGGCAATCTTACTCTATGTGGTTTTAAAAACCAATTCCCATTGACCAAACTGTGGTGCTTTTCAATTTGGGGTCTCACTCCCCCGATTCATCTCCCGGTGCCCTCGCACAATTTCTGGGCTGCGACGTGTACCTCTCCCAACAGGTCTACCCACCTGCACACCTCCACCACTGTAGTTGCCACCCGAGCTTACCTAGCTCCTCACCCTAACCTAACTAACTGGGGAAGACCCCTCTTGGCTCTGTCACCCCTTGGTGCCCTCTGGCACTGGGCTACCCGGGTCCGTCCTCCGGATCCTCGGGCCCCATCCACAACAACTACTACCGGCTCCCAGAGCCCACCTGCGGCCTCACCTGGCCGACATCCTCACAGTGGTGGAGTGCCCAAACCAACTACACACACTAACAGGCTACACGCCCAGCCATTTCCACAACACCAACGCACCCATCCACATACCATTCTGTCACCCGCACCACAGATGCCAATATCCAACTACAATTTACCTATACCCTCTACCTAACACTTACACTACCCGCCCCGGGTATCCGTGATGGGGGTCCACTCTTCCCCCATTCACACCTTCGCACCATCCACTCCACTCCACAATTTCCACCATACTCACTCCACGACCATCCATTCCAATACTCCATACCATTTATTCCATACACCTGTCTTTCATTCACCTGTCGTTGCACACCTGTGCAATCATACCTGGTGCCACCTGCACCCTCCTTTCTTCCTGGACCATTTGGTCAACACAACACGCAATCACCACTACTCCCTCATACACTGCTCCATTCACCTGTCAGTTGCACACCTGTGCAATCACACCTGTTCCATTCTCACCTGTTCAATCCTCACACACACGGCATCATCTCAGCTAACTACTCCCCTCTGAAACTTGCGCTTCCCAGTCGTCCCTTTAAACTATTGCGCTCCCACGTCATTATAATCCACACTAATCTACCTGCGTCCCCACTACAGGTATCAGTCACTAACTAACCTTATCGTTACCTAAGGTCATCTTCGCTAGATCCCTATCATTATCCAAGCCCTCCCTGGCTCGTTTTCACTGCCATAAACCCCATAATCTATAGCGCATTTGCCCCCACCTGTGAGGGATGGTGGATTTGCCATCCCACCACATCGGGGGTCTCTCACTACCAATTTCGCTCGTCCAAATCCAACAATTCAAAAATTTTCCATTTACTGCCAATTCTATTCACTTTTCTAAATTTCGTTTCAAATCACTACTATCACTATCACCATCACCCGTCTACTTATTACATCCTCTCGGTGCGCCAATTCACATCTACAGCCCGGCTTCGTACAGCCGAGCAATGAACGCGGCTCGTTTTTTTGCCAGCGGCTGGATACGTCCCGCATTCGGGGCAGGGACGGAGGCTTACCCGGGCCGAGATCCCATGCACCACTTCGGCGTGGAGCCATCCAATGTCCCGATCTCGACCTGCCGGCACGTCTCAATAGAAAGTGGTCGCCATGACGACCCTTCCTATCGAGCTGCCCGCTCCGCCTTGTGGAGCCCGGACGCGGCCGCTCCACGCGAGGCCCAGCGTGGATCGCGCACGGCGGTCCTTTCGAACCCGCCGTGGCTCGGATCTCCGCTGGTTCTCGCGGCACGCGAAGCCCGGCACGCACCGAGGGCCCGATCCGGCTAAAAGTCGACCTAACCTTTAACCCGGTTACCGTCGACGCTTCACCTGCAGGCTTACATGCATACGCTACCTCTTTCTTGCTCATACATGCAGCCGTTCCCATTCTCCTCGTACCTTTTCTTTCACACCTCGGTACACTCACTCCGCTCACCGACTTGGTCACACACCTGACCACCGAACACTTTGGCACACATTCGTTGCTCGCACACCTCACCAATACACCGCTTCGCGCCCCCTCCTCGGTCACCTCCTTTGTGACAATCACAGGTGTGCTCTCACCCGCACACCCAACCACGTGTCTCACTACCAATTCCAGCGTGCATTCCCACTCACGCTCTACCATTCCAGGTGTGCATCCTTCCATCCCAGGTGTACATCCTCGCTCACCTATCACAACCAGCTCACGCTCCGTTTCACTCTCACTACTCTCACCTCCACTCTCAGTCGCGCACTCACCCTTACTCTTGACAGCATGCGCTTTCCCCATGCACCCGTCCGTTACACACCTTTCTCGCGCATCCTCCCGCGCACACTTCTTCGTTACTTCCTCCGTAACACTCACCACAGGCATGCATTCTCCCTTACTCTTGACAGCATGCGCTTTCCCCATGCACCCGTCCGTTACACACCTTTCTCGCGCGTCCTCCCGCGCACACTTTTTCGTTACTTCCTCCGTAACACTCACCACACCGCGCTTCCCTGTGCTCCCTCGCACACGCGCTTTGACCAATTCACTCTTGACGGCACACTCACTCCTCGGCGTGCACTTTTTCCTCACACACCCCATGGTCGGACATTCTCGCACACCCCTTTTTTCGCACACCTGTCCTGTCACACACCTCACCAACGGCCTTTCACGAACACCCGGATCCAAACCAATCCCCAAGCCGACTGAATCTCCCCTCACATCATGTACATTGCCACTCACCTCCGTACCTCGTCGCACCTTCTCTGCCACCTGCAAACTTTTTATTTGGTTAGTGAGCACCGCATCATGATTTGAACACAGACCTTGTACACATTCCATCACCTCCTCCCGGATTTCTCTCTTAGTTTCTGTCCGTCCCTTCTTAATTTCACTCACCTCTTCTCCCACTTCCTCTAATTTTTGTTTAACCTCTTTTATTTCCCGGTGCGTCTCCTCAAGTTCGTCCTCTAAGGCTACCGTGACCGTTTCTACGTGCGTCCTTACCTCCCGGTCCTTTGTCTCCATTGCTTCTGTCACCTCTTCCACCCTCATTGTCAGTTCCTCCCGTACCATCTGACATTGCCTCTGCGTCGCTATTAATTCGTTTTTAATTTCTTTTTGTGTCGCCTTTAACCCTCCTAGTACCGCCGTGTTCTTTTGAACCTGCTCCACTAACTTAGTTTGTCCCTCTGTCAGCTGCTCCACCTCCTCCGTCAGATCTTCTATTCCCCCTTGTAACTTTGCCGTATTATTTCTCACCTCTTTCTCGATACGCTTTTCGCCTCGCTTTACCTCCTCGCGTAGCCCCGAGACCTCCTCACTCATCCCTCTTCGTATTTCCTCCATCTGGTTCCCCATCTGTTCGATTTCCCGGGCGGATTGTTCCCCTATTTCCCGCAATTTGTCCTCCATCCTATTTTCTAACCCCATTAACCCATTTTTCACCCCCTCTAACTGATTCTCTTGAGCGGCCATTCTGTTTTCTACCCCCATTAACCCATTTTTCACCCCTTCTATCCCATTGTCTAATCCCTCAAATTTCTTGTCTAACTCCTTAAAATTATTGTCTAACCCCTCAAATTTCTTGTCTAACTCCTTACCGGTACCCCTCGCTTCGTCCCTCATTACCCCCATTTGGCCCTCCAATCGCTCACCCTGAGCATCCATCCGGTTCCCCATTTGTCCCATTTTGGCTTCTAGCCTGTCCATAAGGGCCCCCATTTTTCTGCTTTCCATTTTCTCACTATCGTTATTTTTCTGCATTTCCACCATGAATTGGGTCATGAAGGCTTGCATTTGGGTCGCGCTCATTGGTTCCGCGACCGTGGCCTCCTCAACCACGTGCGCGAGGGCGCCATTTTGTGCGTCTGAAACCTCCGCAACCACATTGCCATTTTTCTCCTCCTCCCTTTCCTCCACATACATTTCCCCGAGGTCCTGGGTCGATTCCACCCTGTCTATCTCTCCCACCGACATCCGATCGCCTTGATTGTCCATGGCGCGATCTCCAACTTCGGGTTTTGCTTTATAAAACAAAATAAATTTCGGCAGCTTGTAATTTTGAGCGCGTTAAGCGCGCTTCGGGTCCGATCTCCCTCCTCGACACCAATTGTTACTCTAATAGTACAATTGGTGTTCCAAAATTTGGGCCTAACAAATTTAGTCCCAGGTTCGAATCCAACTCCTCGACACCAATTGTTACGGTACTAACACAATTGGTGTCCAAAATTTGGGCTAAATAAATTTAGTCCCAGGTTCGAATCCAACTCCTCGACACCAATTGTTACGGTACTAACACAATTGGTGTCCAAAATTTGGGCTAAATAAATTTAGTCCCAGGTTCGAATCCCACCTCCTGACAACCAATTGTTACAGACGCGGCTTTTAGATGTTATATGGACCGAGCGGTGGTGTATTTAACCGCGTCCGAACAGTTACTCCCCGATTAAAACCCGATTTCACCCGACGTTGACCAGATCGCCCCACGGATATTCAATCGGGAAATCTCTAAAGCGATCGCAAGAGAATGAAAAAGAAGAAGAAGAATACGGAGGAAGAACAGATTTATTATACACACACAAGCAATATTTTAGAGCGACCAATATTATTTACAGCAATAGATGGAAAAGAGCAGTCACACAGTGCATTGTTAACTTATTCTATTTCATTTACTTAATCCCCAAGACAAACGAGTAGGACAGGACGTTCACACTCACACGGTGGATATTGCAGGAAGGAATAGCTGAGGTGGACGCGTGGAGGAAGGCAAGGTCGGAGGCCGCAGCACCCCTCGCGGTTTTGGCGGGAAAACCTCCGTCGCGTATCCGCGGCCGTCACGCGCTGGCTCGGCACACCTGCTCCTCTTCCTGGGGTGGAGCCGTCTCCCTCCGTTCAGCGCGTCTCTCCAACGACAGGGGGGTATTGCAGGCAGGCAGGTAGGTAGGTAGGTAGGGCTTGCGGTGGATTGCGCTCCTCTTCCAGGTCATCCCCCAGCGTATCTCTCAAGGCCTCTCTCCAGTCATCTCTCATCTGGACTCAACTCGTAAAGCAGTCCCCTGCAGTCGCTTTTATCACCTCCAGCGAAATCAAGCCGCCGACTCCGAGGGCCCGCCTACCGGGTCACTCACCGCGGTGTTGATTGGCTGTTAGGGCTGGTTCACTCCTTCCCTCTTACGACGAGGTGGAGACACGCCTTTCTTCCCCAACCTTACCTCGTGGCCAATGGTGGTTTGAAGAAAACCAGCCAAAATGCGGAAGGCAATTGGAAGGGAGGTTTTGGGGAAATTGGAAGGGCCTACGCTTATTTTGTTTGATACAATGCAAAGTCAATCTAGTGGAAAACACATACTTAGCCTACATGGAATAAGGAAATACACTATTTAAAAGATATATCGTGACCTGCGTGTATGTTCTATGAAATTAATTAGGAGGACGGCTGCGACCATTATTTACATTACCAGGATGTTACCATACCAAAACCATACTCTTCACACCCGTTACCCTTCCTCCAAAATTGTTACACTCCTCAAAACCCGTTACACTTCTCAAAACCCGTTACACTTCTCAAAATCGTTACAATATATTTGGGGATGCACATAGTATAGGGGATGTATATATAGCACACAAAGTCCAATAACAACTGCAAATAACAGCTAAATCTCGTATATATTAAGCGTGAATGTGTTTGTTTGTGGTGTCTCTCTCTCTCTGTGGGTCTGTTCCTTATCCACGGCCACATCTTCAAAGCTACAAACTCCACACTCGGGGTACAGATACAACTTTGTGTGGGAAGTAATACGGGCTATGTGGCCGCAGTGTCAGAAGCCATTTTGAGGATGCAAATTGAGGCCAGAGTGACCAATATAGCATTTTTTTGCAAACAGGACGCCCAATTAGTTTCAAATTGAAAAGGCTGGCTTTTTTGAGTGCAGCACAATTAACCTTTTTGTTAATTGCGTCCATGAAATAATTTAAATTGATGGTTTAACTTAAATTTTTTCCAAGCATTGGGGTTGGGTATTTTTACTTGTTTTTCTCATCACTGGGGACAGGTACTATTGCCAGTACAGTATTAGATAAGTCTGATGTATTTCCTGTAAAGGAAGGCTTCTTCTTCTTCTTCTTCTTCAAAAGTTTTAACATGGCTCCATAAAAGTATAGTAGTCTAATCAGGACATGTCAGATGAACAAGGGGGCCTCGGAATTAGTCCACATCTTCTTATTAAATTGTCTGGGAATACGTCATTCAAGAACTGCCGCATATTCGAAGAATAGCGGAAGGAAGCACCTCTTCTCTTTTCTTCTGGTGTTGGGCTTGAGTGGACCGGACCCTCCGATTATCTCACTCACTTCTCTTCTGGTGTATAGCTGGAGTGGACCAGACCCTCCAATGATCTATCTCTTCTCTTCCGGTGTCTGGCTGGAGTGGACCAGATCCTCTGATGATCTCACTCTTCTCTTCTCTTCTGGTGTCTGGCTGGAGTGGACCAGATCCTCTGATGATCTCGCTCTTCTCTTCTCTTCTGGTGTCTGGCTGGAGTGAACCAGACCCTCCGATTATCTCACTCTTCTCTTCTCTTCCGGTGTCTTGTTGGAATGGACCGGACCCTCCGATGATCTCACTTCACTCTTCTCTTCTCTTCCGGTGTCTGGCTGGAGTGGACCGGACCCTCTGACAATATCTCTCTTCCTTTTTGGTGGCTGACTGGATGAGCCCTTCTAACGATCGCTCTTCCCACCTTAACAGTGCCTTCCAACAATCGCCATCATTATAGAGACAAAGTAATGACAATAACCAAAATATATTGGTTTACCCATTTGTAATACAACAACAACAACAACATGCATTTTAAGGCAATTTTCCCTGCTAGAGCGGGGGTTAGCCTTGCGGTCCCCATGACAATCTTCTCCATTTTGCCCTATTTTCTGCATCTCTCCTTGTTAACCCCCTTGCCCGCATTTCTTCTTCCACCATCTTTAGCCAAGTCTTTCTCGGTCTTCCCCGTCCTCTACTTCCTTCTACATTAACTTCCATCACTCTTCTCAACCAGTCACTTTCATCCTTCCTCAATACATGACCAAACCATCTCAACCTGTTCCTCTTCACAGCATCAATCACAGGCAATATTCCCATCATCTTTCGCAATTCATCATTTGTCCTCCTCTCTCTCAACGATACTCCGCACATCCATCGAACCATTCGCATTTCCACCCTTTCCAGCCTTCGTTGCTGCTCTACGTTCATTACCCATGTCTCGCTCCCATAAATCATAACACTTCTCACACATGCAGCATACATCTTTCCCTTCAGCTTCAGCGACACTCTCCTCCTCATCAGCACGCCACTCAGTTCCCGAAACTTCTTCCATGCACATCTCACTCGAGCAACCGTTGCCGAGTCTGATCCACCTTCTCCATTCAGCATGTCTCCGAGGTAGCAAAATGTTTTCACACCTTCCAGCTTCACGCCATCTCCAAGATCCAACTCAACATTTCCTCCATCTGCAGCTCCCTCTGCGCACACCTTACATTTGAATGTAGCTGCCACACTGGTTAATGACCCTCTCAGACCACTACATTTTTGATGAACCCACTCAGCGCACATTGTACATTGAATGGAGTTCACTCCGACACCCTTCCTGCACACAGCACACGGCCACTTCCCAGTTCTTTCCACCTCACCACATGCTTTACCACTTGCCATCACCTTTGTCTTTCCGATATTCACCTTCAGACCTTTTGTCTCCATACATTCCTTCCACTTGTTCATCTTTTCCTTCAGTCCATCCATACTTTCCGCAATCAACACCAGATCATCTGCATACAACAACTCCCACGGTAAACCCTCCTTTACGTTCTGAGCCAGCACCTCCATCACAGCTACAAATAGTAGTGGACTTAGTACCGACCCCTGATGCACTCCCACCTTCACCTCAAACTCACCACTGTTCCCGTCCTTCGTCCTTACAGCTGTGCGTGCTCTTTTGTACATTGCCATCACTACTCTGATCAACCATTCCTCCACTCCTAACTTCCTCAATGCCCATGTCAATACTTTGCGTGGAACCCTATCGAATGCTTTCTCCAGATCAACAAACCCAAAAAACAACTTCTTCCTCTTATCCATGTACTTCTCCTGCAACTGCCTCACAATGAAAAGCGCATCTGTCGTTCCTCTTCCTGGCACAAATCCAAACTGCATTTCGTTTGCAAAACTGCAAATGCAAATCTGCAAATCCATTGACATCCAACCACTTTCAAGCTTCACTTTCTTCCTTATCCTCCTTTCCAACACCTTCATTCCATGCTCCAATAACTTTATCGCTCGGTACGAGCCACACTCCAGAGGGTCACCTTTCCCCTTGTATAGAGGGACGAGGGTACTCAGTTCCCAAATCCACTGGAATGCGGCCTTCTTTCACCACCAGATTACAGATCTCTGTCATTCTCTTCACACCCCAACTTCCTGCTGCCTTCAACATATCTCCCACAACTCCCGTCGGCCCTCCCGCTTTTCCACTCTTCATTGCTTTTATCGCTTCCTCAACTTCCTTCTCAGTTATCTTCTCTACCGGTCCTAAAACTGGGTTACTCTCTATGTTGCCATCCCATTCATTCTCTGTATTCAACAGCATTTCCATATATCTTTTCCATCTTCCTTTAATTCCATCTGGGTCGACAACGATTTGTCCCACTTCATCCTTCAAGCAACTCACCCCCATCACATCACACCTCTCTTTCGCTATGTGCTTTGCAATCCTGAATACTGCTTTCTGACCCTCTTCCGAATCCAAGCGTTCTCCGAACATTTTCCTACATGCCTCCTGCGCCTTTGCTACCTCTTTCTTTGCAGCCTTCCTGGCTGCCTTATAACTTTCATGCTCTGCTGTTTCTGCTCCCGTACCCTTCGCCTTCTGCCACTCTTTGAACTTCTTCCTCTTCTCGTCAATCCTCTTTCCAACTTCAACATCCCACCACCATGTTTCCGAGTGCCTCGGTGGTCCTTTTGTCCATCCACATACCTCACCAACGGCTCCCAACAGACTAGCTTTCATTGACATCCAACCACTTTCAAGCTCAACCACATCATCCTCTACCCTACTCAGCCTCTCTTTTAATGCCTCCCTTACTGTCACCTCTTTCAACCTCCACACCTTCATTCTCGGTTGGTACTTCACCCGCCGAGCTCTCCTCGCACCTTTCACCCTTATGTCGCAGACAACCAAGTGGTGCTGTGAAACAGCCTCCTCCCCCGGGATCACCTTTGTGTCCCGGAGGTGCCCCCTATCTCGCCTACACACCATCAGGTAGTCAACGGTTGTCGTCGACCCACCTGACGTGTATGTAACAAGCTTATTGTCCTCTTTCTGGAACTGAGTATTACAAATCAACAAATCAGCTCCATCAGCAAACTCCAAAATCCTTTCACCTTCTCCATTTCTCACACCATATCCGTAACCCCCATGAACTCCCTCAAAACCGTCCATACTCCTTCCCACATGTCCATTTAGGTCTCCTCCCACCACAACAACTTCCTCATCTTTCACGTTTTCCATCAGCTTCTCTATCGCACACCAGAACTTGTCCTTCTCTTCATCGCTTCGACCAACCTGCGGAGCATATCCCGAGATGACGTTCACCAAGAGCTTTCCAATCATCATTTTCACCATCATCAACCTATCACTCACTCTAGTCACACTCACCACACTGTCTACAAACTCCTCAGAAAACAGGACACCAACACCATTCACGCCCTCCGGGCACCCTTGCCACACAAACTTGTATTTCTGTCCCTGCCTACCCTTCACCATTCTCACACCACTTCCCTTCCATCTCGTCTCTTGCACACAACATATGTCCACTCTTCTTCTGACCAATACTTCCACCACTTCTCCTGATCTCCCTGTCATTGTCCCTACATTCCATGTCCCAAACCTCAGAAACCGATCTCCACTTCGGGCTGTACCCTGCCCATATGTACTTGTGATTGTCATGGTTCTCTTTTTGAGGCAATGTTTTTATGGCCGGATGCCCTTCCTGACGCCAACCCTCTTAGTCGTCTCTTACGACACGCAGGGATACGGTGTACCTATTCTGACCAGGGTACACACTGGGAAACGTTTAAAACATGTAAATTCTGGGGGGGGGGGGGGGGGGGCGGGGCGTCAGCATCACGGCTGCGGTTTAAACATATTCCAACAATATCCAAACAGAACCATGAAAAAAAAAAAAAAATCCGGGAAAAGTCTCCAAGCCAGAACGTGGATTTGAGAGGGAAGGAGCAGAGGCGGAAGAAAACGAGATACAGGGGGCGGGGCACAAGCCGAGATGAGGAGGAGAGCGAACAAGCACGTGTCCGGGAGGAGAGAAAGAATCAATATATAATTCTTTGTCTCGGGAGGTGAGGTGAGGGGGAGAAAACAAAATAAAAGAAACAAGCAATACAGCGAAGGAAATAACCCAAACCGACAAAACACCGACGGGGGGAGGGAAGCCCCAAGTTACCAGGCCGCGCACGAGGTACGACCCAGAAAACGATTAACTACACACAAGTTTGTACGAATTACAAACCAATACCAACCAGAAACACACAATAACACGTACACAGCAAAATAACCAGTGGAAATTTTACAAAGACAAGAATGGGAAAACACTCAAACTTCGATGCCGTGGAGAGCTCGAAGTACGCCTCACTCGCCCGAGGAACCGGAAGTCCCACTTGTGATGATCTTTGTAATGATGATTTGTAATGATCATTTGTAATGATCAACAATATTGTGAAAAAATAATAACCAAAAACCTCCACCATTTTAAATCCGTTTTCTGAGACCACTAATTATTTTCTCGTCGTTAATAGATCTTGAAAAAAAGACAATAAAATAAAATAAAAATAGTTTTTAAAAGTTGTAAAATTGAAAAGATCAATGTATTTTCCATCAAATTTATCCGTTTTTAATTGAAATTTTCTTCTCCGCATGGAAGTTGTAGAGACATCTCGAAGATGATCAAAGGAAATTGGATGCACCTGAGATCAATTTGGAGTGTCATAGTAAAGGGGTTGAATACTTATTGACTCAAGATAGTTCAGCTTTTTAATTTATTTATTTTTTGTAAAAAAAATCTTTTTAAAAAATTCCAATTTGACATTATGGGGTATTTATTATGTGTCGATCATTGACAAAAATATCTCAATTTAATCCATTTTTAATTCAGGCTGTAACACAACAAAATGTGAAAAAAGTCAAGGGGTGTGAATACTTTCTGAAGGCACTTTACTTAGTTCGTTGAAGGAAACACGAACTGAGCTGTATTGTCACTCCCCTGACCGATGAATGTAAAACATGCTACTGTACCTTTGGAACAAACATAATGCTTTAAGTCTATACTTAAATTATTATTTATTTAAGATTATTTACCGATTGATTTTTGTCTTTTTGCACTTGTTTTTTGTACTCTGTCAAAGCGCCTTTGGGCTTCTTGAAAAGCGCTATATAAAATAAATGTATTATTATTATTATTATTATTATTATTATTATTATTATTATTATACCATGCTCTTGCTAATAGATTACGTAAAATGCCATTCGGGTGCTGACACACGCGATATGTTTTTCTCTGTTCTTTTTTAGATTGGTTCGTCTACATACACTGATTTTTCTAACCTCTTTGACTTTTTTGACAACATCACTGGCGATTATGATCCCAATAATGGAGATACATCCTCACATGAAAGCTGCAAACATTCAGATGAGACAACACGCAGCGCGGTGTTCAACAGCATCTTTATTCCTGTTGCCTTCTCATTTGTCTTCGTTCTGGGTTTTCTTGGTAACATTTTGGTCATTATTGTCCTGACACACTACCGACAATTCATGGCATCATCTGACATCTACATGCTTCACCTTGCATTGGCAGATCTCTTATTTGTGTTGACTCTTCCCTTCTGGGCATCTTACCATGTTTCATCCCAGTGGAATTCTGGCAAGACCGGTTGCAAACTCATTTATTCGCTAACGAGCATTAACTTTTACAGTAGCATCTTCTTACTGTGCTCCATCAGCCTTGACCGCTACCTCGCCATCGTACATGCCATCAAGTTGCACTCCTGTCGTAGAACACGCAACATTCAAGTCATCTGTGCCACTGTGTGGATGTTGAGCTTATTGTTCAGTGTTCCAGACATAATCGCCAGCAATACGCGTCAGGTGAGGTTGCACGAGCACATGAAATGCATCACATAATAAAGGCGCATTTGCATATAATGTACACTTGCTTTGTTGAGGCAATGTCTAGTCCACAGGTATGTCCTTTCTCCTACTTCGGGTCTTCATGTTGGAGAACACATACCTTTCCCCCCCTCGAAGATCAAACATAATTTTCAGGTTCTCCCATTGGGTGACACTGTGGTGATGTTTCTTTTTTTTTTTCTTTTTTTTGTATACACAATTGAGGCTCGTGAAAGAGCTAACATTTATTTCACAAACAAATCAACCAGACAAACAAAATATATAAAAAGAGGGAGCGGAAGACAAGGTGGGGAGAGAAGGGGAAGCACACAAACACAACATTTGAGAGCAGGGAGATGTGTGGGAGGGAGAGGGCTTGGAGGGAGGAGGCGTGGGAAGGGGGGGCGGTGGGAGAAGTATAAAACAGAAGGACACCAAGGACTTCCAGGACAGAAGTTGGTATTTCAAAAAAGTGGATTTGGGGTGAAATTAGCAGGGGTAGAAAAGATCAAGGTTTTGGATGGGGGAAGATAAGAGATGGTGGTGAACAGCTGTTTTAAAGACCTGGAGGGTGGAGTGGGATTGAAGAGAGTGAGGGAGTTTGTTCCAGAGGCGGGAGAAAAGAGGAGTGAAGGTGAGCAGAGAGTCTTGATTTTGGCAGTTTAACCATAAGAGGGTTGCAGGCAGATCTTGTGCGACCTGTAGGAATATTTGGGGGACAGAGCCCAGAGAGAGCTGGGGCGGGAAGGGCTTGCAAGGGCAAGGGCAAGGAGTCGGTAGAAGACGGAAAGACCACCAACCTGCCTGCGGTGAGTGAGTGAAAGGCCCTTGGAGTTAGCTTCATCGCGGGAGATTCCAATGATTCTGAACGCTTTGGTTTCAACAGCGTGAAGACGAGCTCGGTGTGAGGCAGGAGCACCAGCCCAGAGGGGAGAGCAGTATTCCATTGAGCTGCGGATGAAAGCCTTGTATGTGGTGAGGAGCTCAGGTGTGCCAAGGAAGGACTTCACACGACGGAGGATGCCCAGTCGGCGACTGGCTTTGGAGGCCAGATTTGAAATGTGGTTTTCCCAGGAAAGATCATGGCGGATAGTGAGACCCAAAAGGTTGAGTGACAGAACTTCTTGGAGAGTATTATTCAGAAAGTGGATGGGAGTGTTGTCCAGTCGGTCTTTTCGGAGAGACATCGTAAGAGTGTGAGATTTGTCAGGATTGAAAGACATGTTCCACTTGTTTGCCCAGTCTGTGATTTTGTCCAGGTCTGCAGAGAGTGAGGAGGCTGCAGACTGCCAATCTGAGGGATGAGGAATGGAGTGACAGAGAGTAGAGTCATCAGCAAAGAGATAGAGAGGATTTTCAAGAGAGTCAGAGAGATCATTGATAAAAAAAATTTAAAACCACCTATAGAGGCCATTTTTTCCCGCAAGCGGGGGTTGGCCTTTTTCGGGGACCGTGGTTGTTGTTGTTTTTTGGTCCCCTTTTTGAAGCAATGTTTTACGGCCGGATGCCCTTCCTGCCGCCAACCCTTTTTGTCGCCTTTTTACGACAAGCAGGGAATTACCAGTGAACTGGTACTCAATTTGCCGACCTCGGAAGGATGACAGGCTGAGTCAACCCCCCTGGCGTTAATTCAGCGATCGACCGGGATTCGAACCCAGGATCCTAGGATCCTAAGCTGGCACCCTAGCCGCTAGCCCAACACCAGGCTAAAGAGATCATTGATGAAGACCAGAAAAAGCACAGGGCCCAGAACACTGCCTTGGGGAACTCCAGCCTGAACAGGAAGAGGAGATGAGAGAAACCCATTCAGGGCCACACGTTGACTACAACTAGAAAGGAAGTCCGCCAGCCATGCGTGGAGATTTCCATGGATACCAAAGGAGGAGAGTTTGGTGAGCAGAGCGGGGTGCCAGACCGTATCGAAGGCACATGATATGTCAAGGGAGACAGCTCTAATTTCCTGTTTGGCATTCAGGACCTCCATTCATTGTTGAGAAAGCAGAAGCAGCATGTCCAGAGTAGAGTGACCAGGTCTAAAACCAAATTGATGATCAGAGATCAAGCCATTGGAGAAGAGGAAAGATTTCATATCTGAAGCAATGATGGATTCCATGACTTTGCTGATAATTGGGAGAAGGCTGATTGGTCTGTAGTTGCTAGGATCTGTTTTTGCACCTTTTTTGTGCAAAGCGGTGATGTTGGCTGATTTCCAATTAGATGGCAGATGACCTTGAGCAAAAGAGAGGGTGAAGAGAACAGAAAGAGGGAGTGAAAGAGCGGAAGAACAGGATTTTAGGACCCGTGGGCTGATGCCGTCAGGTCCAGTTGCAGAATCGGAGTCGAGGGTTGACAGAAACTTTTCCACCTTGTCAGGAGGAAAGGACACAGAGTCCAGGAGCAGCTGGGTACGACTGGGTACGGTGGGTGCAGAGAGGGATGGGTTTGGGACACAAGATTTAGAGGCAAACACAGAGTTGAGGCATTCAGCTTTTTCACGTGCGGAGTCAGCCGTGTAGCCGTTTGAGGTGAGGGAGGGGATGGAGGGGGAACAAACACCAGAAACAGATTTGACCAGATGCCACCAGGATTTGGAAGAGGGAGACAGATAAGAGAGTTCGGTCTTGAGAAAATGAATGAATGAATGATCGTTTTAAGGCCATTTTTCCCCGCTAAAGCGGGGATTAGCCTTGCGGGCCCCATGACAATCATGGTTCCCTGTTTGAGGCAATGTTTGTATGGCCGGATGCCCTTCCTGACGCCAAAACGGAGAGATATTGTTTCCTGGCTCTCCTGAGGGTGGACACACACTTGTTTCGGGCTTTGTGAAAGGAAATGAGAGTTCCTTCCGTTGGATTTGCTTTCCAGGAGACGAAAGCAAGTTGTTTCTGGGCAACAGCCTCACCACAAGATTCCGTGTACCATGGACGGGAGGAAGGGGATGACAACTGAAGACGAGATGGGATAAATCTGTGCATGAGAGAGAGCAATTTACTTTGGAAGAATTCCCAGGATGAGTTGATGTCAGAGGCAGTAGAGATGGGAGACCAGTCCAGATGATTGATGGCTGCTTGAAGACCGTGCCAGTTGGCCTGAGTGAAATGCCAGACTCGTCGACGCTGAGGAGGCTCTCTGAGAATGGTCAGAGAGATGTCCACTTTGACAAGCACATGATCAGATGAGCCGATTGGAGCAGAAGAAGAGCAGCAGACATTTTCAGGGAAGTTAGTCATAACTTAGTCCAGAAGAGAAGATGCTCCGTTGACTGAGATCCGGGTCGGGAAATTGACAGATTGTGTCAGTCCCAGTGAGTCGCAGAAGTCCTTTGCTGAAGAGCCATGGCTGGTGATAGAGGTACCCACACCCAGCCAACTGGCATGGTGACGATTGAAATCACCACATATGGGGAAGAGAGAGTTGGGATGGGTCGATAGAAGTTGGTCCATATTATCAGACAGCGAGATGTAGATGGAGTCATCACTGTTTGGTGGACGGTACAACACACATATGAACAAATTGTGGGAGCGAAGGGGAGGCCGTAGCCAAAGGTATTCCTGGGGGTGAGGTGGAGAGAGGGCAGTGCAGGGCGAGTGAGGAAGAGTTTTTTTTATAAAGATAGCAACCCCACCTCCAGGACGAGGCTCAGGTCTATCATATCGGAGGAGGGAGTAACCTGGGAGAGATACCAAGGAATCAGAGACATCATGAAGGAGGAAAGTTTCTGTTAAGCAGATCACGTCTGGTTTGTCAGAAGCAACCTGTATGGAGAGATCAGTCAAGTTTGAGTGAAGGCCCCGGATGTTTGAGGTCCATTCCGTTAATGAAGAGGAAGGGGGAGAATCGGATACAGAACAGGGGGGGGGAGGGGTAGGGTAAGATGTGGAAGAGGAGGAAGAGGTAGGGAGAGCTGTTGAAGGTGTGTCAGAGATTTCAGAATAGCTTGGAGAAAGGGAAGAATGGGGTGGACAAAAGGTTTGATGGTGATTGGGTGAGGCACAGTGAGGTGTTATTTGAGGAGGGGGAAGAGCGAGGCAGAAGGTTGGGGGAGATGAAGGTGAAAGTTGGAAGGGGGAAGAAGCGGGGCTTTGAGGAGGAGGGGTGAGAGGGGAGTCTAGGAGGGAGGAGCGAGGGAGAGTCTCGGAGGGGAGGGGTGTGGGGGGAGTTTAGGAGGGAAGGGGCAAGGGGGGAGATTCGAAAGGGATGGGTGATGGGGAAGATTTGGAGGGGTGGGGCAAGGGGGAAGATTTGAAAGAGATGGGTGATGGGGAAGATTTGGAGGGGAGGGGCAAAGGGGTAGATTTGGAGGGGAGGGGTGATGGGGAAGTTTTGGAGGGGAGGGGTGATGGGGAAGTTTTGGGGGGAAGGGGTGATGGGGAAGATTTGGAGGGGAGGGGAGGGGCAAGGGGGAAGATTTGAAAGGGATGGGTGATGGGGAAGATTTGGAGGGGAGGGGCAAGGGGGAATATTTGAAAGAGATGGGTGATGGGGAAGATTTGGAGGGGAGGGGCAAGGGGGTAGATTTGGAGGGGAGCGGTGATGGGGAAGTTTTGGAGGGGAGGGGTGATGGGGAAGTTTTGGAGGGAAGGGGTGATGGGGAAGATTTGGTGGGGAGGGGTGAGATTGGATTTTGAAAAGTGTACGATTAATGGGAAACGAACATTTATTGCAAAATGAGTTTCTTGTGACCTTCGAGTCAAAAATACATTTGAGGACGCTGAAGGAGGGGTGGAGTGCAGAAGAGTTTCGGGAATGTAGAAAAGAGGAACTGTAAGTGATGGAATTTTTTTTTGGAATGAATAGATTTGGTGAGCAAGTCGAAAGCATCCTTTTATAGAAGAAGAAGAAGAAGAAAAAGGTGTTATAATATATGACAGAATACAGTACTTCAGGTGAAAGTTTTAAACATTTTTAACAACGTGATCGAAGAACGAACGAACAAATAAGAACAACGAATAAGCGAATAAGAACAGAGAAGGAAATATTTTTTGGGGTTGTTTTTTTTTGAGTTGAGATTTTAAACAAGGAAGTATGGGGTGAAAGACTGGGACAAAAACAGAGAACGAAAGTAATTGCAGCGCAATCGACGAACCGCTGCGAGAAAAACAAAGCCTCAAGGTCGGACACGGTAGCCTACTAGGCCTCAGAATACGCGACATGAATTAACCGACGATTTTGTATACATGTATGAAAAATTAACACCGACAATCTTACTGAAGACACACTATAGGTACACACACCGAAAGACAGATACAGTTTCGACAAAAACACAATTGTGAAAAATTTAACTTCGAAAGCGTGAGCGCATGGACAGCTTCGAAAAGACGTGACCTCCAATGAGGTCACGTTTATGTTTGGGCGAGGACATATAAGAAAAAAATTGGTGTTAATGTTAGTGGATACTCAAACCATAACCTCATAATCTAACCTTCAGAAGTCAAATAATTCACATGAGCCAATGAGGGAGACCACACTATCTGTTCTTCCTTGGAAAGGAAAACGCACTTCAATAAATCCACAATTTAATAATGCTTTGAAACAAAAGCTTCTTTCACCGAAGGAGAAGTCCTATGACTACCAGGCCAAACATGCAGCCATATTCAGGCACCGTCTTTCCCAGGAATGTCACTGTTTGCCAAAACAGCCAACACTTCTTGGATGAGAGCTTCATGCTATGTTCTTTGTAATGCCGGAGTAGCATTTGAATTTGTTAGGCATGGTCGACAAAACACTTACTACACGCTAGGTTGGCATCAAGATTGGGTAAACAAATGTTATCCCCAAGACCCGGTGGGAACTTGGAATGGGCTGAACTCAGTCCAAAGGGTCATCCAAAGGGATTATACCAAGATTATACCAATGTGTGGCTCTCAACGGAACCCTATCTGCTCCTCTCCCTATCAAGGCTGGAGCCTGGAGTACCCGAAGGCAGTGTTCTTGGTCCCATCTTATTCGTAATCTTCATCAATGATCTCTCTGAAAAATCATGTTTATCTCTTTACTGATGACTCCACTCTCTGCCGTGACATCCCTCATCCTTCTGACAAACAGGCAGCAGCCTGTTCCCTCTCCTCAGACCTTGACCAAAATCACAAACTGGTCAAACACTTGGAACATGTCTTTCAATCTTGAGAAATCCCACACACTCACTCTCTCTCTCTCTGAAAGGACCATTCCGCAAACCCTTCCATCTACTTTCTCAACAACTGTTTCAAAGAGGTTCAGTCACTCAAGTTTGTGGGTCTCATTTTCAGCCATGATCTCTCTTGGGCAAGCCACATTTCAAGGTTGGCCTCCAAAGCCAGATGCCAACTGGGCATACTCTGTCATGCAAAGTCCTACCTTGGCACACCTGAGCTGCTATCCATCTACAAGGCTTTCATTTGTAGCTTGATGGAGCACTGCTCTCCCCTGTGGCCCCTGCCTCATGTCTTTCTCTGCTTGATGCCGTGGAAACTAAGGCTTTCAAGATCTATGGAAAATCTCGCAATGAAGCTGAGTCGATGGGCCTATCACTTTGCCATCAGACAGGTCACAGGTCCCTGCCTTCTTCCACCTCCTCTCTTGTCTTGTACCCTCTGCCTCTCTGGTCTTGCAACTAATATGGATGGGGAAATCTACACCCTCTGAGTGAGTTATCAGTCTTAACCGAATGAGCGTCTTTGCTCTGTCAGGTTCCAATAAGAAAGCATCTTTCAGTGTGCTTCAGCTGTCCCTTTAGCAGTATGTCTCTTCTTCTGATCCCCAACGAGCTCTTCAATAATGTTGTTGCCAATAATGCGTTCCTCTGCTACGTTGGGATCACTTGACATTAACATTGGAATCCTTAATTCACCACTAGGGCTCGTGTTGCTGTGCAACGGAAACTCCAACACACCCCAATTTGAGAATGGAATCATTGTCTGATTCGCCACTACTCCCATGAGAGTGGCACAGCCCAGCAGCTCTTTAACCTCACCCTTGTCCAAGGCAAATGTCACCTCTTCCAGCAAGCTGGGATGCATGGACTCGTGTGTGCCAGAGGGCTGAAGTTGTTACCTCATCCAGGATGCAGTGCACACAACACCTACCTCTCTCATTGAGTTCCAGCAGCTGTGTATCCTGGTTTACCTTTGTAGACACCCCATAACCCACTTGCTGCTATTCTATTTGACCAATCACACTGCGGATTGCTGATGGTCACACCCTACCATGTCTCTGGCCTTTCTTCAGATGACTTTGTGTGTTCATGACAGACTATCCCCATTTTGGCTTCCTCACATTCCTTGACATACTTACAAAACTTTACTACTTTTGGAATACTGTCCTGGGTCACGACTGGAGCTATCACAGTGACAACTCCCCATTTCCCTAGAATCAGGAGGGTGATCAGCACCCATGACATATATGCCCTGATCGACCACACGTGAAGCAATGGTTACAGGTTCTCCCTTTCTAGTCAGGTTCACTGTGTCAATAAATTATATTTCGTTCAAAATCATGGTAGATTAGCAAACCTATACATTTTTGGAAAGGTTATAGCATAAGGAAACTAAAAATCAATGTTTACATTTGGAGAGATACCTGTATGGCGGCCATTTTGGATTTTCAAAATGGCCACTGTAAAATACATATTTTGTTCTATTTCTGCCTCTAATTACCCTAAAAACTTTTTAAAATATACTAAACCTATATTTTCAGAGACAAGGAATCCAATGAAAGTATCAAATTAGTGCTATGGGGAATGGTAAGACACGAATCAAAGGTTTTGAATTGCAAAATACTGTCTTTATATTCGCGATAAGTTGCATAATCAAATACATGTTATCATTTTGTACAGGCAGTTAATAACATCAAAATGTGTCACAATAATTCATATCACCAAACATGCACAGGCAGTCAGCAAAATCATATATACACATGCAGTCAGTATAACTTCACATCTACACAGGCAGTCAATGACAAAATATACACAGGCAGTCAATGGCATCAAACATACACGATTACAGAATATGCCATTTAGAGTTCGTCATCACTGTCCTGTGTGTCGTATCCGACAATATAGTCCGCATCGTTTTCACAGTCCGTTCCACACAAGCAAAGGTCGGTCAAATTGATTGGCAAATCGAATTGGTCGAATGGTCGATCGAATCGAATTCGATGAATCGAATCGATCGAATCGATCGAATTGGTCGAATGGTCGATCGAAGCGATTGGTCGAATGGTCGAATTGGTCGAATGGAATTGGTCGATTGGTCCAATTGGTCGAATTGGTCGAATCGAATTGGTCGGAATTGGCAAATGTAAACATTGATTTTCAGATTTTCCATGTAATAACGTTTCCAAAAATGTATAGGTTTGCTAATCTACCATGATTTCGAACGAAAAAACATAGTGAACCTGACGATTCCGACAGGTTCCACATCCCCTCTCGTTGAGCCTTGGTCTTCTCTCAGTCTGAGTGTTCATTTAAATGGAAGCAATATCCATAGCTCTGCTACCTCTGCCAATAATGAACTCCCACCACTGCCTGGGTGGGTGTTCACCTCCACTGCAAGAGTAGTCTACTTCCCCCTTCCTTGCCGTAACTTGGGCATGTGCAATGTTTGATATTCATTCTGCCTGGAAGGAACCTTTCGAGATGGCCCCCATACTGGGATCACCTTTCCTGCTTCCACCTTATATCAGTCTACATTTCTGTCACTTAAGCAATCCTCACTGCTGATGTGTTTCTCAACTTTAGTCAGGTTCACTATGTTGACAAATATAATTTCGTTCCAAATTTTGGTAGATTAGCAAAACTATACATTTTTGGAATATTCAGAGCATGAGGAATCCAAAAATTAATGTTTACATTTGCGTAGACACCTTTGCGAAAATGACACTCAGGACAGTGATGAAGATAGTCAGGTTCACGATGTTAACAAATATAGTTTCTTTCAAAATTTTGGGATTAGCAAACCTGTACATTTTTGGAATCTTCAGAGCATGGAGAATCTGAAAATCAATGTTGGCATTTGCACAGACACCTGCATGGCCGCCATTTTGGATTTTGAAAATGGCCGCCATAAAATACATATTTTGCGCGATCTCGGCTTCTAGTCAACCTAGAGACTTAATTAAATATGCTAATCCTATGTTTTCTGGGTCAAGGAATCCAATAAAGGCCTCAAAATAGTGCTCAGGATTATAGAAAAGCAACAAACAAAGGTAATTGAAAACCATTGTCTTTATATTTGTGATATAACTGTATTACATAATACATGATATTGCAAGTCCTTTGAAGTTATAGGTATGGGGTTATAAAGCAAGAAAGCAGCCTTGTTAGTATCAGATTGAACTATAAGTCCTATACACAGGATCTACGAGGTCTATACCGTTCAGGAATATGCTTTTACAGATCTTCATCACTGTCCTGAGGGTCATTTTCGCAAAGGTGTCTACGCAAATGTAAACATTAATTTTTGGATTCATCATGCTCTGAGTATTCCAGAAATGTATAGTTTTGCTAATCTACCAAAATTTTGAACGAAAAAACAGTGAACCTGACTACTTGTGCTGTCCTTCCGGCCTCCAGCCTGCTGCTTCTCTGAGCCTTTCAATGGTAATGAAGGAACTGCGCTCCAACGCGAGTCGAAAGAATTGACGCGACCAAAGACGGAATTCGTCCGAGTTGCTTTATTGAAACAAAACAGCTCAGGTATTCTGACAAGCCCGTTTATCGGGCAACAATATATATACACATTTATGTCGGGAAGTTTGCCCGGCAAAAGCTATACCGGGCATGCCCGGGTATCAAGGGCGAGCCTTGGAAAGGCGAGTCTGGACCTGCCCGGGCGTGTTTGGCTGCGGCCTGGCAAGTCGAGGCTGGGCGTGCCCGGGCGCTCTGGGCGAGCACTGGAAAGGCGATAGCGGGCATGCCCGGACGCTCTGGGCGAGCCCTGGAAAGGCGATAGCGGGCATGCCCGGGCGCTCTGGGCGTGCCCTGGAAAGGCGATAGCGGGCATGCCCGGACGCTCTGGGCGAGCCCTGGAAAGGCGATAGCGGGCATGCCCGGACGCTCTGGGCGAGCCCTGGAAAGGCGAGAGCGGGCATGCCCGGGAAAGACGAGACCGGGCGTGCCCGGGAGGTTCGGGCGTGCCCGGGAACAGTGAGTCCGGGCATGCCCGGGAGAGGCGCGTCTGGCCGTGTTCTGGCCGGTGCAAGGCGATTATGTACATCCAGCGGTAACCGCTACACACGCCCCTCCAGAATCGACCTGCACCGGCAGGGTCAATTTAAGGGGGGTCCGGATGACCCGGCCGAAGCGACCCCTGGAGGGTCGTGGGGAGGGGTCTGACGTGGTGGTGGGTGGTCGAGCGGGGGGAACTGTGGACGGGGGGCGGCCTCGCCGCGGAGGAAGGGCCAACCGTGGTGGTCGGTCGACGTCCATGTGCGCCGGTTTGAGGCGGTCCACAGAAATCCGGTCCGGCCGGCCGCCGAAGTCGACGATGAAAGACTTGTCGCCCCGTCGCAGGACCCGGAAGGGCCCGTTGTACGGCGGCCGGAGTGGCCCCCGGTGCGCGTCATGACGCACAAAGACGTACTCCGCTGTGCGAAGCGCCGGGGGGACGTAGGACTGGGGGCCACCGTGGCGGGACGTCGGCACGGGGGCAAATCGTCGGGCGGCCTCCTGGAGGTCCGAGCGCTGGCGAGCGGCGGACCAGGGACTGGTAGCGTCAGGCACGAATTCGCCCGGGACGCGGAGTGGCTGGCCGTAGACGAGCTCGGCGGCGGACGCCTGGAGGTCTTCCTTGGGGGCCGTGCGAAGGCCCAAAAGGACCCACGGCAGCCGGTCGGCCCAACCGTCGTCCTGAAGGCCGGCAATGAGTGCGGCCTTCATGGAGCGGTGAAACCGCTCGCACAACCCATTGGCTTGGGGGTGGTAGGCCGTGGTGCGGTGCAGCGTGACCCCCAACGAACGGGCGACCGCGCCCCAAAGCTCAGACGTGAACTGTGGGCCGCGGTCGGACGAGATGTCCGCTGGTGCGCCGAAGCGCGCGACCCAGGTGGTGATGAACGCCTGCGCCACGTCGGCGGTGGTGGTGGAGGTGAGGGGCACGGCCTCCGGCCACCTGGTGGTCCTGTCCACCATGGTGAGCAGGTGGGTGAACCCCCGCGAGGGGGGCAGGGGACCCACCAGGTCCACGTGGACGTGGTCGAAACGCCGTTCAGGCACGGCGAAAGGTGCCAGCGGGGCCTGGGTGTGGCGGTGGACCTTGGCTCGCTGGCAGGCCGTGCAGGCGTTGGCCCAGTCGCGGATGTTTCGTCGAAGGCCGTGCCAGACGAAACGCGCCGACACCAGCTTCTGAGAAGCTTTCCGGCCCGGGTGAGAAAGGCCGTGGATGGAGGCGAAGATGCAGCGCTGCCAGGAAACGGGCACGATGGGGCGAGGCTGGCCCTGGGAGACGTCGCAGAGCAGGACGGTGCCCGCGAAGGGGATGTCGGCCAGGCGGAGGCCCGTGTCCGCCATGCGGAGTGCCTGCACCGAGGCGTCGGTGGTCTGGTCGGCCGCCATGAGCGTGAAGTCCACGCCGAGGTGGACCGCGTTCGCGCTGGCCCGCGAAAGGCAGTCGGCCACGGCGTTGTCTTTGCCGGCGACGTGCTGGATGTCCGTGGTGAACTCCGACACGGCGGAGAGGTGGCGCTGCTGGCGGGCCGACCACGGCTCCGTGGCCTTAGCCATTGCGTAGACCAACGGCTTGTGGTCGACGAAAGCCGTGAACGGGCGGCCCTCCAGGAGGTGTCGGAAATGGCGAACGGCCAGGAATAGCCGGAGCAGCTCGCGGTCGAACGTGCTGTAGTTTAACTCGTTCGGCCGGAGTTGCCGGCTGAAAAAAGCGAGTGGCTGCCAAACCCCGTCCACCCATTGCTCATGGACGGCACCCACCGCGTAGTTGGAGGCGTCCGTAGTGAGGGCGATGGGCGCGTTGAGCACCGGGTGAGCCAGCAGCGTTGCGTCGGCGAGGGCCCGTTTGGCACTGGCGAAGGCCGCGTCCATGGCCGCGGACCAAACAATGTCATGCTTGGCCGGCTTGCCCCGGAGGGCCTCGTAAAGGGGCCGCATGAGCTGAGCAGCGCGGGGCACGAATCGGTGATAAAAATTCACCATGCCGAGGAACTCTTGGAGGGCCTTGATGGAACGGGGACGCGGGAACGTGGTGATGGCCTCGACCTTGGTCGGCAGCGGCACGGCCCCGGTCTTGGTGATGCGGTGGCCCAAAAAGTCAACGGTCGTCGCGCCGAATTGGCATTTGACCGGGTTGACAATTAAGCCGTGCTCGCTGAGGCGACCGAACAGTGTTCGGAGGTGGAGGAGGTGCTCGGCGCGGGACGTGCTGGCGACGAGGATGTCGTCCAGATAGACGAAAAGAAACGGCAGGTCGCGCAGCACGCCGTCCATCAAGCGCTGGAACGCCTGGGCCGCGTTCTTGAGGCCAAACGGCATCCGCAAAAATTCGAACAGGCCGAACGGCGTGATGACGGCCGTCTTCGGGACGTCGGCCGCCCGGACAGGTACCTGGTGGTAGCCCCGTATCAGGTCAATTTTCGAAAAGATGACCCGTCCCGCCAAACGGGCGGAAAAGTCCTGAATATGCGGGATCGGGTACCTGTCGGGGGTGGTAGCGTCATTGAGACGGCGGTAGTCGCCACACGGGCGCCATCCACCCCCCGGCTTTGGCACGATGTGCAGTGGCGAGGCCCACGCGCTATCGGAGCGCCGCACGATGCCGAAGTGCTCCAACGCGTCGAATTCGGCCTTTGCCACGGCGAGCTTGGCTGGGTCGAGGCGGCGGGCCCTGGCGTAGACCGGCGGGCCCGTAGTGGGTATGTGGTGCTCGATCCCGTGCCGCACCGCGACGGCCGAAAACGTCGGCCGCGTGAGGGCCGGGAATTCCACGAGCAGGCGAGCGAACTCGTTCGTTGCCGGGAGGGCGCACGCCAGTTCGGTCGGCGCAGAGCTGCTCATTGTGCACGCCAGGGAGCTGAAGGTCTCGGCGTGGACAAGGCGACGTCGTTTGACGTCGACCAGCAGCCCGTGCGCGCAGAGGAAGTCGGCGCCCAGCAAAGCCACGGGGACGCTGGTGGTAACAAAAGTCCATTGAAAGCGCTGGCTGCCGAAGCAGAGGGTGACGACGCGTGGGCCGAAAGTGCGTATGGCCGAGCCATTAGCAGCGACCAAAGAGGGGCCGCAAACTGCGTCCAGCCTGTCCTGCTCGGAGGCAGGTATGACGCTCAGTTGGGCGCCGGTGTCGCACAGGAAACGCCGTCCAGACGCTTTGTCCCGAATAAACAGCAAGTTGCCCGAGTGGCCGGCGCTCATGGCTGGGAATGAACGCCGGCCCAGCCGTTTCCCGACCTGCCGAAAGTGCACGGGGGCCGGCACGTCCGAGCCTTGTGTCCGAACCTGGCGTGGTAATAACACCACGCCCGGTCAGGTGGAGGCCCCGGCCGTCGTGTCGGAAGCGGGCGGTGCGGCGTGGCGGCCGCCAGTTGCACCGGCAGTTCGGCCTCCAACCGCGCAGGGCGCTCGGGCGTCGTGGGCGTCGCCTCGGACGGCGGCGGGCTCCAGGTAACCGCGCCGATGTGCTGGCCGGCCGAGGAGATCTTATCGGCTTCCCTGGCGAGGGCGCGGGAATCCGTGATCAACGTGCCAGCCAGGGTGAGGCGTACCGGGTTAGGCAGATGACGGAGGAACAGCTCCCGGAACAGGAATGCCGGAGAGTGCTCGCCGAGCAACGAGAGCATATAGTCCATGCGCTCGGACGGGCGCGTGTCGCCGAGCTCGGGCAGGTCAAGCAGGCGCCGTGCGCGTGCTGCCGGTGAGAGGGCGAAAGCGCCGAGGAGGAGCGTCTTCAGCGCGTCGTATTTGTCAGCAGCCGGCGGGTGCTGGAGGAGGCTCAAGGCGCGGGCCGCGGTGGTGGAACCGAGCGCCGCCACAACATGGTGAAAGCGGGTGTCGTCCGCGGTGATGCCTCGCAGGGCGAACTGGGAGTCCGCCTGGGCGAACCAAACAGCCGCGTCAGTCTCCCAGAAGGTAGGCAGTTTAAGCGTCACTGCCGTATCCATGTCGGTAGGTCACCAATGAAGGAACTGCGCTCCAACGCGAATCGAAAGAATTGACGCGACCAAAGACGGAATTCGTCCGAGTTGCTTTATTGAAACAAAACAGCTCAGGTATTCTGACAAGCCCGTTTATCGGGCAACAATATATATACACATTTATGTCGGGAAGTTTGCCTGGCAAAAGCTATACCGGGCATGCCCGGGTATCAAGGGCGAGCCTTGGAAAGGCGAGTCTGGACCTGCCCGGGCGTGTTTGGCTGCGGCCTGGCAAGTCGAGGCTGGGCATGCCTGGGCGCTCTGGGCGAGCACTGGAAAGGCGATAGCGGGCATGCCCGGACGCTCTGGGCGAGCCCTGGAAAGGCGATATCGGGCATGCCCGGACGCTCTGGGCGTGCCCTGGAAAGGCGATAGCGGGCATGCCCGGACGCTCTGGGCGAGCCCTGGAAAGGCGATAGCGGGCATGCCCGGACGCTCTGGGCGAGCCCTGGAAGGGCGAGAGCGGGCATGCCCGGGAAAGACGAGACCGGGCGTGCCCGGGAGGTTCGGGCGTGCCCGGGAACAGTGAGTCCGGGCATGCCCGGGAGAGGCGCGTCTGGCCGTGTTCTGGCCGGTGCAAGGCGATTATG
Source organism: Myxine glutinosa (assembly GCF_964187855.1). Lineage (NCBI taxonomy): Eukaryota > Metazoa > Chordata > Myxini > Myxiniformes > Myxinidae > Myxine > Myxine glutinosa. The sequence continues at coordinate 210,544,214 of NC_136261.1, read as the reverse complement.
TACATCCAGCGGTAACCGCTACAGTAACCTCATTGGTGGAGCTTCGATCAAAAAGATATGACTTCATCAGGAACTTGACATTGTTGACTGATAGTCCTATGCTGATCGATCACAAAATAAACTTCCTCTGGATCACGTCTGGTTCGAACAGCTCTCTTGTCCCTTCTCTTTAGATGCAAACAATCCCTCTACTACCTGAAACACATGGAATCAATAAATAGTCAAGGTCAAGGCAGCAGTAAATCGTATAATCTTGGCACCAGGATACAGTCAGGCATTGCGTGTTGGGAACTTTCCCCGATGCCCTTTGCTTCTGCTGCCACTTCCTGGCCAGGGGTGCTATTACCTCTTCAATTATCGCAGAGTCCAGGCAATCCCTGAGTCTGTATGTGAGACTTGATAATTTTCATGGGACTGCCCATTCCCAACACTACTTCCACAAATACGTGAAGAAAATGAGAAAGTGATATAATTCCGAGAATTATACTCATCTCAATGTTTAATCTATCAATGCTTTGCTGCTATCTCATTAACTTTTCTGGCTCATGAGAATTGATTTGCACTGAATTATTACATTCCAGTTTAACTATAATCTGCATATCCGTTTTTAACAACTTCTTCTTGGTATAAACTAGCATTATTTGAAATTCTAGAAAGAGACGAAGTGCACTTTAAAAGTTCCCAAAGAGAGGGTGCCCCATCTTCTTATAATAGAGCAAACGTATATGGTTATGTCATTATGTCGCTGTGTTTGTATGCGACGAAAACGTCTTCTTCTTCTTCTTCAAATAAAATTACCACCCTCTTAATTAACCCTCTTAATTGCTTTAAGACTGCTGAGACCCCTCAGACCTTTGATGACCCTTTAATTCACCCAAGACCCTTCAGACCACCAAGACCCCTGAAGACCCAAAATACCCTTCAAGGCCCTGAGGCTCGAAAAGACCATGAATACCCAAAAACCCAAAAGACCCCGAAAACCCAAAACGCCCCGAAGACCCAAAACACCCTGAAGACCCAATACACCCCGAACACCCAAAACACCCCAAAGACCAAAAATACCCCAAAGACCCAAAGACCCTTGAAGACAAAGAAGAACCATAAGACCCAAAAGCCCCTGAAGACCCAGAAGACTCTGAAGACCCTGAAGACCCAAAACACCTCAAAGACCCAAAACACCCTTAAACGCCCAGAGGATCCAATGGACCCTGAGGACCCAAATTGCCCTGAAGACCCAAAAGACACCGAAATGGTCAAAGATGCCTACCCCTCTGAAACGACGTGTGGTGAGGCGCGCGGAGCGTGCCGAGTCACGCTAGTCCCCGTAAAAATTACATTCTCATGTCATTCCCATATCTGAGACCTTCCATAGAGGGGTCAAGGGAAGTGCTTTGGTATGGTTTACAGGGGGTGAGGAGGGGATAAATGTCCAAAGGAGATAGCTTGAATGTAATTTTGAATTTTTACTTGTTTTAATAGCTTCATGTGATTATCATTCCTGGAAAGAATATACTTTTCATGAGCTTTGTGATTTCTTTCTTCCAAACCCCTTGAAGGATGAAAACAGGACGGTTTGTGAGCTTGCTTACTCATACGAGAATGCGGAGGAGATGCAGCTGACCAGCCGTATCATGCATCACACACTTGCATTCATGATTCCATTGCTGTTCATGTTCTTCTGCTATAGCAACATCATACTCGCATTACGCAGCAGTCGAAGCTTTACGAAAAACAAAGTTATTAAGGTCATCTTGGCTGTGGTGATCGTTTTCTTTATTTGCTGGCTGCCCTACAACATAACCATCTTTGTAGACACGCTCGTCCGCTTCAAGCATATCAAACCATCTTGTGAGATGTACGAGGACCTCGACCAAGCCATTGCAGTCACCCAAACACTGGGTTTCCTGCATTGCTGCCTGAACCCCTTCCTGTATGTGTTCATCGGTGTCAAATTTCGCAACAATTCACTCAAGCTTTTCCGGGAGATGGGATGCATCAATGATAAGTTCCTGCAGAAGCATATCAAGCTCAGAAAGGTTTATGGCAGGTCCGGGGCTTCTGAAACAGACAGCACTGCATCTGTCTCTTTATAAAGTGGCACTTGGAGAAATATTTTGTGATGGGTGTTATAACTTGTGTAACTCATAAAAAAAAACTTTAACATTTCTCAATCAAACAAAATTAGTTTCATGGTCACCACTTCCCTCTGCCAACCTTGTAGCTTATTCAAAGGTAATACAAATAACTATTATGTGCTATTAGACAATAAATGAGGTGAGCATCGCTTCCGTTGTCAATAAAACAAAAAAATACTGATTGGAAAACTTGTTGGATTCTGCCATGTTCGTTGCAAACACACAAAAGAGCATCGATGAAAGGAGTGTAGTTGGGAAGTGACATTGTGTTGAGACCATAAGCACATGGTTAACAGATACGTTGGTGCTGCCTTTGGCAATGCAGAATGGTCTGAAAACAATCCAAAACGCCATAATAATCCCAAATTACTATTTCTCATTATTCTCAGTTTTGTTCACCAATGAAAGGCAACACACAATTACAACATTGACAACATATTTAGGCTTCCAGTGAGGTTCCCACTGGAAGTCTATTGTTGTTGTAAGGATTATTATCCTCACACATTTTGTGGAGACGATTCCGAGAAAACCGTTATAGATAGCTCTGCGAAACTTTAACTCATTATGGATACCAATGTAACGTAGTGCATCATGAATTTTGTTTTTCACTTTTGACTTACATTGGCTGCCATTGCCTGTGACGTCATAAACTTTAAACATCTTCTTCTCCAGAACCGCTAAACGGAGCAACGTGAAATTTAGCAAATATTTTCGCCTTGCCATGTGGATAAGAGTTTGAGAAAAAATACGTCATCAGTCACGTGATTTGGTGGCCATATTGGATTTAAAAATAAAACTTAAAAAACCCGCTTCTTCGAACGCTTTTCGATCGATACAAAACTTGAAACACGTTTAACTTCCGATGGGGGGAAATATTTGCCAACTATGACATCAGTCATGTTGTTTGGACGCCATCTTGAATTCAAGCAAAAACTTCAATAATCTTTTCTGGAGTATCTCTTAGCGGATCAGTGCAAAATGTCACATATATGATCAGCTACTGATGTGGGAAAGATATTTGTAAACTATGACGTCCCACGTTATATGGCGGCCATGAATTTGGGAACATATTTATTTTGAACTATGGGATATTTTGAACACAAATGGGAACATGAATTGGAAAACAATCCTGCCGTTTAACAGTACTTTGCCTCTGAATTTGTCTCACTTGCACATGCGCACTATTGCGCAGAGAGGAGCAAGATAATTACTTTTCTCTGTCTTCCAGTCTGGCAGTCAAACAAATTTGAAAATAATTCCAAACAGGACATTTATTGTTTTTGAGGATGTTATAAACGACGCATACAACAGGCATGAATAACAAATCTTACATGTTAAATAGGGTGGTGTAATCGACTACGTCAATGGTGGTAAAACAGCGGTCACTTTTTTTTTAAACGACTTTTACAATCTTTATTTTATTTAAATTGATTTATATGCTTGAACACTGGAGAACACAAATTGCCTTCTTATCACTTCCAAGAACCTCCAGTTTTGCAGTACTTGAACATGTTAAATAAGGTGATGCACAAGGGTGATGTATAGGACTGCTTCAGTGGTGCTATTTGTTTAACCATCTTTAAAATCATTATTTTACGTCGATTGAAGTATATATACTTACTCACTTGAACACTGCATGGAGAAACGTGTTCTGTGAACTCTCTATTCATGTTTAAGAATTGCTTGTTTCAACCTTTAAGGCTAAACATAGGGACATTTCAAGCATTAACAGCATAAACGCCTGATTAATTCATTTGATGATCATTAGCAATTCCTAGTCTAAGACAACAACGTGATGACGTGTGAACACCTGGGAGTATGAATTTGTTTAAACGTGTAGGAGGTGCAACCCACACATGCATATCAACCACACTCTGGAATAGCAAGCCATGTACATAACCTGGTGTCAATGAATACCCAAGAAGACCAGACCACTTGGTAACGGAAGTTCAGGCAGGAATTTGGAATTTGTTCCGAGTCACAGTGATAACTCGCCTAACTCGAAGAGTCTTTGTCAAAAGGTAGTTTCCTTCTCATTTGCATACATAATAAATATATGGCCCCAAACAATTTACAAAGGGGAAAACGCTTCCAAAAAAACTTTTTTGATTGAGAAAAATTCTCCCAAATATTGATATTTCTCCCAAAAAAGTGAAATTTTTATGGGTGTTAGGATAGGTGTACCTGGCGATTGAAACAGTGTTTATTCTATTGTAAAGTGGTCTGCGTAGATTGAAAATGAGAATGCATATGGAACAAGGCCTGCAGAAAAGTGACAGATAAAAGCCATTGATCAGCCTGCAGTCTTCCAGAGGGAGAAGCCAATTATTCCCAAGGTCTATGACTGCATTGCACAGACTGGTACAGCTGGGTGGGATGACCCTGATATCCTTACCAGGTTGGAAGGGAGTGCTGGATGCTGTAGTAGTATAGTGTATCAAATTTCCAGGTGCATTCCGAGAAAGTATAGTTTTTTGAATGCCCGACTATCCGGAGGGAGTACCATGAGCCCCTGATTGTAATTCTGATAATCCATTCATTGTTCGGTGACCAAGAGGAGAAGGGGAGTATCAGAGACAGAGACCAAACTGATTGACTACCAAAGGGTTTCCAAGCAAAAAACTGGTTTATTTTTTGCATTTTTAAAGACCTTTCTCACACCATAGTAGAGAAGGAAGTCCTTTATATGTTTAGTCTCTTTTTAGTCCTTTATATTCAATTTATTTTTGGTCCTTCCATTATCTGCAAAAACATTTCACTCTATTATACAATATCATTCATCCTTTGGATAACTGTGCAGTTTTTGAGTATATTTTGTACTTTAATGGCTTTTAAGACGCTTTACATTTACAACTAATTTTTGTACCATCATTGAAATCATTTGCTAATAATCTCCCAACTTTTCTGGATGTACATGACTGTACATTTACATCCAGATGTTTTTTACATGACTTACCAGCAAAAGTAAATAAATTCCTTCTTTTATCTGAAGCCAAATATTGTGTTGAAAGTGTTCTTTGACTTTTCCTGGAAACATAAGTATTGTCGCGTGACTACCCTTGGTGAACACCGTAGGGTAACACGGATGAACGATTGCGAGACTTTAACTCCCGAGGCGAACACTCAATGGCGGACTCAAGTTCAACACCAACGCGCGGAATGGCGGGGCGCAGCGAAGGCTCCGCAACCTTATCTATTAACATCAAACACCCAGGAAAACTGCGTTCAGATATTATGTACAAAAAGTAATATAAGGGTTTATTAGGAAAAGTAAAGCCAGTGAAAAAGCCCGCCGGTAAATCTAATAATTCTAATAAACCTAAATCGGGACGTCCCCACACGACCGACAGCAAACACAAACGAGGGAGATTAATCACGAAAATAACACGTCCCGTCGTTCAAAATATACGCGGAGATCGGGCTTATCTGTCTTTGTCGTCTTGTATTGTTGGTGTCCAGCACCGCTCCTTCCGGCCCGATCGCACACCACGAGGCCCCTCGCTCCAAGCACCACGCGTCCGACGCAGGCCAGCGGCTCCACTTGACCAGGGACAGGAAGGACTCCTTTCAACTCCACTCGACTCGACGCGGGAGTGCTGGCAGCCAAGTGCCAACGAACTGCTCAGTGCCAACTGGGTGTGCTCTCGTGTGTCTCCTGCGACTCCCTACAACCCGAACTGCACTCGAACTGCGACTGGAATGGCGTGTCCTCTCCAACTCTCCACCACCGCTCAACTCTCTGGTGCCTGCCTGCGTCTGCCAGTGCCTGCCACGAACTCAACTCAACTCCTGAAATGGCGTCCGACCGTCGCCTATATTGGTGGCCGATGACGTCACATTGCGCACTCCTCAGCCAATCAAAGCCTCCCGCGACTCCTGACATCTCCCCCGTTACGCGACCCTGCGGTCCTGGCATAACACGTGCCGGCCAGGTTTGTAGGCCTTTGGAGGTGTACACGGTGGCGGCCAATTGTGGTGGTGTTTTTGACCTGGTTTCCTGTCAATTTAATACGAAGTCCTTGTCAGGGAAAGGGGATTATTTAATGTTGCGCTAAGGACCTAACTAATGTTTATGTGGTTTGCAGTGCCATAATGGACAAAGGTTTGACTACTAGGTGATACTCACAGGGGCGTTACCTTTAATCCCTCACTATTTAACACTCGAATCTCCAGGTAGATCCACACTCATACATCTTACCCCGACAACCGCCTGAACATCAATAACTTATTACATGTAGAGTCCCTGTCACGACAGCCGAATACCTACCTATTCAGATCTACCTAGCTCTAGATGTTGCATTACCAAATTCATAACACAGCCCCCCCCCTGGAACCGTAGCTCCTGCAAGGTTCACCGCAGGGCTACCATTCCAGCCTTAACACTTACTGTCACACACTTAATTAACCTATGAAATAAATCAGGAAGGGCTGTGGGAAGTGAGTCGGACTACCTACCTACACTTCCTTAACATGCTGAACCCCTTAACCATCATGCAAGTATGTACATCTTCTTCGTTGTTCCTGTGGAGGGAGGAAACAACAACACACAACACTAACTTAACCACAAAACTTAACCATCTTTCCAAAACTCAAAACTCTAACCTTTGTACATACCCCGGTCTACAGACCGCGTCCCCCGGTGGATGCCACAAGACACAACCTTACCTGCGGGGCCATCCCCAATGCATCCCACTAAATTTCCACGGGCCCTGTCCAGATGTTACAGGTGAGTGACACGGCTCGGTGGATTTCGCCCACATTCATGCAACACAGACCCCTTAACCACTCATTCTCATTCCATAGGTCATCAAGGCATTTCAAAAATCAACAAAGCACTTATTCCCAATACACCCCCTGCAGGACCATGGCATTGATGTCATTCACGTGTGTGTGCATTCCTCAACTAGGCAGCGGGGAGGTACCGCACAAAAAGATGGTGGGGGCGCATCAGGCTGTGGTGCCCGCAGTCCCAAAAACAAGTCAACCGACTTACAAGTTCATTGCCCCCCCCCCCCCTTTACCTCTTGGCCCCATGACAGCCCAACAGCCCCTTTCCGCCGTTACCTCGCCGGTGAGGGTCTCCACACACACCAGGCCCCTTTGCCTCCTGCTTTCGCGCAGCAACACGGGTCACCGGGGGACTTCCTCACCCCGCGGCGCCCAACCAGACCCTCCACCGACGAGCTCCAATTTCCAGTTACCACCGGCTGCCAGGGGTAATTGCCGCAGAGGGGGGCCCGCAGGCATCGCTCCTCAGAGCTTGCTCTGTACCTGCGGACACACACACCTTCCCCACCCACAAGACCCCAAAACACACTTCCTCCCCCGCTGCCATTCAATTCTCCACACAACTCAGCACAATTCAGTACAATTCCATAGATGGTGTAAAAGGTGTTACAAGGCTTGCCATGGCCTGCCACATGTGAAATCCCCCCAGTTCACATTTAAACCATCACATCTTCCCAAAAGTACATTTCCAAAAGCACAATTATCATCCCTCATTATCTCCAATAATCATCACACACTCTCCAGGTTCCACTCTCACGACCACATCAAAACACATAACCACAATACAAAAACATACGCCACCCACAAGACACTGTGGCTCCCATTCCATCCCCTCACCGGCCATGTCATCACTCTCACCCGCCTCCCAACTCCAAATTACATGTCCCCAATTTCCCAAAGCAAATCCTGAAGCCTGGGACAGTACTCCTCAAAACACTCACCTCAAGTGCAGGTAGTTGCAGGTTGGTCAGGTCCAAGAGTGTCATCCACCCTTCACAATCCCAAAATTTCACATTGGGCCTACCAAATACTTCCAAATTTCTCTTTTGTCCCCACTACACTGGCAGGTATGTGGATCCGCATCCAACGGTGATCATCACTACACAACTACCTGTGGCCACGACAGCTCTGCACCTCTACCGTGCAAGGGTCACCGGGACAAGGTGAGCAGTCAAAACGCCAACATGGCCCATGAGTGTCCATAAGGGTGCGACCCACCATCCATCCTTCGGCCCCCCCTGCGAGGAACACAGCTGCAGCAGCCCCAGCTGGCCAATGTGGTGAGCACTTGCTGCCACAACACCCACTACCGCACACACAACCTCGGCCCTGGGGGGCACGGTCGCAGTGCGTGGCATCCCTACAGCCACGTCCCCTGCACCTCCCCATCATCCCCCAGTCCGACTACAGAACTGCAGCCCCCCAGTGCTCACCCACACTTGACCACACCAAGGTCCAGTCAACAGCCATGCTCCACCAGGAGACCCACCCAGAAGACATGGTCCACACACCTCGGACACGCACAGCACCACGTTGACCCTCAGGCTACACAACTACATCCCCATCATCCCGCGTCCCAAATATCAGCACAGTTGCCCCCGCAACCAGTTGAAAGCTGTGTCTTGCTACCCTATTAATTTCATCACAGCCTCCAACACTTTGGTCTACACACCTGGATCAATAATGGCGTCACTATACAGTGTCCACCATGGCATTTCAAAATCCACCCTTAAATTTCCATCTAACCCACAGATTACCCATGCCAACCATTTGTCACATTTCACTCACCTCACCAAAGAAGGATGCTTTGCCATACACATGCCAGCCGAGCATGGCCCATATGCTCGGCGCGTTACACATCTCCCGATTCACATCCCCATGGCTCTCTTCCCAACCCGAGAGTCCATAAATCACAACGGAGCATCTGTGGAAGGTCACTCACACCATCACGTTCCACAGATGCCCCAATGGTTGTCCGGCAGGCTATCTCCATCCCTGTCCATTCGGTTTGACCCGCGTCCATCGACCAACACGGCATGGCAGGTCATCACATGCCAGTTGTCCCAAAGTCCCTGGAGGAGAATGCCAGGCCGCATGCCCGGGTGGTCACCACATCAGTCCCAAGTTGGCCATCCACAGTGCCACCACCAAAGCGCGACCCACAACACCTCCCCCTAGTGGTCCTCAATAAATGCCAACCCAGGCTTGAGAAACCACCTCGGACCCCTCTGGAGGTCTTAACCCCCACCAGGGTCCGGTGACCCTGCCGGCCCGAGCCACCAGCTCGGACGGCGCCCCGACGGACAAGGGACGCCACACTCCACCAGACCCCCCGTGGGACCCAGGTCGTACCTCGACACCCAAGGCTGGACCCCACGTCCAAATCTCGCCATCACAGCCCCCCAGCTGGCCGGCATACCCAAATTTTGAAAGGGGCAACTTTTGCCCGAGGCCATCACCCATGACCTCTCCATGTCCAAATCCCGCAGCCCGGGGACCAATCCCCACCATGGCTGCTCCAAATCAATTTCCCATTGTAATTTTATTTTACATTTTATTTTACAAATTTTCATTCCCATTGCCAACCCGCAGCTGCAGGGAACAACCTCTACCACCGGTTGTTCTGCCCCTCCCTGCAGTTGATCCAAATTCCCTACAGGGACCAAATCTCCAGAAGCTCTATCTCCCGATCCTCCAAGATCCAAATCCAGCCCGGAGCCAACACACTCCCCCAACTGGTTGTCCAATTTTGGAGCCTCTGTTTCCAAATAGCAGTGTACAGTGAGCGTCCCCTCGGTCATTCCAACCACCTCCTCGGACCAACTCACCTCTTCCCCCAGACTCCTTTGGGCCTGAACAAGCTCTACCTCCATGGGACTGTCACAGGTCTCCAGCCGCTGGATCAAATCATCCTCATCATCATCATTAGAAATCATTCCTGGCCCCGCCAGGCTTTGATCAATATCCCCAATAAATACCCGGTCCGGCTCTATCGCATGGACCCCCAAAAACTCTACCCCCTCTTGCTCCGCACCACCGCCCTGGTGCTGCACAATTCCAAATTCATCCCCCGGTTGGGGTGTTGTGACATCCACACGGTCCCGATAAACAACCAGGCCAGAATGTGGGAAACATTCCCCATTACAACTCTCACATTCCAAATTTCCTTCCCCGCTCACCTGTGGACACTCAACGTTTACCTGCAGGCATTCCCCCTCTACCTGTACACATTCCCCATCCACCTGTGGACATTCCCCATCCACCTGTGGACATTCCCCATCCACCTGTGGACCTGCGGTCTCCCCATTTACTTCAATTGCCATTCCCTGTGCAATTCCCAATTTTGCCATTCCCGGCTCCTGAGCCCCGTGCACATCTGCATGGGCCGTACTCTCTCCTGTTCCCAATCTAGCTTCCCCCCGTTCCGATTCAATTTTTGCCACCTTTGGCTTATCCTGTGCCCCCATTTGAGTTTCTACTTTACCCTCAAATTTCCCCAGTCTGTCCGTAATTTGGTTTTGCACTCTCCCTTCTATGCCATCAATTCGTTCCCCCAGCTGCTGTGCCATTTCCCCAATTTTTCCTTCCATACTGTTTTCTAACCCCTCTAACCCATTTTTCACTCCCTCTATCTGATTCTCCTGGGCAGCCATTCTATTTTCTACCCCCATTAACCCATTTTTCACCTCTTTTATCCCGTTGTCTAACCCCTCAAAATTATTGTCTAACTTCCCGATTTTCTTGTCTAACTCCTCAAAATTATTGTCTAACTTCTCACCGGTACCCCTCGCTTCGTCCCTCATTACCCCCATTTGCACACTCTGAGCCCTCGCTTCGTCCCTCATTACCCCCATTTGGCCCTCTAATCGCTCACCCTGAGCCCTCATGTCTTTTATTAAATTTACTATGGTCTGGAGATCTATCGGGGCCGTCCCAGCGGCGGGGAAAGTTCCAACGCTATCCTCCTTATCCCCCATTTCCGGCTCACTCCCGACGCTGACGGAGGCCTCGCTGCGTACTTCCATCTCGTCAATTTCCGACATCCGCTTTCCGGAAGATTGTTTCCCGCGCGCGTATTTATTTTAATAATTCCAGTAACACAATTTAAATTTGACGAAGACGCGATATCGCGCTCCGTATGCCCAATTGATTACTAAATTTCTCCGCCTCGCCTATAACAATTTTGCGTTCGAACGTCGGGCGCAATGTACGCCCGACCGTGTCGATGTCGCCCCGCGGACAAAAAAATTTGTCCGACCGTGTCGATGTCTCGCCGCGGACAAAAAAATTTGTCCGACGGGTTCAAATCCCACTCCTGACACCACTTGTCGCGTAACCGTGATTAACACCACAGTTACGGATGAACGATTGCGAGACTTTAACTCCCGAGGCGAACACTCAATGGCGGACTCAAGTTCAACACCAACGCGCGGAATGGCGGGGCGCAGCGAAGGCTCCGCAACCTTATCTATTAACATCAAACACCCAGGAAAACTGCGTTCAGATATTATGTACAAAAAGTAATATAAGGGTTTATTAGGAAAAGTAAAGCCAGTGAAAAAGCCCGCCGGTAAATCTAATAATTCTAATAAACCTAAATCGGGACGTCCCCACACGACCGACAGCAAACACAAACGAGGGAGATTAATCACGAAAATAACACGTCCCGTCGTTCAAAATATACGCGGAGATCGGGCTTATCTGTCTTTGTCGTCTTGTATTGTTGGTGTCCAGCACCGCTCCTTCCGGCCCGATCGCACACCACGAGGCCCCTCGCTCCAAGCACCACGCGTCCGACGCAGGCCAGCGGCTCCACTTGACCAGGGACAGGAAGGACTCCTTTCAACTCCACTCGACTCGACGCGGGAGTGCTGGCAGCCAAGTGCCAACGAACTGCTCAGTGCCAACTGGGTGTGCTCTCGTGTGTCTCCTGCGACTCCCTACAACCCGAACTGCACTCGAACTGCGACTGGAATGGCGTGTCCTCTCCAACTCTCCACCACCGCTCAACTCTCTGGTGCCTGCCTGCGTCTGCCAGTGCCTGCCACGAACTCAACTCAACTCCTGAAATGGCGTCCGACCGTCGCCTATATTGGTGGCCGATGACGTCACATTGCGCACTCCTCAGCCAATCAAAGCCTCCCGCGACTCCTGACATCTCCCCCGTTACGCGACCCTGCGGTCCTGGCATAACACGTGCCGGCCAGGTTTGTAGGCCTTTGGAGGTGTACACGGTGGCGGCCAATTGTGGTGGTGTTTTTGACCTGGTTTCCTGTCAATTTAATACGAAGTCCTTGTCAGGGAAAGGGGATTATTTAATGTTGCGCTAAGGACCTAACTAATGTTTATGTGGTTTGCAGTGCCATAATGGACAAAGGTTTGACTACTAGGTGATACTCACAGGGGCGTTACCTTTAATCCCTCACTATTTAACACTCGAATCTCCAGGTAGATCCACACTCATACATCTTACCCCGACAACCGCCTGAACATCAATAACTTATTACATGTAGAGTCCCTGTCACGACAGCCGAATACCTACCTATTCAGATCTACCTAGCTCTAGATGTTGCATTACCAAATTCATAACAGTATGTATTATTGGAAGGGTTTGTGATTCATTCCTCTTTCAAAGTGCATCCTGAAATGCAACAGCTGCAAGTTTTTCCTTCCTTTTCTCCCCTTATTTCCCTTTTCTTTTTCCTGCTTTGTCTGCTTTTAAGAAGCATTCTTACATGATTGCCGAGTGTTTTCGCTAATGAACCCTTAACGCGTAGACACAGAACAATCTTTGGGTTCTGATTGACCGGACTCTGTTGCAAAGCGTCGGTGCTGTCGAAGCAGTTTCTTGGCAAGGGTGGTTTGCCATTGCTTTCCCAACAGGAATTTGGAATTCGTTCATGGTGCATGCGATAGCTCGCCTACTCTTCGCGAAGGACACAGTGCGATCTTTAATGCCCACCAACATGCCAGCAGATGCGACACCCCGTTTAGCATCCACCCAAGGGGCAGCACCCACACTGATGAATCTCCCTGCCTGTATGAATAAGTTAGCCTTATTCATATCCACGAAACGCCTCCACATTACCTCAGGGTAATAATTCAAACCGTGAACACAGCGAATATTGGGGAGTCCATTGATCGTGTTCAAGGGATGAGACGATATCGTAAGCCTTATTCATGTCATATCATATATTCATTATAATAGAGCAAACGTATATGGTTATGTAGTTATGTATGTCTGTCTATATGCGACGCAAACGTCTTCTTCTTCTTCAAATAAAATTAACACCCTCTTAATTGTCCCCCGTCGCACAGCGTAGCGAAAGGGGGACTATGGCTTTCCCCTCCGTCCGTGTGTCCGTGCGTGCGGGCATGTGTGCGTGTGTAAGCGAAGGACCGCATTCGAATTTGGTGTGTGGGTGCAACCCACGTCAAAATCCAAGATGGCCGCCGCCATGGATGTCTGATGCCATGTATATCTTAACCTTGTGAGAGGAATATCTTGAAAAATAAGCGAAGTACCAACTTCTAATCTGGTGTGTGGGTGTATCTCGGCATAAGGAAGAACGCTATTGAAAATTGGGTCGCCACGTCAAAATCCAAGATGGCCGCCGCCATGTATGTCTGAACCTTGTGAGCGAAATATCATATCATAGCATGTTTTCTGCGTCTTCCACTTTGTCAACTCACATCACTTCACCGACGGGGGACCTAGGCGTAACGCTTGTTAACCCTATTAATTACGTTTAGACTGCTGAGACCCCTCAGACCTTTGATGACCCTATAATTACCCCAAGACCCTTAAGACCACCAAGACCCTTAAAGACTCTTTATACCCAAAAAACTCTTAAATAACCTGAAGAACCAAAATACGCCAAATACTCTTAAAGACCCAGTGGAAGCAAAAGACTCTTAAGACCAAAAAGCCCCTGAAGACACCGAATACCCAAAAGCCCCCAAAGACCCAAAACACCCCAAAGACCCAAAACACTCTTAAAGGCCCAGAGGATCCAAAAGACTCTGAAGACCCAAATGGCCCTGAAGACCCAAAACACCATGAAGACGCAAAAGGCACTGAAATGGTCAAAGATGCCTATCACTCTGAAACGATGTGTGGTGAGGCGCGTGGAGCGCGCCGAGTCACACTAGTATATATAAAGTAATGAAGCTGTGTGTGTATGAAGCCTTCAAACCTATTGCCTGGAGAGATAGTTGACTCCACCCACAATTGTGAGGAAGAAAATCGATGCATCTGCCGTATTGGTTTCTGGCAAGTCGAAGATGTCTCTTTGGAGATGTCATATTCACAATTTGAATTATCTGAGCTATAAAACCACGATGTATTATATATGCAGCAGAAGGCATGGTTTTGCTTCATGTACGTAAGCCGGGGGATTTTTTTTTTTTTTGTGAGCGATCGAGAGAGAGGTCTGGCCAATACACCACGTAAATACAGGGCTGAGCTATTTGTGTAATAAATGAAGGTTTTTATATGTATTCAGCCCAAGTTATCAAGGCCGAAGTGTGTGACTGCATCGTGTAGTGCAATTCCTGGTGGCAGTGGCTATTCATCTGTAATAATAAAATAGATTGTGTGTGTGTGTTTTTGTCATCAATTTTTCAACAAGGCTTTATTATGAGAACATGGGGAAAACAAATTAATAATTTGAGCAAAAGGTCAAAATCACATAAAATCGTCAATTTTCATTCAATTGACCTGAAATTTTAAGAATTTCCAAATCTCCATATTGGGTCATTGAATTGGTTCACCAATCAAATTCTAGAAGTCGATTGTTTTTTTTTTTTAGATCTAAAGGTCAAGGTCACATGAAATCCTCAATTTTCATCCGATATACTTGAAATTTGAACAGGGTTTGATTATTGGATCACAAAATTGGGACACCAATAAAATGCTGGAAGGCAATTGTTTTGAGGTCAAAAGTTCAAAGGTCTAGTTCACAAAATCATCAATTCCTATCTGACTTCAAATTTGAGCAGGGGTTACATATTGGGTCACTGAAGCCTATTGCTTTTGAGGTCAAAAGGTTAAAATCAACTACAATCGTCAATTTTTTTGTATTTGTAAGGTGTTTTTGTCATGCTTGCCAAACAGAAGAAGAAGTCAAAATACAAAGTGGATGCAGAGGAGCTTTGCATTTTCAGATTCTTTCTAGTTCACTTTTAAATTTGTTTTCTCTGCAACCACGAGTGATTGACACAAAACTTCCAACATCAGAGGGCCTGCCCATGGAGAATTTTTAACAGATCTACACGATGGAAAATGGCCGGCCATCCAAAACGTACGTTTTCTGCAGGCATGGGTTGCAGGGTGTTTCACGTATCAAGAATAAATGGCCTCTACCTCGCTTCAATCAGCCTCAGCTGATTACCGGTTGCTGAGGGAATCTATCTCGGATATGAGAAAGACATTTTAAAGGAGATAAATGTAGGAGTAGTGGAAGTAAAGAAGCAGATAGGAAAGCTACGAGATGATGCAGCTGCATGACAAGATAGTACAGATCCAAGAATGTCAAGGGATCAGATCAGCATGATGTTACCTGATATCTTTAACCGCTCATTGGGGTCAGGACAAGAAACAGAGGATTGGAAACTTACACATATAACATTAAGAAAGGATCCAGAGAAGAAATAGAGAACTACAAACCTGTGGGTGAGGTTGTCCTTCAGTGATGGCAAGAGTATCCAGGACAAATATTCACTCACATGAATGTCAAATTATGACGAGGACAAGGATGCTTCATGAGAGGCAGGTAGTCTTCCTTGGGTCAAGCATCCATCTTGCAAAAAGTTTCTCAGGCTGTTTGGCAACAGTATTGCCTGCCGAATAGAAAGCTGATACTGAGTAAGTCCAAATAACTCATTGGGAAGTTCATCATATCATAAGACATTGGAATATGACAATAATACTTTGTTGGGGGGTGACTGGAAAGACACAGACCATTTACAACAATATTTTCTGGCTGGGATCGTATGTTGACAACACTGCAAAGGACGTGGAGCAGATTGGGATAACATGTCTTTGTACATCATTGAGAAAGCTGAAATTGCGAGATTCCGAAAATCGGATTGCGAAAGCCTGAGCAGCGTCAGCAAAGATGAATGTTGTTTGGAGGAGCGATCCATGCAGAGAACTGAAGGAACACTTCTTCTGCACCACAGTTGAGAATGTTCTCCTGTATGGAGCAGAAACTCGGACGATGGCCAATACTCTGTCCAAGCGGCTCGATGGTGTCGACACAAGACTACTGAGGGCATCACTCAACATTTCATGGAGAGCACACTGGACTAACAAACAGCTGTATGGAAAGATCCCCTGAGTATCGGAGTGACTACTCCAGAAACGTCTCAGGTTTAGTGGGCACTGCTGGAGAAGTGATCGAGAGATGGCCAAGATGGTACTTTTCTGGGAACCTTCTCATGGTCACCGCTCAAGAGGACGACCCGCTACAACCTACATCGATACACTGGAACACGACACCAAAATGAACAGGCGTGACCTCCCTGAAGCAATGGCGAGACGAGAACAATGAAAAAAGATTGTCTGTCGTGTCCGATCGAGATCGACCCAAAGATGATGATGACATTGTTATCGGGATTAACCATGATGATATCTATACTGCACAAATTGCTTACAAACGCTGATCTGGCGCTGACCATGGTCATTGAGATCGCCAACACTTGTATGCAGACAGATGAGAGCCTACATGCAATTTCTATGTCACAGACTGTCCATCGTGAACCGACAGTGAGAAAGGTAGTGAGTGAGTACAAGCAGAAGTGCCGAAAGTCTCAACCAGAAACTTCATTTTTACCTGAGCCTTCCTCAGAAGTGCTTGGAGAGCCCTAACCTGCTGGAGCTATGGTGGTGGACAAATAGCTCTCCGCTTCCGATATAACTGAACTTGCAATATTTGTGGAAAACGTGGGCATCTCGTTTGCTGCTGCCCACAATTGAAGAGTAGCTTGACCCACCACCTTGATGCTAACTCAGATTGTATGCCAACGTTGGTGATGCTGGCATGGGTGAACAACCAGGTGAGATGTAATATTTTGTGTTCTCTGTTGTTAATAAGAAAATGTCAGATGCACCCATTGTTTGTTGATTTTTAGACTGATTATGTCTATGTCAAAATGGAAGTGAACAATGGTGCCTGCAAGTCGACTATGAGCGAAAGCACATTCGCAACCTTGTATGCATCATTGGGTAAGACTCCAAAGTTCAAACACATTTCAACTGAGCTCAAAGGCTACATGAAGGAGACTGTACCTGTGATTGCACACATGCAAGTGCACCAAGGGATGCAACATAAACTGTTTCTGTGGGAGAAAAGGAAGTTCGCTGTTATATCGGGTGTCGCGATGCACTGGAACCAAAGAGAAGTGCAGTCGAGCAGGATACATGGCTCAGTTAGCTGATAGCAATGCCTCAAATGTTGATGATTTATAAGTTGTAATACATTTTCCAGGATACTTGCTGGAGTTACTGTCATCCACGTTATGACATTATGCTCTACTAGCAATCCAAATCTTTACAATGCAGGGTAATACATAAACTGTCCAGTAAGAGACGCACTGATTATGGATGTTTGCGAACAATTATTCATGTCTGTAACTATATTGATGACATGTTCTTTATCCAATAAATAATAGATCAAGAGTCAAAACCCACTTGATAAAATGGCAGTTGAAAAAGAAGATGTGTTTGTGTTACAATGCAAGACAGTTGAAAAAGAAGACGTGTTTGTGTTACAATGCAAGACAGTTGAAAAAGAAGACGTGTTTGTGTTACAATGCAAGACAGTTGAAAAAGAAGACGTGTTTGTGTTACAATGCAAGACAGTTGAAAAAGAAGACGTGTTTGTGTTACAATGCAAGACAGTTGAAAAAGAAGACGTGTTTGTGTTACAATGCAAGGCAGTTGAAAAAGAAGACGTGTTTGTGTTACAATGCAAGACAGTTGAAAAAGAAGACGTGTTTGTGTTACAATACAAGACAGTTGAAAAAGAAGACATGTTTGTGTTACAATGCAAGACAGTTGAAAAAGAAGACGTGTTTGTGTTACAATGCAAGGCAGTTGAAAAAGAAGACGTGTTTGTGTTACAATGCAAGACAGTTGAAAAAGAAGACGTGTTTGTGTTACAATGCAAGACAGTTGAAAAAGAAGACGTGTTTGTGTTACAATGCAAGACAGTTGAAAAAGAAGACGTGTTTATGTTACAATACAAGACAGTTGAAAAAGAAGACGTGTTTGTGTTACAATGCAAGGCAGTTGAAAAAGAAGACGTGTTTGTGTTACAATGCAAGGCAGTTGAAAAAGAAGAGGTGTTTGTGTTACAATGCAAGGCATTTGAAAAAGAAGACGTGTTTGTGTTACAATGCAAGACAGTTGAAAAAGAAGACGTGTTTGTGTTACAATGCAAGGCAGTTGAAAAAGAAGACGTGTTTGTGTTACAATGCAAGACAGTTGAAAAAGAAGACGTGTTTGTGTTACAATGCAAGACAGTTGAAAAAGAAGACGTGTTTGTGTTACAATGCAAGGCAGTTGAAAAAGAAGACGTGTTTGTGTTACAATGCAAGACAGTTGAAAAAGAAGACGTGTTTGTGTTACAATGCAAGACAGTTGAAAAAGAAGACGTGTTTGTGTTACAATGCAAGACAGTTGAAAAAGAAGACGTGTTTGTGTTACAATGCAAGGCAGTTGAAAAAGAAGACGTGTTTGTGTTACAATGCAAGACAGTTGAAAAAGAAGACGTGTTTGTGTTACAATGCAAGACAGTTGAAAAAGAAGACGTGTTTGTGTTACAATGCAAGGCAGTTGAAAAAGAAGACGTGTTTGTGTTACAATGCAAGACAGTTGAAAAAGAAGACGTGTTTGTGTTACAATGCAAGACAGTTGAAAAAGAAGACGTGTTTGTGTTACAATGCAAGACAGTTGAAAAAGAAGACGTGTTTGTGTTACAATGCAAGACAGTTGAAAAAGAAGACGTGTTTGTGTTACAATGCAAGACAGTTGAAAAAGAAGACGTGTTTGTGTTACAATGCAAGGCAGTTGAAAAAGAAGACGTGTTTGTGTTACAATGCAAGACAGTTGAAAAAGAAGACGTGTTTGTGTTACAATGCAAGGCAGTTGAAAAAGAAGACGTGTTTGTGTTACAATGCAAGACAGTTGAAAAAGAAGACGTGTTTGTGTTACAATGCAAGGCAGTTGAAAAAGAAGACGTGTTTGTGTTACAATGCAAGACAGTTGAAAAAGAAGACGTGTTTGTGTTACAATGCAAGGCAGTTGAAAAAGAAGACGTGTTTGTGTTACAATGCAAGGCAGTTGAAAAAGAAGACGTGTTTGTGTTACAATGCAAGGCAGTTGAAAAAGAAGACGTTTTTGTGTTACAATGCAAGACAGTTGAAAAAGAAGACGTGTTTGTGTTACAATGCAAGACAGTTGAAAAAGAAGACGTGTTTGTGTTACAATGCAAGACAGTTGAAAAAGAAGACGTGTTTGTGTTACAATGCAAGACAGTTGAAAAAGAAGACGTGTTTGTGTTACAATACAAGACAGTTGAAAAAGAAGACATGTTTGTGTTACAATGCAAGGCAGTTGAAAAAGAAGACGTGTTTGTGTTACAATGCAAGACAGTTGAAAAAGAAGACGTGTTTGTGTTACAATGCAAGACAGTTGAAAAAGAAGACGTGTTTGTGTTACAATGCAAGACAGTTACAGTAGGATCCTAAGCTGACACCCTAGCCGCTAGCCCAACACCAGGGTTGTTTTGCAATACATGTAACTTATCAAAAAAAAATACATGTAATCATATAACCCAAAAATACAATACATGTAACCTAAAAAGGGCATAACTGTGAAAGAATGGTGAAACGCCCTGAAACTCGAACTTGGTCTGTAACTTATCATCATAAAGCCTTGTACCAAGTTTCAGTTGAATATGTTAATGGGTATGCGGAAAAAGGTTTGAAAATCCCCAGGTGGGACTAACAGACGGACAGACTGATGGAGAGCAAATCTATCGTCCCCTCCAGTGAAGCCGGTAGGGCACTAATAAGGAGGACTGAAATTTTGTGATTAAGGTGGCACATTTTGGCTAAAAGGAAAGGCGTACCTGCATATCTGATTTTCAGCCCCCAGTTAGGTAAAGCCCGGTTGAGGGTTGTATTTTGAGTCCTGTCAGTCTAACCATCCATACCTCCCTCCGTACGTCCTTCAGTAAAATGATTGGACGCATTTCTTTCATATTCAGTCCATGTATGCAATATTATTTGGACATAAGGCCTGTCAATTGATTTTGGGATTCGAGCATATTTATAGGACATAATTAAGATTTGTGTGGATTTATATAAAACAAATTTTCGGGAGAGAATAGTACAGGTTTGTATATACTTTCAGGAACCATTATTTATTTATACACACCTTACTATCTCCACGACCAGCACAAACTTTTAATTAATTATTTATTTATTTATATACACTTTACTATCTCTACCACTAACACTGACACATCTTTGATTTTATTTTTTTTCATATACAGTACTTTACCATCACCACAACCAACACACAACTGTGAATTGCTTATTTATTTATACAAGTACACCCAATTCCTGCAGGAGCAGCAGGAAGGGTCATGTTATTATCCTCTCTGGGATATATAGATTACAGTAGATCTAGGCTTAGGCTTCAACAATATCGGTGGTGTGTTCAGTTACCAGGTTTCTTGTAGAGTGCTCAACAAGTGGCTTAAGCATTTGAGCAAGCACTCCATTCAAAACCGTTGATAAGGAACAGCTGGCCTAGCAAGCTAACTTCTTGGTAACTGAACATACCCCGAGTTTCCTCCCTTTCAGTTTAGTGTTAAACAGCAGTAGTGACTGTTTAAAGGATAATCATACGTGTTTGTGGTGTTTTTACTCATACTTTTGTTATTAGATGCGGCCTTGGAAAAATTCTGCTATTCGATATATTTACACCTCAACACGGATTTCGCCCAAGGTGGAATTTCCCCTTGGGGATGGGAGGAAATTAAGTGTCTACAACCTCCATCGTGTGACCTATAGTCCTCCTGTCAAGCTTGGTTGATATTCGACAAGTAATGACCGAATGTATTGCGGTAAGACAGACAGACAGACACCAAATTGCATATTTTAGTAGGATACACTTTACCATCCCCACTGTCGACACACATATTTAAATTCCATATTTATTTGATACACTTTACCATCTCCACTACCAACACAATTTTGAATTATTTATTTATATACATTTCACCATCACCGCTGCGGACATACCAGCTTTTATTATTTATTTATATTTTACCTTTCTACAAACCTTTATTGATTATTCATTTATTTCATTATTTAAATATAAAATCTCCACGTCCTATTTCAAAGGTGGAGGTGAAGCTGTGTCCTCGTTGAGAACTTGCATTCTTGGTTTTATGCCTTCCCTCCACCCTCCTCCCCCTCACCCCCCGAAGGTGGCCGGAGGCATTATGTTTTCAGGCGTTTAGGCGTTTCAACATTATGTTTCAGGTTTTCAGGCATTAGAACAGGCGGCCGTCGAGGAAAAAGAAATTAAAAGCGAAGAAATAGTTGAAATTGGGATTGGAGAGACGGCAGGGATAGGAATGGAATCAGAGAAAGTGATGGAATATGCCCAAAGTCTGTATTCGCATCCTGATGCCGTACTTATTAACCCCAATAAAGATTTGCAGGTGTTGGAGCGAAGAAGAAGAATCCAGAAGGTGAGCCGGGTGATATATGGTGCAAAAAGATTTTCCGGGAGAGTGTTTGGCGCAAAAAGAATTTCCGCGCGGTTGGGATCGAGACAGCACCCGGGCGTTTGTGGAAGGTCCCTTGTGCGGGGTGTGAGAGAAAATGGCGCGCGTGTGCGAATGGCGCCGGAGCGAGAGTGTGATACCGAGTGCGAGAGCGAACGCACGTCGGAGTGTATGTGTGATAAATGCGACACAAAGAGTGAGAGCGATACAGAGTGTGGAAGTAGGAGTGAGTGTGACCAGGAGTGTGAGTCGGATGAGGAGCGTGTGCGAGGAGGCACACCTGAGTTGGTTGTGGAGCGCATGATGGGGAGTGTTACAGGGGATGTAACGGAAGAGTGCACGCCCGTGGTGGTTACGGAGTACGTAACGGGGGAGAGTGCACTCGAGGAGTGCGTGAGCATTATGAGTGTGCCTGAGTGTGTAGGTGCGAGTAGGGAAGAGAATGCACGAGGAAAAAGTTCAATAATGGAATGGAATGCATGAAGTGTATGGAAGGCCAGAGGACGACTTGGTGTGCGAATGTGAGTGTAAAAGGGGTCGCGTATGCGTGTGAGCATGCAAGTCGAGCATCGACGCTGACAGGGTTAGCGTCTAGCCCGCCATATAGCCGACGCGAGTTCTCGGTCCGTGCCGGGCTTTGTGTGCAGCGGGAACCGGCGGGTGTCGTAGCCACGGCGGTTTCGAAAGAACCGCCGTGCACGATCCGCGCCGGGCCCCGCCCTGCACGGTCGAATCCACGCTTTGCCAGGCAAAGCCGGCAGCCCGGTTCGAGGGGAAGGAGAAGGGGTCGGGGCGGTGCCCCCTCGCGGTGGCTGCGCTCCGGCCGGGCAAGGTTGGGCCATCGCGCTTGGGAGTGCAAGGCCTTGCGCCGGGATGGTGCTTGGAGCCTTGGTCCGAGTATGCCTCCTCCCCAGAATCGATGCCGGAGGGACCCAACCAACAGTAGACCAACCATCCGCACAGATAGCCGGCTTTTCGAAATCGAGCTATGGAAATGTATTTCCCGCACCGAGGCTCGTAGTGTATTGGACTGATCGTAGTAGTAATGGCGATAGTGATGGCGAATGGTAGTTTTACCATTCACCTCACATCACTTTTTGGGGGCACATGAGCTATAGGTTTATGGGGTGGCTGTGTAAACCAGCCCGGGAGGGTTAGGTTATTGATAGAATCTAGAGATGACCATAGGTAACGTTAGATTTAAGTAGTGACATTGATACCGGTAGAGGGGACATAGAGAGATTAGGTTGGTTGATAATGACGTGGGATGTGCAATAGTATAAGCGGTGACAGGGAAGCACTAAGTTAGAGGGAAAACCAGATAGTTTAAATGATGCTGTGTGTATGAGCTTTAAGGTTTGGATGAAATAAGGAATTGTGAGGCAATGGTTTGGAGAAGTGAAAGTGTATTGAGCAGAGTATTGTGAAAGGTGTGATTGTGCATTGAGTGATTGACTTGCATGGTGGCAAGTGAGAATGGTTGTGTGAAATCAATGGTGTGGAGTGAGTGGAGTGTGGAATGAGTAGTGTGGAGTGTATGGTGCGAAAGAGTGAATGGGGGAAGGAAGGACCCCCCCTTCACGAGTACCCGGGGAGGGTAGTTTAAAAGTAGGTAGAGGGAGTAGGTAAATTTGGTGGATATTGACATCTGTGGTGCGAGAGTAGCAAAGCACTGCTTTGATTGGTGCATGAGTAAAGTGGAATGGGTGGGCGTGTGGCTGAATTCGTAGTTATGGTCATTGCCTACCATAATTTCCCACCTGGTGTCCGGAGTAACCAATTCCCTTGGGGTTTCAACTGCATGCGGTTGGAATCCCTTGGGAGTTATGCTTGGAACGATGCCAGTTGGAGGTTATGGTCCTTGTCCGTGACATTACGTCACCAACTCCTTCGGAGCTTCAGCTGCATGCGGCTCCAGTTCCTTGGGGGTTGTGGTAGTTGCGTGACCATTTTTAGTTGAGCACTCCGCCACTGGTATTCTGTTGGCCAGGTGAGGCCGCAGGTAGGCCCTGGCCAGGTAGAGTTGTGTTAGTGTTCAATGGGGCCCGAGGATCCTATGGAGAGGACCCGGGTAGCCCGATGCCAGAGAGGGCGGTAGTGGGGTGAGAGAGCCAGAGGGCCTTCCCCAGGTTAGGGTGAGGAGCAGGTAAGCTCGGGTGGCGACGTACAGTGGCGGAGGTGCGCAGGTAAGTTAGACCTGCTAGGGGAGCCACACGACCCAGCCCCGAAATTGTGCGAGGGCACAGGGTGAAGAATCGGGGGAGTGGGACCCCAAATTGGTGAGCGCCACAGTATGTTCAATGGGAGGTCGGTTCTTAGAACCACATAGAGTAAAGATGGCCAATGGTTTGGCAGGGAAAGACCGCGGGTCGTGTAAAGTGTGTTAATGTCAGTTAGAAGGTATAGTTTAGGATGAAAGTCTCTTCGCACCATCTGCATCCACTCACCTGAGGTGAGAAGACTCCACACCGATTTTTGAGCAAATGTTTGGTTGGTTGTAAGATGCATCATGACGTGGGGGGGGGGGGGGGGGGGACATTGTTCATGGTTCCATCTCTCTCTCCTTAGGAGGGATTGATGAGGAATTGGGATTGGTGGCAAATTTGGTTTAGAGGGATTGATGACGAATTTAGAATTAGGGGAGATATGGGGAAGACAGGGCGTAGCGACGGATTTGTAAATGGTGTAGATACGGGGAGGGGCAAGGGGTAGTGTAGGTGACATGGGGGGGGGGGGGTGACGAACGTTAGGGACGAGCTTTCTTAGCTCGCTCTCCCGCGCCCTTCATGCCACATTGCCTTGTTATTGTGTGTACCCTTGCGCCCTTACCCATCGCTAACTCTGCTTTGTCTTCCTATCCCACACATGGACCGTGGTCTTTGGGTAGAGAGGGGAAAGTGTGCAGGCGTCGTAGTTGTGCCCCGCACCCTCGCTGCCTGCCTGCCTGGACCGGTACACCACCTATGGACCACACATTTGTGGCCAAGACCACTTTATGGACCACAAGTTTTTGTGGCCGAGTACCACTTTATGGACCACACGTCTGTGGCGTTCGTATATCATGCAACTTGCATTCGTATATAGAACTAGTATATAACCCGATTCCACTTTATGGACCACACGTCTGTGGCATGGCATCTCTGCTGGAAATCTTGCTTGCGGACCACGGTGAAGGTGGCACCTATGCCAAGCAGGTGGACCACCTTAGTTGGCCCCTGCTGGCCTTAATTAAAAAAAATTAAAAAAGTGGACGCGTTTTGTGCCCTTTTTGTTTTATTGACCAAATAGGCAGCAAGCAAGGAAAACGCCCAGAAACATCGGCCCAGCAGCCATCGGCCCACCTGAGAAGACGCCAGATCATTTACTTATTGAAATGTATGACTGTGCACTTGATAGTGCTTTTTGTGCATAGTGGTGTTTTTGTGCTTTGTGGTGCACTGCAATATCAATTGTGCATCTCTGAGCATGTGGGTATGGTGTATCGGTACAGTGCAGTGCATGACCTTTCCTCTTTTTAAACCATCTGCTTTTTGTCTCCCAAAAGACAGGTCCTGGGTTTTAGTGTAAATAATCCAAATAGTAGTACTAGTCTTTGTAAATAATGCTCCCCACCGTAAATGTTTAGTTTGAAAATTAATTCCGAATTCGGTTATTCTGTGGGCGTGAGTCAGTTAGGTAGAATGCAACGCAGCAGGCGGGACATATCTACTTTTAAACATGTCGCACTCAGGGTGAGGTTAAAAGTAGAGGGTAACCACACCTAAGTGTCACATAAAATGGTAAAAGATATCCCTTAGTTTGACTGTTCAGTTTGACTTCTGTTTCCAATAGATTGACTCTGCGTTGCATTAATCAAATAACATAGGCCCCTTTTCAAATCCCGTTCATTTTGCGGCTTACCTCCCTCCAAATTGTGTTCCCTTGCTTGCCAGCAGCATTCGCTGCCTGGCTCAAACGCCATTAACCATGTGGTCAGAGCGGAGAAAAAGGGGGAGGAGTTGTCGGGGCGAGGCGTGGCCCCAGCATCGTGTCACGAAGGGAGGAGCTGGTGAACCCTCGCGACCAATCAGGGCCGAGGCGTGTTCATCGGTAGGCGGATCTAAGCGCACGCGGTTTGATTTGGAAGGCGCATAATATAAGCGCCGCGGCGGACTACTTCCAGAGGAGAGGAGAGAAGAGAGAGAGGGGACTGTCGATTGCATGATCACGGACTGCGCAAGGCGCGATCGATTGTATTGAACTGCGCATACGGCCTTGCGAAGGTCTACCCCCCCCCCCACCCCCCGCCATATATAAGGTCCGAGAGCGCGCCAACGGTACGCGCTCGCTGCTGCCCAGGTTCTCGCCACGGTACGAGCTGACACCTGGAGCCGGACCTCAACGCCTGAACCATCTGCCCGGACCTTCCTCCCCTGCCATCTGCCTGGACCTTCTCCTCCTACCACTACCCTCCCATGTAAGTCTGTCTGTATTGTCCTATGCGTGTTATTTAAGACTGTATAAGCTTGCCCTGTGTCCTTTTGCTCTTCTTGTACATGCCCTTCTTTCGTTTCCTCTTTTATTAGTGTAGTAATAAATCATATTTGTTCTTCCTACCCTCTGATTTCCTCTCATTCGATCGCTTTCGTCTTTTCCTCAATTGAGTACCGGTGGCACGATTTCAGAACCGCTCAGAATCTGGTTAGTCTCCTCCTACCACTACCCTCCCATGTAAGTCTGTCTGTATTGTCCTATGCGTGTTATTTAAGACTGTATAAGCTTGCCCTGTGTCCTTTTGCTCTTCTTGTACATGCCCTTCTTTCGTTTCCTCTTTTATTAGTGTAGTAATAAATCATATTTGTTCTTCCTACCCTCTGATTTCCTCTCATTCGATCGCTTTCGTCTTTTCCTCAATTGAGTACCGGTGGCACGATTTCAGAACCGCTCAGAATCTGGTTAGTCTTTTTGCTAATGGCCCGAGTCGCAGCCCGCTTCGCTCGGCGTATTCATTAACGCTGCGGCCCGGGTGGGAGTTATCTCCTCGCTTTACGGCCAGGGTAGCACTCAGGTATTCGGGACCTTATTGACCAATCACCCTGGCTACTCCCGACCGGAAGTGACGTCATAATTTCCAGGACTGGGGGATCGGCCAGTTTGAAAGACAAGGGGATTAACCCCTCCCCCCCCCCCCCCTCCCTGGCCGTAAAGCCAGTGGGGGGGGGGGGGTTAATCTCGACCCCCGGATCCGCAACAATATATATATGTGTGCGCATGTGTATGTGTATATGTATGTGTGTGCGCGTGTGCATGTGTATATGTGTGTGTATGTGTGTGTGTGTGTGTGTGTGTGTGTGTGTATGTGTGTGTGTGTGTGTGTGTGTGTGTGTGTGTGTGTGTGTGTGTGTGTGTGTGTGTGTGTGTGTGTGTGTGTGTGTGTGTGTGTGTGTGTTTGTAAAGTTGAAGTTGAAGTTATACATAAAGTTGAAGTCAAAGGTATACATAAAGTTGAAGTCAAAGTTGTACATAAAGGAGAATTCACATTTATGTATCACGAATTCACAGTAGAATTCAGTTGTACATAGAGTTGAAGAATAAACTTCACACCTCTGTAATGCATAACGTTGAAGAGGAAGAAGTCAAATACAGAACGAGATACATGAGTTCTACATTGAAACACCATGGCAAAATCACTTTCATGTAAATAAAACGAATTAAAATCAAAGCGTACACTTGCTTTTTCTGTGCCCTTACCTCATAATGTTATTGAGTTTTAAGATAAAACTGGCCAGATTCGTTCATAAAACACAATGTACACAGTTCGATTGTTGTCTGTGTAACTGCAATGCCCTCGTGATTCTGGTTGTTCCCATGAAAACAAATCCGTTTCACAATTGTGTAACTTCCCACATTTCAAAGACTTCTGAGTTTTAAAGGACTTTCCCTCTTACAGACGTCCTTGTTTGTGCAGCACGATCGACAGCTGGTTACTGTTCCTGTTCTCATGGCAGATGTCTTCTGAGAAACTCGGCGACAATGTACGACAATGTGAGTTTATCTGTAATATATACATATATGTATATATATATATATTTATGTATACGCCAGCAGATAACCTGGTTCCACTGGGCTGTGGTAAGGGAATTTGTCCCCAATTAAGTGTGGAATATATAGGGAGTTTGCTCGGAATGCCAATTGACAGCATAATGACATGGATCCATGGAAATATATAGTGTGACTTCAATCCTTAACCCCCTTCCCTTCCCAACCTCAAGTCCTCAACCCCCACTCCAATCCACTCCCCACCCCAGGTGGACAGTTCCACAATCCTTCTTCTAGTCTCAAATCCCCCCCCCCCCCCCCCTTAGGCTTCAACCCCACAACCCCCATAGCCTCAACCCCCCTCCTTTCCCCACTTCCCCACTGCCCATTAATCTTCCCCTTCCACTCCAACTCCTTATCCTGCCACTCCCCCTCTCTTCTTCAAGTCCTCAACTCCCCCCCCCCCCCCACCACCCTCCCCACCTCAGGTCCGCAGCTGCCCCTCTCTTCCTCCAATCCTCAGCTCCCCTCCCCCCTTTCCCAACTCTGTCCCGTCTCTGCCACTCCTTCCCACTCTCCAACTCTCTGTCCTCCACTCCCCCTTTCTTCTTTAAGTCCTCAAACCCCAAACCCCTCCCAACTCCAGGTCCACATCATAGTTATTAACTGTTAAAAATGCTAAGGTTTCTCAGGGAAGTAAATCGACGAAAAGGAAATTATTCGTTGAACGGACGACTGAATAATTTGTGGTTGTTTTAGTTTTTACTTCTGGTTGTTGTGTGGACCAACGACTCAGTGCCTATCCCCACCAGTGTGTGCAACAAAAATGCACACAACTGTAAATTGCGTGAATGTCAATATTTTAAAATCTCCAAATGCACTATCTGGATCCAAGAACTCTTAAATGAGGTATTGAAGGAGCTGTGTTCCCACGTAGTCGGAAGAATGGACGTGAAAAAAGCTGGAATTCGTCCGAGTTTCTTTATTGTCACAAAACAACTCGGGTACTCTGAAAAGCCCGTTTATCAGGCAGCAATATATATACACACATTATCCCGGAGCGTTTGCCCGGGAAAGGCGAGAGGGGGCGTGGCCGGGCGTCCTGTCCGCGGGCGGGCATGCCCGGGCATGCCCGGGCGTCCCGGACGTGGCCTGGCAAGTCGAGAGCGGGCATGCCCGGGCGTCCCGGCCGAGGCCTGGCAAGTTGAGCGCGGGCCTGCCCGGGCGTCCTGGACGAGCCCGGCATGGTGATCGCTCCGCGTCCTTGGTAGGTGCAAGGCGATTGTGTAAACCCAGCGGTAGCCGCTACAGTATCATCCAGCATTTTACATGCTATGGTTATGATGTTTACCCCGTTCAGACACAATCATGCAACTTGCATTCGTATATAGAACTAGTATATAACCCGATTCCACCGGGCTGTTGTAAGGGAATTCGTTTCCAATGGAGTTTGACAGGAATGTCCATTGACAGCACAATGTCAGGGAGCCATGGAAAGCAACCCCCACCCAAAGCCTCAACCCCCCTTTCCCAACTCTATCCCTTCTCTGCCCTCCCACCGTCCCACCCCCACCCCCACTCCCAACTCCAAGTTCTCACCCCTTCCCCCTTTCCCCCTCCCCCCAATCCCACTCCCAACCTCCAAGTCCACAAATAGAAGAAAAGGAAATTATTCCTTGGATGGAATTTACGGAATAATTTGTGGTTATATTATTTATTACTTCTGGTAAGTGTGCGTACTAACCAGATTATACACCACCCATGAAACTTCGTGCTTCAACTCACACAAGGCATTGTCAGAGCATTCTTTTTTACA
Organism: Myxine glutinosa; assembly: GCF_964187855.1. Lineage (NCBI taxonomy): Eukaryota > Metazoa > Chordata > Myxini > Myxiniformes > Myxinidae > Myxine > Myxine glutinosa. Next base: position 210,514,650 of record NC_136261.1, on the reverse strand, counting down.
CCTCTCATGTGCATGAAAATAAAGTGGAAGCATTAGTAAGGAGTCCCAAGTTTGGTTTGCAAATGTATTCATTCGCCAGCTGCACCGGTTAGTCCGCAATGGCCGTACCAAGTCAGCTAATCGGCTTAAGGCTGAGTGGCAGCAACTGACAAATGTGCCTGTATCCAGAAGGCGAGTCAACCAACGACTGGTTCAAGCAGGTTATCGTGCCAGGCGTCCCCTGAGAAAGCCACGACTGACCAGACAACACAGCCAGCGCCGATTGCAGTGGGCCAGAGAGCAACGTCAATGGCAGCCAGGAAACTGGAATCACGTGACCTTCAGTGACGAGTCTATATTTCTGGTTTGTCGTCAAGATGGCCGCGTCCGAGTGCGCAGACAAGTGCATGAAGCCCACAACGAAGATTGTATAGTGCCACGAGTCCAAGCTGGAGGTGGTGGGGTGACCGTTTGGGCTGCTTTTCATGCAGGGGGCAAAACTGACCTGGTTGTTCTGAATGGAAACCTGAACCAGTTCAAGTACAGGGTCATTCTGGAAGAAACATTGCTTCCATTTGCTCGTGCAGCCTTTCGAGGAAACTTTGTCTTCCAAGATGACAATGCACGGCCTCATCGTGGTCGCATGATCCAACACTTTCTTGCTGACCGTGGTGTAGAGCATATGGAATGGCCTGCCATGTCCCCGGATATGAATCCGATAGAGAACTTGTGGGCAGAATTAACGCGTCAAATCGACAACTTGGACCAGCAGCCTACCTCTGTGTGTGAATTGCAGCAGACTATAGTCACTGCATGGCAAGCGATTCCTGTCCAAGTCTTGGCAAATCTCGTGAACAGCATGCCTCGACGTGAACGTGCTCTCCTGAATGCTCGTGGGGGGTTACACGAAGTACTGAACTGTAATTTTACTGTCCGTAATCCCAGTCGTAATTTAGCTTTTGTTTTTGTTGAAAAAAAATTTGGCTAATGTGCAAAATAAAGAGATACTTCTGGAAAACGTACACAAGTTTAACACAGTACTGTTCGTGAATCGAGTTCGATATTAGTTTACATCACTTTCAAGGATCAATTTATTTGCTTCGAAATGTCAAATGTGGTTTTTGTTTCTTTTAAAGGTGACATTAACAAAATCTAGAATAATTTCAACATAATTCCAATGAACTTTTGGTTCTAAGTCATCTTGAAAAGTAAGTTCACCCCCATAAAAAAAATATTCCATATTAAATGCCAAGTCTGTGTATATATTTGGGGATGCACATAGTATAGGGGATGTATATATAGCACACAAAGTCCAATAACAACTGCAAATAACAGCTAAATCTCGTATATATTAAGCGTGAATGTGTTTGTTTGTGGTGTCTCTCTCTCTCTGTGGGTCTGTTCCTTATCCACGGCCACATCTTCAAAGCTACAAACTCCACACTCGGGGTACAGATACAACTTTGTGTGGGAAGTAATACGGGCTATGTGGCCGCAGTGTCAGAAGCCATTTTGAGGATGCAAATTGAGGCCAAAGTGACCAATATAGCATTTTTTTGCAAACAGGACGCCCAATTAGTTTCAAATTGAAAAGGCTGGCTTTTTTGAGTGCAGCACAATTAACCTTTTTAATGTCCATGAAATAATTTAAATTGATGGTTTAACTTAAATTTTTTCCAAGCATTGGGGTTGGGTATTTTTACTTGTTTTTCTCATCACTGGGGACAGGTACTATTGCCAGTACAGTATTAGATAAGTCTGATGTATTTCCTGTAAAGGAAGGCTTCTTCTTCTTCTTCTTCTTCTTCAAAAGTTTTAACATGGCTCCATAAAAGTATAGTAGTCTAATCAGGACATGTCAGATGAACAAGGGGGCCTCGGAATTAGTCCACATCTTCTTATTAAATTGTCTGGGAATACGTCATTCAAGAACTGCCGCATATTCGAAGAATAGCGGAAGGAAGCACCTCTTCTCTTTTCTTCTGGTGTTGGGCTTGAGTGGACCGGACCCTCCGATTATCTCACTCTCTTCTCTTCTGGTGTATAGCTGGAGTGGACCAGACCCTCCAATGATCTATCTCTTCTCTTCCGGTGTCTGGCTGGAGTGGACCAGATCCTCTGATGATCTCACTCTTCTCTTCTCTTCTGGTGTCTGGCTGGAGTGGACCAGATCCTCTGATGATCTCGCTCTTCTCTTCTCTTCTGGTGTCTGGCTGGAGTGAACCAGACCCTCCGATTATCTCACTCTTCTCTTCTCTTCCGGTGTCTTGTTGGAATGGACCGGACCCTCCGATGATCTCACTTCACTCTTCTCTTCTCTTCCGGTGTCTGGCTGGAGTGGACCGGACCCTCTGACAATATCTCTCTTCCTTTTTGGTGGCTGACTGGATGAGCCCTTCTAACGATCGCTCTTCCCACCTTAACAGTGCCTTCCAACAATCGCCATCATTATATAGACAAAGTAATGACAATAACCAAAATATATTGGTTTACCCATTTGTAATACAACAACAACAACAACATGCATTTTAAGGCAATTTTCCCTGCTAGAGCGGGGGTTAGCCTTGCGGTCCCCATGACAATCTTCTCCATTTTGCCCTATTTTCTGCATCTCTCCTTGTTAACCCCCTTGCCCGCATTTCTTCTTCCACCATCTTTAGCCAAGTCTTTTTCGGTCTTCCCCGTCCTCTACTTCCTTCTACATTAACTTCCATCACTCTTCTCAACCAGTCACTTTCATCCTTCCTCAATACATGACCAAACCATCTCAACCTGTTCCTCTTCACAGCATCAATCACAGGCAATATTCCCATCATCTTTCGCAATTCATCATTTGTCCTCCTCTCTCTCAACGATACTCCGCACATCCATCGAACCATTCGCATTTCCACCCTTTCCAGCCTTCGTTGCTGCTCTACGTTCATTACCCATGTCTCGCTCCCATAAATCATAACACTTCTCACACATGCAGCATACACCTTTCCCTTCAGCTTCAGCGACACTCTACTCCTCATCAGCACGCCACTCAGTTCCCGAAACTTCTTCCATGCACATCTCACTCGAGCAACCGTTGCCGAGTCTGATCCACCTTCTCCATTCAGCATGTCTCCGAGGTAGCAAAATGTTTTCACACCTTCCAGCTTCACGCCATCTCCAAGATCTAACTCAACATTTCCTCCATCTGCAGCTCCCTCTGCGCACACCTTACATTTGAATGTAGCTGCCACACTGGTTAATGACCCTCTCAGACCACTACATTTTTGATGAACCCACTCAGCGCACATTGTACATTGAATGGAGTTCACTCCGACACCCTTCCTGCACACAGCACACGGCCACTTCCCAGTTCTTTCCACCTCACCACATGCTTTACCACTTGCCATCACCTTTGTCTTTCCGATATTCACCTTCAGACCTTTTGTCTCCATACATTCCTTCCACTTGTTCATCTTTTCCTTCAGTCCATCCATACTTTCCGCAATCAACACCAGATCATCTGCATACAACAACTCCCACGGTAAACCCTCCTTTACGTTCTGAGCCAGCACCTCCATCACAGCTACAAATAGTAGTGGACTTAGTACCGACCCCTGATGCACTCCCACCTTCACCTCAAACTCACCACTGTTCCCGTCCTTCGTCCTTACAGCTGTGCGTGCTCTTTTGTACATTGCCATCACTACTCTGATCAACCATTCCTCCACTCCTAACTTCCTCAATGCCCATGTCAATACTTTGCGTGGAACCCTATCGAATGCTTTCTCCAGATCAACAAACCCAAAAAACAACTTCTTCCTCTTATCCATGTACTTCTCCTGCAACTGCCTCACAATGAAAAGCGCATCTGTCGTTCCTCTTCCTGGCATAAATCCAAACTGCATTTCGTCGATCTTCACTTTCTTCCTTATCCTCCTTTCCAACACCTTCATTCCATGCTCCAATAACTTTATCGCTCGGTACGAGCCACACTCCAGAGGGTCACCTTTCCCCTTGTATAGAGGGACGAGGGTACTCAGTTCCCAAATCCACTGGAATGCGGCCTTCTTTCACCACCAGATTACAGATCTCTGTCATTCTCTTCACACCCCAACTTCCTGCTGCCTTCAACATATCTCCCACAACTCCCGTCGGCCCTCCCGCTTTTCCACTCTTCATTGCTTTTATCCCTTCCTCAACTTCCTTCTCAGTTATCTTCTCTGCCGGTCCTAAAACTGGGTTACTCTCTATGTTGCCATCCCATTCATTCTCTGTATTCAACAGCATTTCCATATATCTTTTCCATCTTCCTTTAATTCCATCTGGGTCGACAACGATTTGTCCCACTTCATCCTTCAAGCAACTCACCCCCATCACATCACACCTCTCTTTCGCTATGTGCTTTGCAATCCTGAATACTGCTTTCTGACCCTCTTCCGAATCCAAGCGTTCTCTGAACATTTTCCTACATGCCTCCTGCGCCTTTGCTACCTCTTTCTTTGCAGCCTTCCTGGCTGCCTTATAACTTTCATGCTCTGCTGTTTCTGCTCCCGTACCCTTCGCCTTCTGCCACTCTTTGAACTTCTTCCTCTTCTCGTCAATCCTCTTTCCAACTTCAACATCCCACCACCATGTTTCCGAGTGCCTCGGTGGTCCTTTTGTCCATCCACATACCTCACCAACGGCTCCCAACAGACTAGCTTTCATTGACATCCAACCACTTTCAAGCTCAACCACATCATCCTCTACCCTACTCAGCCTCTCTTTTAATGCCTCCCTTACTGTCACCTCTTTCAACCTCCACACCTTCATTCTCGGTTGGTACTTCACCTGCCGAGCTCTCCTCGCACCTTTCACCCTTATGTCGCAGACAACCAAGTGGTGCTGTGAAACAGCCTCCTCCCCCGGGATCACCTTTGTGTCCCGGAGGTGCCCCCTATCTCGCCTACGCACCATCAGGTAGTCAACGGTTGTCGTCGACCCACCTGACGTGTATGTAACAAGCTTATTGTCCTCTTTCTGGAACTGAGTATTACAAATCAACAAATCAGCTCCATCAGCAAACTCCAAAATCCTTTCACCTTCTCCATTTCTCACACCATATCCGTAACCCCCATGAACTCCCTCAAAACCGTCCATACTCCTTCCCACATGTCCATTTAGGTCTCCTCCCACCACAACAACTTCCTCATCTTTCACGTTTTCCATCAGCTTCTCTATCGCACACCAGAACTTGTCCTTCTCTTCATCGCTTCGACCAACCTGCGGAGCATATCCCGAAATGACGTTCACCAAGAGCTTTCCAATCATCATTTTCATCATCATCAACCTATCACTCACTCTAGTCACACTCACCACACTGTCTACAAACTCCTCAGAAAACAGGACACCAACACCATTCACGCCCTCCGGGCACCCTTGCCACACAAACTTGTATTTCTGTCCCTGCCTACCCTTCACCATTCTCACACCACTTCCCTTCCATCTCGTCTCTTGCACACAACATATGTCCACTCTTCTTCTGACCAATACTTCCACCACTTCTCCTGATCTCCCTGTCATTGTCCCTACATTCCATGTCCCAAACCTCAGAAACCGATCTCCACTTCGGGCTGTACCCTGCCCATAGGTACTTGTGATTGTCATGATTCTCTTTTTGAGGCAATGTTTTTATGGCCGGATGCCCTTCCTGACGCCAACCCTCTTAGTCGTCTCTTACGACACGCAGGGATACGGTGTACCTATTCTGACCAGGGTACACACTGGGAAACGTTTAAAACATGTAAATTCTGGGGGGGGGGGGGGGGGGCGTCAGCATCACGGCTGCGGTTTGAACATATTCCAACAATATCCAAACAGAACCATGAAAAAAAAAAAAATCCGGGAAAAGTCTCCAAGCCAGAACGTGGATTTGAGAAGGAAGGAGCAGAGGCGGAAGAAAACGAGATACAGGGGGCGGGGCACAAGCCGAGATGAGGAGGAGAGCGAACAAGCACGTGTCCGGGAGGAGAGAAAGAATCAATATATAATTCTTTGTCTCGGGAGGTGAGGTGAGGGGGAGAAAACAAAATAAAAGAAACAAGCAATACAGCGAAGGAAATAACCCAAACCGACAAAACACCGACGGGGGGAGGGAAGCCCCAAGTCACCAGGCCGCGCACGAGGTACGACCCAGAAAACGATTAACTACACACAAGTTTGTACGAATTACAAACCAATACCAACCAGAAACACACAATAACACGTACACAGCAAAATAACCAGTGGAAATTTTACAAAGACAAGAATGGGAAAACACTCAAACTTCGATGCCGTGGAGAGCTCGAAGTACGCCTCACTCGCCCGAGGAACCGGAAGTCCCACTTGTGATGATCTTTGTAATGATGATTTGTAATGATCATTTGTAATGATCAACAATATTGTGAAAAAATAATAACCAAAAACCTCCACCATTTTAAATCCGTTTTCTGAGACCACTAATTATTTTCTCGTCGTTAATAGATCTTGAAAAAAAGACAATAAAATAAAATAAAAATAGTTTTTAAAAGTTGTAAAATTGAAAAGATCAATGTATTTTCCATCAAATTTATCCGTTTTTAATTGAAATTTTCTTCTCCGCATGGAAGTTGTAGAGACATCTCGAAGATGATCAAAGGAAATTGGATGCACCTGAGATCAATTTGGAGTGTCATAGTAAAGGGGTTGAATACTTATTGACTCAAGATAGTTCAGCTTTAAAAAAAAATTTTTTTTTGTAAAAAAAATCTTTTTTAAAAATTCCAATTTGACATTATGGGGTATTTATTATGTGTCGATCATTGACAAAAATATCTCAATTTAATCCATTTTAAATTCAGGCTGTAACACAACAAAATGTGAAAAAAGTCAAGGGGTGTGAATACTTTCTAAAGGCACTTAACATAGTTCGTTGAAGGAAACACGAACTGAGCTGTATTGTCACTCCCCTGACCGATGAATGTAAAACATGCTACTGTACCTTTGGAACAAACATAATGCTTTAAGTCTATACTTAAATTATTATTTATTTAAGATTATTTACCGATTGATTTTTGTCTTTTTGCACTTGTTTTTTGTACTCTGTCAAAGCGCCTTTGGGCTTCTTGAAAAGCGCTATATAAAATAAATGTATTATTATTATTATTATTATTATTATTATTATCATACCATGCTCTTGCTAATAGATTACGTAAAATGCCATTCGGGTGCTGACACACGCGATATGTTTTTCTCTGTTCTTTTTTAGATTGGTTCGTCTACATACACTGATTTTTCTAACCTCTTTGACGTTTTTGACAACATCACTGGCGATTATGATCCCAATAATGGAGATACATCCTCACATGAAAGCTGCAAACATTCAGATGAGACAACACGCAGCGCGGTGTTCAACAGCATCTTTATTCCTGTTGCCTTCTCATTTGTCTTCGTTCTGGGTTTTCTTGGTAACATTTTGGTCATTATTGTCCTGACACACTACCGACAATTCATGGCATCATCTGACATCTACATGCTTCACCTTGCATTGGCAGATCTCTTATTTGTGTTGACTCTTCCCTTCTGGGCATCTTACCTTGTTTCATCCCAGTGGAATTCTGGCAAGACCGGTTGCAAACTCATTTATTCGCTAACGAGCATTAACTTTTACAGTAGCATCTTCTTACTGTGCTCCATCAGCCTTGACCGCTACCTCGCCATCGTACATGCCATCAAGTTGCACTCCTGTCGTAGAACACGCAACATTCAAATCATCTGTGCCACTGTGTGGATGTTGAGCTTATTGTTCAGTGTTCCAGACATAATCGCCAGCAATACGCGTCAGGTGAGGTTGCACGAGCACATGAAATGCATCACATAATAAAGGCGCATTTGCATATAACGTACACTTGCTTTGTTGAGGCAATGTCTAGTCCACAGGTATGTCCTTTCTCCTACTTCGGGTCTTCATGTTGGAGAACACATACCTTTCCCCCCATCGAAGATCAAACATAATTTTCAGGTTCTCCCATTGGGTGACACTGTGGTGATGTTTTTTTTTTGTTTTGTTTTTTTTGTATACACAATTGAGGCTCGTGAAAGAGCTAACATTTATTTCACAAACAAATCAACCAGACAAACAAAATATATAAAAAGAGGGAGCGGAAGACAAGGTGGGGAGAGAAGGGGAAGCACACAAACACAACATTTGAGAGCAGGGAGATGTGTGGGAGGGAGAGGGCTTGGAGGGAGGAGGCGTGGGAAGGGGGGGCGGTGGGAGAAGTATAAAACAGAAGGACACCAAGGACTTCCAGGACAGAAGTTGGTATTTCAAAAAAGTGGATTTGGGGTGAAATTAGCAGGGGTAGAAAAGATCAAGGTTTTGGATGGGGGAAGATAAGAGATGGTGGTGAACAGCTGTTTTAAAGACCTGGAGGGTGGAGTGGGATTGAAGAGAGTGAGGGAGTTTGTTCCAGAGGCGGGAGAAAAGAGGAGTGAAGGTGAGCAGAGAGTCTTGATTTTGGCAGTTTAACCATAAGAGGGTTGCAGGCAGATCTTGTGCGACCTGTAGGAATATTTGGGGGACAGAGCCCAGAGAGAGCTGGGGCGGCAAGGGCTTGCAAGGGCAAGGGCAAGGAGTCGGTAGAAGACGGAAAGACCACCAACCTGCCTGCGGTGAGTGAGTGAAAGGCCCTTGGAGTTAGCTTCATCGCGGGAGATTCCAATGATTCTGAACGCTTTGGTTTCAACAGCGTGAAGACGAGCTCGGTGTGAGGCAGGAGCACCAGCCCAGAGGGGAGAGCAGTATTCCATTGAGCTGCGGATGAAAGCCTTGTATGTGGTGAGGAGCTCAGGTGTGCCAAGGAAGGACTTCACACGACGGAGGATGCCCAGTCGGCGACTGGCTTTGGAGGCCAGATTTGAAATGTGGTTTTCCCAGGAAAGATCATGGCGGATAGTGAGACCCAAAAGGTTGAGTGACAGAACTTCTTGGAGAGTATTATTCAGAAAGTGGATGGGAGTGTTGTCCAGTCGGTCTTTTCGGAGAGACATCGTAAGAGTGTGAGATTTGTCAGGATTGAAAGACATGTTCCACTCGTTTGCCCAGTCTGTGATTTTGTCCAGGTCTGCAGAGAGTGAGGAGGCTGCAGACTGCCAATCTGAGGGATGAGGAATGGAGTGACAGAGAGTAGAGTCATCAGCAAAGAGATAGAGAGGATTTTCAAGAGAGTCAGAGAGATCATTGATAAAAAAAATTTAAAACCACCTTTAGAGGCCATTTTTTCCCGCAAGCGGGGGTTGGCCTTTTTCGGGGACCTTGGTTGTTGTTGTTTTTTGGTCCCCTTTTTGAAGTAATGTTTTACGGCCGGATGCCCTTCCTGCCGCCAACCCTTTTTGTCGCCTTTTTACGACAAGCAGGGAATTACCAGTGAACTGGTACTCAATTTGCCGACCTCGGAAGGATGACAGGCTGAGTCAACCCCCCTGGCGTTAATTCAGTGATCGACCGGGATTCGAACCCAGGATCCTAGGATCCTAAGCTGGCACCCTAGCCGCTAGCCCAACACCAGGCTAAAGAGATCATTGATGAAGACCAGAAAAAGCACAGGGCCCAGAACACTGCCTTGGGGAACTCCAGCCTGAACAGGAAGAGGAGATGAGAGAAACCCATTCAGGGCCACACGTTGACTACAACTAGAAAGGAAGTCCGCCAGCCATGCGTGGAGATTTCCATGGATACCAAAGGAGGAGAGTTTGGTGAGCAGAGCAGGGTGCCAGACCGTATCGAAGGCACATGATATGTCAAGGGAGACAGCTCTAATTTCCTGTTTGGCATTCAGGACCTCCATTCATTGTTGAGAAAGCAGAAGCAGCATGTCCAGAGTAGAGTGACCAGGTCTAAAACCAAATTGATGATCAGAGATCAAGCCATTGGAGAAGAGGAAAGATTTCATATCTGAAGCAATGATGGATTCCATGACTTTGCTGATAATTGGGAGAAGGCTGATTGGTCTGTAGTTGCTAGGATCTGTTTTTGCACCTTTTTTGTGCAAAGCGGTGATGTTGGCTGATTTCCAATTAGATGGCAGATGACCTTGAGCAAAAGAGAGGGTGAAGAGAACAGAAAGAGGGAGTGAAAGAGCGGAAGAACAGGATTTTAGGACCCGTGGGCTGATGCCGTCAGGTCCAGTTGCAGAATCGGAGTCGAGGGTTGACAGAAACGTTTCCACCTTGTCAGGAGGAAAGGACACAGAGTCCAGGAGCAGCTGGGTACGACTGGGTACGGTGGGTGCAGAGAGGGATGGGTTTGGGACACAAGATTTAGAGGCAAACACAGAGTTGAGGCATTCAGCTTTTTCACGTGCGGAGTCAGCCGTGTAGCCGTTTGAGGTGAGGGAGGGGATGGAGGGGGAACAAACACCAGAAACAGATTTGACCAGATGCCACCAGGATTTGGAAGAGGGAGACAGATAAGAGAGTTCGGTCTTGAGAAAATGAATGAATGAATGGTCGTTTTAAGGCCATTTTTCCCCGCTAGAGTGGGGATTAGCCTTGCGGGCCCCATGACAATCATGGTTCGCTGTTTGAGGCAATGTTTGTATGGCCGGATGCCCTTCCTGACGCCAAAACGGAGAGATATTGTTTCCTGGCTCTCCTGAGGGTGGACACACACTTGTTTCGGGCTTTGTGAAAGGAAATGAGAGTTCCTTCCGTTGGATTTGCTTTCCAGGAGACGAAAGCAAGTTGTTTCTGGGCAACAGCCTCACCACAAGATTCCGTGTACCATGGACGGGAGGAAGGGGATGACAACTGAAGACGAGATGGGATAAATCTGTGCATGAGAGAGAGCAATTTACTTTGGAAGAATTCCCAGGATGAGTTGATGTCAGAGGCAGTAGAGATGGGAGACCAGTCCAGATGATTGATGGCTGCTTGAAGACCGTGCCAGTTGGCCTGAGTGAAATGCCAGACTCGTCGACGCTGAGGAGGCTCTCTGAGAATGGTCAGAGAGATGTCCACTTTGACAAGCACATGATCAGATGAGCCGATTGGAGCAGAAGAAGAGCAGCAGACATTTTCAGGGAAGTTAGTCATAACTTAGTCCAGAAGAGAAGATGCTCCGTTGACTGAGATCCGGGTCGGGAAATTGACAGATTGTGTCAGTCCCAGTGAGTCGCAGAAGTCCTTTGCTGAAGAGCCATGGCTGGTGATAGAGGTACCCACACCCAGCCAACTGGCATGGTGACAATTGAAATCACCACATATGGGGAAGAGAGAGTTGGGATGGGTCGATAGAAGTTGGTCCATATTATCAGACAGCGAGATGTAGATGGAGTCATCACTGTTTGGTGGACGGTACAACACACATATGAACAAATTGTGGGAGCAAAGGGGAGGCCGTAGCCAAAGGTATTCCTGGGGGTGAGGTGGAGAGAGGGCAGTGCAGGGCGAGTGAGGAAGAGTTTTTTTTATAAAGATAGCAACCCCACCTCCAGGACGAGGCTCAGGTCTATCATACCGGAGGAGGGAGTAACCTGGGAGAGATACCAAGGAATCAGAGACATCATGAAGGAGGAAAGTTTCTGTTAAGCAGATCACGTCTGGTTTGTCAGAAGCAACCTGTATGGAGAGATCAGTCAAGTTTGAGTGAAGGCCCCGGATGTTTGAGGTCCATTCCGTTAATGAAGAGGAAGGGGGAGCATCGGATACAGAACAGGGGGGGGGAAGGGTAGGGTAAGATGTGGAAGAGGAGGAAGAGGTAGGGAGAGCTGTTGAAGGTGTGTCAGAGATTTCAGAATAGCTTGGAGAAAGGGAAGAATGGGGTGGACAAAAGGTTTGATGGTGATTGGGTGAGGCACAGTGAGGTGTTATTTGAGGAGGGGGAAGAGCGAGGCAGAAGGTTGGGGGAGATGAAGGTGAAAGTTGGAAGGGGGAAGAAGCGGGGCTTTGAGGAGGAGGGGTGAGAGGGGAGTCTAGGAGGGAGGAGCGAGGGAGAGTCTCGGAGGGGAGGGGTGTGGGGGGAGTTTAGGAGGGAAGGGGCAAGGGGGGAGATTCGAAAGGGATGGGTGATGGGGAAGATTTGGAGGGGTGGGGCAAGGGGGAAGATTTGAAAGAGATGGGTGATGGGGAAGATTTGGAGGGGAGGGGCAAAGGGGTAGATTTGGAGGGGAGGGGTGATGGGGAAGTTTTGGAGGGGAGGGGTGATGGGGAAGTTTTGGAGGGAAGGGGTGATGGGGAAGATTTTGAGGGGAGGGGCAAGGGGGAAGATTTGAAAGGGATGGGTGATGGGGAAGATTTGGAGGGGAGGGGCAAGGGGGAATATTTGAAAGAGATGGGTGATGGGGAAGATTTGGAGGGGAGGGGCAAGGGGGTAGATTTGGAGGGGAGCGGTGATGGGGAAGTTTTGGAGGGGAGGGGTGATGGGGAAGTTTTGGAGGGAAGGGGTGATGGGGAAGATTTGGTGGGGAGGGGTGAGATTGGATTTTGAAAAGTGTACGATTAATGGGAAACGAACATTTATTGCAAAATGAGTTTCTTGTGACCTTCGAGTCAAAAATACGTTTGAGGACGCTGAAGGAGGGGTGGAGTGCAGAAGAGTTTCGGGAATGTAGAAAAGAGGAACTGTAAGTGATGGAATTTTTTTTTGGAATGAATAGATTTGGTGAGCAAGTCGAAAGCATCCTTTTATAGAAGAAGAAGAAGAAGAAAAAGGTGTTATATTATATGACAGAATACAGTACTTCAGGTGAAAGTTTAAACATTTTTAACAACGTGATCGAAGAACGAACGAACAAATAAGAACAACGAATAAGCGAATAAGAACAGAGAAGGAAATATTTTTTGGGGTTGTTTTTTTTTGAGTTGAGATTTTAAACAAGGAAGTATGGGGTGAAAGACTGGGACAAAAACAGAGAACGAAAGTAATTGCAGCGCAATCGACGAACCGCTGCGAGAAAAACAAAGCCTCAAGGTCGGACACGGTAGCCTACTAGGCCTCAGAATACGCGACATGAATTAACCGACGATTTTGTATACATGTATGAAAAATTAACACCGACAATCTTACTGAAGACACACTATAGGTACACACACCGAAAGACAGATACAGTTTCGACAAAAACACAATTGTGAAAAATTTTACTTCGAAAGCGTGAGCGCATGGACAGCTTCGAAAAGACGTGACCTCCAATGAGGTCACGTTTATGTTTGGGCGAGGACATATAAGAAAAAAATTGGTGTTAATGTTCGTGGATACTCAAACCATAACCTCATAATCTAACCTTCAGAAGTCAAATAATTCACATGAGCCAATGAGGGAGACCACACTATCTGTTCTTCCTTGGAAAGGAAAACGCACTTCAATAAATCCACAATTTAATAATGCTTTGAAACAAAAGCTTCTTTCACCGAAGGAGAAGTCCTATGACTACCAGGCCAAACATGCAGCCATATTCAGGCACCGTCTTTCCCAGGAATGTCACTGTTTGCCAAAACAGCCAACACTTCTTGGATGAGAGCTTCATGCTATGTTCTTTGTAATGCCGGAGTAGCATTTGAATTTGTTAGACATGGTCGACAAAACACTTACTACACGCTAGGTTGGCATCAAGATTGGGTAAACAAATGTTATCCCCAAGACCCGGTGGGAACTTGGAATGGGCTGAACTCAGTCCAAAGGGTCATCCAAAGGGATTATACCAAGATTATACCAATGTGTGGCTCTCAACGGAACCCTATCTGCTCCTCTCCCTATCAAGGCTGGAGCCTGGAGTACCCGAAGGCAGTGTTCTTGGTCCCATCTTATTCGTAATCTTCATCAATGATCTCTCTGAAAAATCATGTTTATCTCTTTACTGATGACTCCACTCTCTGCCGTGACATCCCTCATCCTTCTGACAAACAGGCAGCAGCCTGTTCCCTCTCCTCAGACCTTGACCAAAATCACAAACTGGTCAAACACTTGGAACATGTCTTTCAATCTTGAGAAATCCCACACACTCACTCTCTCTCTCTCTCTGAAAGGACCATTCCGCAAACCCTTCCATCTACTTTCTCAACAACTGTTTCAAAGAGGTTCAGTCACTCAAGTTTGTGGGTCTCATTTTCAGCCATGGTCTCTCTTGGGCAAGCCACATTTCAAGGTTGGCCTCCAAAGCCAGATGCCAACTGGGCATACTCTGTCATGCAAAGTCCTACCTTGGCACACCTGAGCTGCTATCCATCTACAAGGCTTTCATTTGTAGCTTGATGGAGCACTGCTCTCCCCTGTGGCCCCTGCCTCAAGTCTTTCTCTGCTTGATGCCGTGGAAACTAAGGCTTTCAAGATCTATGGAAAATCTCGCAATGAAGCTGAGTCGATGGGCCTATCACTTTGCCATCAGACAGGTCACAGGTCCCTGCCTTCTTCCACCTCCTCTCTTGTCTTGTACCCTCTGCCTCTCTGGTCTTGCAACTAATATGGATGGGGAAATCTACACCCTCTGAGTGAGTTATCAGTCTTAACCGAATGAGCGTCTTTGCTCTGTCAGGTTCCAATAAGAAAGCATCTTTCAGTGTGCTTCAGCTGTCCCTTTAGCAGTATGTCTCTTCTTCTGATCCCCAACGAGCTCTTCAATAATGTTGTTGCCAATAATGCGTTCCTCTGCTACGTTGGGATCACTTGACATTAACATTGGAATCCTTAATTCACCACTAGGGCTCGTGTTGCTGTGCAAGGGAAACTCCAACACACCCCAATTTGAGAATGGAATCATTGTCTGATTCGCCACTACTCCCATGAGAGTGGCACAGCCCAGCAGCTCTTTAACCTCACCCTTGTCCAAGGCAAATGTCACCTCTTCCAGCAAGCTGGGATGCATGGACTCGTGTGTGCCAGAGGGCTGAAGTTGTTACCTCATCCAGGATGCAGTGCACACAACACCTACCTCTCTGAGTTCCAGCAGCTGTGTATCCTGGTTTACCTTTGTAGACACCCCATAACCCACTTGCTGCTATTCTATTTGACCAATCACACTGCGGATTGCTGATGGTCACACCCTACCATGTCTCTGGCCTTTCTTCAGATGACTTTGTGTGTTCATGACAGACTATCCCCATTTTGGCTTCCTCACATTCCTTGACATACTTACAAAACTTTACTACTTTTGGAATACTGTCCTGGGTCACTACTGGAGCTATCACAGTGACAACTCCCCATTTCCCTAGAATCAGGAGGGTGATCAGCACCCATGACATATATGCCCTGATCGACCACACGTGAAGCAATGGTTACAGGTTCTCCCTTTCTAGTCAGGTTCACTGTGTCAATAAATTATATTTCGTTCAAAATCATGGTAGATTAGCAAACCTATACATTTTTGGAAAGGTTATAGCATAAGGAAACTAAAAATCAATGTTTACATTTGGAGAGATACCTGTATGGCGGCCATTTTGGATTTTCAAAATGGCCACTGTAAAATACATATTTTGTTCTATTTCTGCCTCTAATTACCCTAAAAACTTTTTAAAATATACTAAACCTATATTTTCAGGGACAAGGAATCCAATGAAAGTATCAAATTAGTGCTATGGGGAATGGTAAGACACGAATCAAAGGTTTTGAATTGCAAAATACTGTCTTTATATTCGCGATAAGTTGCATAATCAAATACATGTTATCATTTTGTACAGGCAGTTAATAACATCAAAATGTGTCACAATAATTCATATCACCAAACATACACAGGCAGTCAGCAAAATCATATATACACATGCAGTCAGTATAACTTCACATCTACACAGGCAGTCAATGACAAAATATACACAGGCAGTCAATGGCATCAAACATACACGATTACAGAATATGCCATTTAGAGTTCGTCATCACTGTCCTGTGTGTCGTATCCGACAATATAGTCCGCATCGTTTTCACAGTCCGTTCCACACAAGCAAAGGTCGGTCAAATTGATTGGCAAATCGAATTGGTCGAATGGTCGATCGAATCGAATTCGATGAATCGAATCGATCGAATCGATCGAATTGGTCGAATGGTCGATCGAAGCGATTGGTCGAATGGTCGAATTGGTCGAATGGAATTGGTCGATTGGTCCAATTGGTCGAATTGGTCGAATCGAATTGGTCGGAATTGGCAAATGTAAACATTGATTTTCAGATTTTCCATGTAATAACGTTTCCAAAAATGAATAGGTTTGCTAATCTACCATGATTTCGAACGAAAAAACATAGTGAACCTGACGATTCCGACAGGTTCCACATCCCCTCTCGTTGAGCCTTGGTCTTCTCTCAGTCTGAGTGTTCATTTAAATGGAAGCAATATCCATAGCTCTGCTACCTCTGCCAATAATGAACTCCCACCACTGCCTGGGTGGGTGTTCACCTCCACTGCAAGAGTAGTCTACTTCCCCCTTCCTTGCTGCCGTAACTTGGGCATGTGCAATGTTTGATATTCATTCTGCCTGGAAGGAACCTTTCGAGATGGCCCCCATACTGGGATCACCTTTCCTGCTTCCACCTTATATCAGTCTACATTTCTGTCACTTAAGCAATCCTCACTGCTGATGTGTTTCTCAACTTTAGTCAGGTTCACTATGTTGACAAATATAATTTCGTTCCAAATTTTGGTAGATTAGCAAAACTATACATTTTTGGAATATTCAGAGCATGAGGAATCCAAAAATTAATGTTTACATTTGCGTAGACACCTTTGCGAAAATGACACTCAGGACAGTGATGAAGATAGTCAGGTTCACGATGTTAACAAATATAGTTTCTTTCAAAATTTTGGGATTAGCAAACCTGTACATTTTTGGAATCTTCAGAGCATGGAGAATCTGAAAATCAATGTTGGCATTTGCACAGACACCTGCATGGCCGCCATTTTGGATTTTGAAAATGGCCGCCATAAAATACATATTTTGCGCGATCTCGGCTTCTCGTCAACCTAGAGACTTAATTAAATATGCTAATCCTATGTTTTCTGGGTCAAGGAATCCAATAAAGGCCTCAAAATAGTGCTCAGGATTATAGAAAAGCAACAAACAAAGGTAATTGAAAACCATTGTCTTTATATTTGTGATATAACTGTATTACATAATACATGATATTGCAAGTCCTTTGAAGTTATAGGTATGGGGTTATAAAGCAAGAAAGCAGCCTTGTTAGTATCAGATTGAACTATAAGTCCTATACACAGGATCTACGAGGTCTATACCGTTCATGAATATGCTTTTACAGATCTTCATCACTGTCCTGAGGGTCATTTTCGCAAAGGTGTCTACGCAAATGTAAACATTAATTTTTGGATTCATCATGCTCTGAGTATTCCAGAAATGTATAGTTTTGCTAATCTACCAAAATTTTGAACGAAAAAACAGTGAACCTGACTACTTGTGCTGTCCTTCCGGCCTCCAGCCTGCTGCTTCTCTGAGCCTTTCAATGGTAATGAAGGAACTGCGCTCCAACGCGAGTCGAAAGAATTGACGCGACCAAAGACGGAATTCGTCCGAGTTGCTTTATTGAAACAAAACAGCTCAGGTATTCTGACAAGCCCGTTTATCGGGCAACAATATATATACACATTTATGTCGGGAAGTTTGCCCGGCAAAAGCTATACCGGGCATGCCCGGGTATCAAGGGCGAGCCTTGGAAAGGCGAGTCTGGACCTGCCCGGGCGTGTTTGGCTGCGGCCTGGCAAGTCGAGGCTGGGCGTGCCCGGGCGCTCTGGGCGAGCACTGGAAAGGCGATAGCGGGCATGCCCGGACGCTCTGGGCGAGCCCTGGAAAGGCGATAGCGGGCATGCCCGGACGCTCTGGGCGTGCCCTGGAAAGGCGATAGCGGGCATGCCCGGACGCTCTGGGCGAGCCCTGGAAAGGCGATAGCGGGCATGCCCGGACGCTCTGGGCGAGCCCTGGAAAGGCGAGAGCGGGCATGCCCGGGAAAGACGAGACCGGGCGTGCCCGGGAGGTTCGGGCGTGCCCGGGAACAGTGAGTCCGGGCATGCCCGGGAGAGGCACGTCTGGCCGTGTTCTGGCCGGTGCAAGGCGATTATGTACATCCAGCGGTAACCGCTACACACGCCCCTCCAGAATCGACCTGCACCGGCAGGGTCAATTTAAGGGGGGTCCGGATGACCCGGCCGAAGCGACCCCTGGAGGGTCGTGGGGAGGGGTCTGACGTGGTGGTGGGTGGTCGAGCGGGGGGAACTGTGGACGGGGGGCGGCCTCGCCGCGGAGGAAGGGCCAACCGTGGTGGTCGGTCGACGTCCATGTGCGCCGGTTTGAGGCGGTCCACAGAAATCCGGTCCGGCCGGCCGCCGAAGTCGACGATGAAAGACTTGTCGCCCCGTCGCAGGACCCGGAAGGGCCCGTCGTACGGCGGCCGGAGTGGCCCCCGGTGCGCGTCATGACGCACAAAGACGTACTCCGCTGTGCGAAGCGCCGGGGGGACGTAGGACTGGGGGCCACCGTGGCGGGACGTCGGCACGGGGGCAAATCGTCGGGCGGCCTCCTGGAGGTCCGAGCGCTGGCGAGCGGCGGACCAGGGACTGGTAGCGTCAGGCACGAATTCGCCCGGGACGCGGAGTGGCTGGCCGTAGACGAGCTCGGCGGCCGACGCCTGGAGGTCTTCCTTGGGGGCCGTGCGAAGGCCCAAAAGGACCCACGGCAGCCGGTCGGCCCAACCGTCGTCCTGAAGGCCGGCCATGAGTGCGGCCTTCATGGAGCGGTGAAACCGCTCGCACAACCCATTGGCTTGGGGGTGGTAGGCCGTGGTGCGGTGCAGCGTGACCCCCAACGAACGGGCGACCGCGCCCCAAAGCTCAGACGTGAACTGTGGGCCGCGGTCGGACGAGATGTCCGCTGGTGCGCCGAAGCGCGCGACCCAGGTGGCGATGAACGCCTGCGCCACGTCGGCGGTGGTGGTGGAGGTGAGGGGCACGGCCTCCGGCCACCTGGTGGTCCTGTCCACCATGGTGAGCAGGTGGGTGAACCCCCGCGAGGGGGGCAGGGGACCCACCAGGTCCACGTGGACGTGGTCGAAACGCCGTTCAGGCACGGCGAAAGGTGCCAGCGGGGCCTGGGTGTGGCGGTGGACCTTGGCTCGCTGGCAGGCCGTGCATGCGTTGGCCCAGTCGCGGATGTTTCGTCGAAGGCCGTGCCAGACGAAACGCGCCGACACCAGCTTCTGAGAAGCTTTCCGGCCCGGGTGAGAAAGGCCGTGGATGGAGGCGAAGATGCGGCGCTGCCAGGAAACGGGCACGATGGGGCGAGGCTGGCCCTGGGAGACGTCGCAGAGCAGGACGGTGCCCGCGAAGGGGATGTCGGCCAGGCGGAGGCCCGTGTCCGCCATGCGGAGTGCCTGCACCGAGGCGTCGGTGGTCTGGTCGGCCGCCATGAGCGTGAAGTCCACGCCAAGGTGGACCGCGTTCGCGCTGGCCCGCGAAAGGCAGTCGGCCACGGCGTTGTCTTTGCCGGCGACGTGCTGGATGTCCGTGGTGAACTCCGACACGGCGGAGAGGTGGCGCTGCTGGCGGGCCGACCACGGCTCCGTGGCCTTAGCCATTGCGTAGACCAACGGCTTGTGGTCGACGAAAGCCGTGAACGGGCGGCCCTCCAGGAGGTGTCGGAAATGGCGAACGGCCAGGAATAGCCCGAGCAGCTCGCGGTCGAACGTGCTGTAGTTTAACTCGTTCGGCCGGAGTTGCCGGCTGAAAAAAGCGAGTGGCTGCCAAACCCCGTCCACCCATTGCTCATGGACGGCACCCACCGCGTAGTTGGAGGCGTCCGTAGTGAGGGCGATGGGCGCGTTGAGCACCGGGTGAGCCAGCAGCGTTGCGTCGGCGAGGGCCCGTTTGGCACTGGCGAAGGCCGCGTCCATGGCCGCGGACCAAACAATGTCATGCTTGGCCGGCTTGCCCCGGAGGGCCTCGTAAAGGGGCCGCATGAGCTGAGCAGCGCGGGGCACGAATCGGTGATAAAAATTCACCATGCCGAGGAACTCTTGGAGGGCCTTGATGGAACGGGGATGCGGGAACGTGGTGATGGCCTCGACCTTGGTCGGCAGCGGCACGGCCCCGGTCTTGGTGATGCGGTGGCCCAAAAAGTCAACGGTCGTCGCGCCGAATTGGCATTTGACCGGGTTGACAATTAAGCCGTGCTCGCTGAGGCGACCGAACAGTGTTCGGAGGTGGAGGAGGTGCTCGGCGCGGGACGTGCTGGCGACGAGGATGTCGTCCAGATAGACGAAAAGAAACGGCAGGTCGCGCAGCACGCCGTCCATCAAGCGCTGGAACGCCTGGGCCGCGTTCTTGAGGCCAAACGGCATCCGCAAAAATTCGAACAGGCCGAACGGCGTGATGACGGCCGTCTTCGGGACGTCGGCCGCCCGGACAGGTACCTGGTGGTAGCCCCGTATCAGGTCAATTTTCGAAAAGATGACCCGTCCCGCCAAACGGGCGGAAAAGTCCTGAATATGCGGGATCGGGTACCTGTCGGGGGTGGTAGCGTCATTGAGACGGCGGTAGTCGCCACACGGGCGCCATCCACCCCCCGGCTTTGGCACGATGTGCAGTGGCGAGGCCCACGTGCTATCGGAGCGCCGCACGATGCCGAAGTGCTCCAACGCGTCGAATTCGGCCTTTGCCACGGCGAGCTTGGCTGGGTCGAGGCGGCGGGCCCTGGCGTAGACCGGCGGGCCCGGAGTTGGTATGTGGTGCTCGATCCCGTGCCGCACCGCGACGGCCGAAAACGTCGGCCGCGTGAGGGCCGGGAATTCCACGAGCAGGCGAGCGAACTCGTTCGTTGCCGGGAGGGCGCACGCCAGTTCGGTCGGCGCGGAGCTGCTCATTGTGCACGCCAGGGAGCTGAAGGTCTCGGCGTGGACAAGGCGACGTCGTTTGACGTCGACCAGCAGCCCGTGCGCGCAGAGGAAGTCGGCGCCCAGCAAAGCCACGGGGACGCTGGTGGTAACAAAAGTCCATTGAAAGCGCTGGCTGCCGAAGCAGAGGGTGACGACGCGTGGGCCGAAAGTGCGTATGGCCGAGCCATTAGCAGCGACCAAAGAGGGGCCGCAAACTGCGTCCAGCCTGTCCTGCTCGGAGGCAGGTATGACGCTCAGTTGGGCGCCGGTGTCGCACAGGAAACGCCGTCCAGACGCTTTGTCCCGAATAAACAGCAAGTTGCCCGAGTGGCCGGCGCTCATGGCTGGGAATGAACGCCGGCCCGGCCGTTTCCCGACCTGCCGAAAGTGCACGGGGGCCGGCACGTCCGAGCCTTGTGTCCGAACCTGGCGTGGTAATAACACCACGCCCGGTCAGGTGGAGGCCCCGGCCGTCGTGTCGGAAGCGGGCGGTGCGGCGTGGCGGCCGCCAGTTGCACCGGCAGTTCGGCCTCCAACCGCGCAGGGCGCTCGGGCGTCGTGGGCGTCGCCTCGGACGGCGGCGGGCTCCAGGTAACCGCGCCGATGTGCTGGCCGGCTGAGGAGATCTTATCGGCTTCCCTGGCGAGGGCGCGGGAATCCGTGATCAACGTGCCAGCCAGGGTGAGGCGTACCGGGTTAGGCAGCTGACGGAGGAACAGCTCCCGGAACAGGATTGCCGGAGAGTGCTCGCCGAGCAACGAGAGCATATAGTCCATGCGCTCGGACGGGCGCGTGTCGCCGAGCTCGGGCAGGTCAAGCAGGCGCCGTGCGCGTGCTGCCGGTGAGAGGGCGAAAGCGCCGAGGAGGAGCGTCTTCAGCGCGTCGTATTTGTCAGCAGCCGGCGGGTGCTGGAGGAGGCTCAAGGCGCGGGCCGCGGTGGTGGAACCGAGCGCCGCCACAACATGGTGGAAGCGGGTGTCGTCCGCGGTGATGCCTCGCAGGGCGAACTGGGAGTCCGCCTGGGCGAACCAAACAGCCGCGTGAGTCTCCCAGAAGGTAGGCAGTTTAAGCGTCACTGCCGTATCCATGTCGGTAGGTCACCAATGAAGGAACTGCGCTCCAACGCGAGTCGAAAGAATTGACGCGACCAAAGACGGAATTCGTCCGAGTTGCTTTATTGAAACAAAACAGCTCAGGTATTCTGACAAGCCCGTTTATCGGGCAACAATATATATACACATTTATGTCGGGAAGTTTGCCCGGCAAAAGCTATACCGGGCATGCCCGGGTATCAAGGGCGAGCCTTGGAAAGGCGAGTCTGGACCTGCCCGGGCGTGTTTGGCTGCGGCCTGGCAAGTCGAGGCTGGGCGTGCCCGGGCGCTCTGGGCGAGCACTGGAAAGGCGATAGCGGGCATGCCCGGACGCTCTGGGCGAGCCCTGGAAAGGCGATATCGGGCATGCCCGGACGCTCTGGGCGTGCCCTGGAAAGGCGATAGCGGGCATGCCCGGACGCTCTGGGCGAGCCCTGGAAAGGCGATAGCGGGCATGCCCGGACGCTCTGGGCGAGCCCTGGAAAGGCGAGAGCGGGCATGCCCGGGAAAGACGAGACCGGGCGTGCCCGGGAGGTTCGGGCGTGCCCGGGAACAGTGAGTCCGGGCATGCCCGGGAGAGGCGCGTCTGGCCGTGTTCTGGCCGGTGCAAGGCGATTATGTACATCCAGCGGTAACCGCTACAGTAACCTCATTGGTGGAGCTTCGATCAAAAAGATATGACTTCATCAGGAACTTGACATTGTTGACTGATAGTCCCATGCTGATCGATCACAAAATAAACTTCCTCTGGATCACGTCTGGTTCGAACAGCTCTCTTGTCCCTTCTCTTTAGATGCAAACAATCCCTCTACTACCTGAAACACATGGAATCAATAAATAGTCAAGGTCAAGGCAGCAGTAAATCGTATAATCTTGGCACCAGGATACAGTCAGGCATTGCGTGTTGGGAACTTTCCCCGATGCCCTTTGCTTCTGCTGCCACTTCCTGGCCAGGGGTGCTATTACCTCTTCAATTATCGCAGAGTCCAGGCAATCCCTGAGTCTGTATGTGAGACTTGATAATTTTCATGGGACTGCCCATTCCCAACACTACTTCCACAAATACGTGAAGAAAATGAGAAAGTGATATAATTCCGAGAATTATACTCATCTCAATGTTTAATCTATCAATGCTTTGCTGCTATCTCATTAACTTTTCTGGCTCATGAGAATTGATTTGCACTGAATTATTACATTCCAGTTTAACTATAATCTGCATATCCGTTTTTAACAACTTCTTCTTGGTATAAACTAGCATTATTTGAAATTCTAGAAAGAGACGAAGTGCACTTTAAAAGTTCCCAAAGAGAGAGTGCCCCATCTTCTTATAATAGAGCAAACGTATATGGTTATGTCATTATGTCGCTGTGTTTGTATGCGACGAAAACGTCTTCTTCTTCTTCTTCAAATAAAATTACCACCCTCTTAATTAACCCTCTTAATTGCTTTAAGACTGCTGAGACCCCTCAGACCTTTGATGACTCTTTAATTCCCCCAAGACCCTTCAGACCACCAAGACCCCTGAAGACCCAAAATACCCTTCAAGGCCCTGAGGCTCGAAAAGACCATGAATACCCAAAAACCCAAAAGACCCCGAAAACCCAAAACGCCCCGAAGACCCAAAACACCCTGAAGACCCAATACACCCCGAACACCCAAAACACCCCAAAGACCAAAAATACCCCAAAGACCCAAAGACCCTTGAAGACAAAGAAGAACCATAAGACCCAAAACCCCTGAAGACCCAGAAGACTCTGAAGACCCTGAAGACCCAAAACACCTCAAAGACCCAAAACACCCTTAAACGCCCAGAGGATCCAATGGACCCTGAGGACCCAAATTGCCCTGAAGACCCAAAAGACACCGAAATGGTCAAAGATGCCTACCCCTCTGAAACGACGTGTGGTGAGGCGCGCGGAGCGCGCCGAGTCACGCTAGTCCCCGTAAAAATTACATTCTCATGTCATTCCCATATCTGAGACCTTCCATAGAGGGGTCAAGGGAAGTGCTTTGGTATGGTTTACAGGGGGTGAGGAGGGGATAAATGTCCAAAGGAGATAGCTTGAATGTAATTTTGAATTTTTACTTGTTTTAATAGCTTCATGTGATTATCATTCCTGGAAAGAATATACTTTTCATGAGCTTTGTGATTTCTTTCTTCCAAACCCCTTGAAGGATGGAAACAGGACGGTTTGTGAGCTTGCTTACTCATCCGAGAATGCGAATGAGATGCGCCTGACCAGCCGTATCATGCATCACACACTTGCATTCATGATTCCATTGCTGTTTATGTTCTTCTGCTATAGCAACATCATACTCTCATTACGCAGCAGTCGAAGCTTTACGAAAAACAAAGTTATTAAGGTCATCTTGGCTGTGGTGATCGTTTTCTTTATTTGCTGGCTGCCCTACAACATAACCATCTTTGTAGACACGCTCGTCCGCTTCAAGCATATCAAACCATCTTGTGAGATGTACGAGGACCTCGACCAAGCCATTGCAGTCACCCAAACACTGGGTTTCCTGCATTGCTGCCTGAACCCCTTCCTGTATGTGTTCATCGGTGTCAAATTTCGCAACAATTCACTCAAGCTTTTCCGGGAGATGGGATGCATCAATGATAAGTTCCTGCAGAAGCATATCAAGCTCAGAAAGGTTTATGGCAGGTCCGGGGCTTCTGAAACAGACAGCACTGCATCTGTCTCTTTATAAAGTGGCACTTGGAGAAATATTTTGTGATGGGTGTTATAACTTGTGTAACTCATAAAAAAAAACTTTAACATTTCTCAATCAAACAAAATTAGTTTCATGGTCACCACTTCCCTCTGCCAACCTTGTAGCTTATTCAAAGGTAATACAAATAACTATTATGTGCTATTAGACAATAAATGAGGTGAGCATCGCTTCCGTTGTCAATAAAACAAAAAAATACTGATTGGAAAACTTGTTGGATTCTGCCATGTTCGTTGCAAACACACAAAAGAGCATCGATGAAAGGAGTGTAGTTGGGAAGTGACATTGTGTTGAGACCATAAGCACATGGTTAACAGATACGTTGGTGCTGCCTTTGGCAATGCAGAATGGTCTGAAAACAATCCAAAACGCCATAATAATCCCAAATTACTATTTCTCATTATTCTCAGTTTTGTTCACCAATGAAAGGCAACACACAATTACAACATTGACAACATATTTAGGCTTCCAGTGAGGTTCCCACTGGAAGTCTATTGTTGTTGTAAGGATTATTATCCTCACACATTTTGTGGAGACGATTCCGAGAAAACCGTTATAGATAGCTCTGCGAAACTTTAACTCATTATGGATACCAATGTAACTTAGTGCATCATGAATTTTGTTTTTCACTTTTGACTTACATTGGCTGCCATTGCCTGTGACGTCATAAACTTTAAACATCTTCTTCTCCAGAACCGCTAAACGGAGCAACGTGAAATTTAGCAAATATTTTCGCCTTGCCATGTGGATAAGAGTTTGAGAAAAAATACGTCATCAGTCACGTGATTTGGTGGCCATATTGGATTTAAAAATAAAACTTTAAAAACCCGCTTCTTCGAACGCTTTTCGATCGATACAAAACTTGAAACACGTTTAACTTCCGATGGGGGGAAATATTTGCCAACTATGACATCAGTCATGTTGTTTGGACGCCATCTTGAATTCAAGCAAAAACTTCAATAATCTTTTCTGGAGTATCTCTTAGCGGATCAGTGCAAAATGTCACATATATGATCAGCTACTGATGTGGGAAAGATATTTGTAAACTATGACGTCCCACGTTATATGGCGGCCATGAATTTGGGAACATATTTATTTTGAACTATGGGATATTTTGAACACAAATGGGAACATGAATTGGAAAACAATCCTGCCGTTTAACAGTACTTTGCCTCTGAATTTGTCTCACTTGCACATGCGCACTATTGCGCAGAGAGGAGCAAGATAATTACTTTTCTCTGTCTTCCAGTCTGGCAGTCAAACAAATTTGAAAATAATTCCAAACAGGACATTTATTGTTTTTGAGGATGTTATAAACGACGCATACAACAGGCATGAATAACTAATCTTACATGTTAAATAGGGTGGTGTAATCGACTACGTCAATGGTGGTAAAACAGCGGTCACTTTTTTTTTAAACGACTTTTACAATCTTTATTTTATTTAAATTGATTTATATGCTTGAACACTGGAGAACACAAATTGCCTTCTTATCACTTCCAAGAACCTCCAGTTTTGCAGTACTTGAACATGTTAAATAAGGTGATGCACAAGGGTGATGTATAGGACTGCTTCAGTGGTGCTATTTGTTTAACCATCTTTAAAATCATTATTTTACGTCGATTGAAGTATATATACTCACTTGAACACTGCATGGAGAAACGTGTTCTGTGAACTCTCTATTCATGTTTAAGAATTGCTTGTTTCAACCTTTAAGGCTAAACATAGGGACATTTCAAGCATTAACAGCATAAACGCCTGATTAATTCATTTGATGATCATTAGCAATTCCTAGTCTAAGACAACAACGTGATGACGTGTGAACACCTGGGAGTATGAATTTGTTTAAACGTGTAGGAGGTGCAACCCACACATGCATATCAACCACACTCTGGAATAGCAAGCCATGTACATAACCTGGTGTCAATGAATACCCAAGAAGACCAGACCACTTGGTAACGGAAGTTCAGGCAGGAATTTGGAATTTGTTCCGAGTCACAGTGATAACTCGCCTAACTCGAAGAGTCTTTGTCAAAAGGTAGTTTCCTTCTCATTTGCATACATAATAAATATATGGCCCCAAACAATTTACAAAGGGGAAAACGCTTCCAAAAAAACTTTTTGGATTGAGAAAAATTCTCCCAAATATTGATATTTCTCCCAAAAAAGTGAAATTTTTATGGGTGTTAGGATAGGTGTACCTGGCGATTGAAACAGTGTTTATTCTATTGTAAAGTGGTCTGCGCAGATTGAAAATGAGAATGCATATGGAACAAGGCCTGCAGAAAAGTGACAGATAAAAGCCATTGATCAGCCTGCAGTCTTCCAGAGGGAGAAGCCAATTATTCCCAAGGTCTATGACTGCATTGCACAGACTGGTACAGCTGGGTGGGATGACCCTGATATCCTTACCAGGTTGGAAGGGAGTGCTGGATGCTGTAGTAGTATAGTGTATCAAATTTCCAGGTGCATTCCGAGAAAGTATAGTTTTTTGAATGCCCGACTATCCGGAGGGAGTACCATGAGCCCCTGATTGTAATTCTGATAATCCATTCATTGTTCGGTGACCAAGAGGAGAGGGGGAGTATCAGAGACAGAGACCAAACTGATTGACTACCAAAGGGTTTCCAAGCAAAAAACTGGTTTATTTTTTGCATTTTTAAAGACCTTTCTCACACCATAGTAGAGAAGGAAGTCCTTTATATGTTTAGTCTCTTTTTAGTCCTTTATATTCAATTTATTTTTGGTCCTTCCATTATCTGCAAAAACATTTCACTCTATTATACAATATCATTCATCCTTTGGATAACTGTGCAGTTTTTGAGTATATTTTGTACTTTAATGGCTTTTAAGACGCTTTACATTTACAACTAATTTTTGTACCATCATTGAAATCATTTGCTAATAATCTCCCAACTTTTCTGGATGTACATGACTGTACATTTACATCCAGATGTTTTTTACATGACTTACCAGCAAAAGTAAATAAATTCCTTCTTTTATCTGAAGCCAAATATTGTGTTGAAAGTGTTCTTTGACTTTTCCTGGAAACATAAGTATGTATTATTGGAAGGGTTTGTGATTCATTCCTCTTTCAAAGTGCATCCTGAAATGCAACAGCTGCAAGTTTTTCCTTCCTTTTCTCCCCTTATTTCCCTTTTCTTTTTCCTGCTTTGTCTGCTTTTAAGAAGCATTCTTACATGATTGCCGAGTGTTTTCGCTAATGAACCCTTAACGCGTAGACACAGAACAATCTTTGGGTTCTGATTGACCGGACTCTGTTGCAAAGCGTCGGTGCTGTCGAAGCAGTTTCTTGGCAAGGGTGGTTTGCCATTGCTTTCCCAACAGGAATTTGGAATTCGTTCATGGTGCATGCGATAGCTCGCCTACTCTTCGCGAAGGACACAGTGCGATCTTTAATGCCCACCAACATGCCAGCAGATGCGACACCCCGTTTAGCATCCACCCAAGGGGCAGCACCCACACTGATGAATCTCCCTGCCTGTATGAATAAGTTAGCCTTATTCATATCCACGAAACGCCTCCACATTACCTCAGGGTAATAATTCAAACCGTGAACACAGCGAATATTGGGGAGTCCATTGATCGTGTTCAAGGGATGAGACGATATCGTAAGCCTTATTCATGTCATATCATATATTCATTATAATAGAGCAAACGTATATGGTTATGTAGTTATGTATGTCTGTCTATATGCGACGCAAACGTCTTCTTCTTCAAATAAAATTAACACCCTCTTAATTGTCCCCCGTCGCACAGCGTAGCGAAAGGGGGACTATGGCTTTCCCCTCCGTCCGTGTGTCCGTGCGTGCGGGCATGTGTGCGTGTGTAAGCGAAGGACCGTATTCGAATTTGGTGTGTGGGTGCAACCCACGTCAAAATCCAAGATGGCCGCCGCCATGGATGTCTGATGCCATGTATATCTTAACCTTGTGAGAGGAATATCTTGAAAAATAAGCGAAGTACCAACTTCTAATCTGGTGTGTGGGTGTATCTCGGCATAAGGAAGAACGCTATTGAAAATTGGGTCGCCACGTCAAAATCCAAGATGGCCGCCGCCATGTATGTCTGAACCTTGTGAGAAGAATATCTTGAAAAATATGCGAGGTACCAACTTCTAATCTGGTGTGTGTGTGTGTATCTAGGCATACGGAAGAACGCTATTGAAAATTGGGTGGCCACGTCAAAATCCAAGATGGCCGCCTCCATGTATGTCTGAACCTTGTGAGCGAAATATCATATCATAGCATGTTTTCTGCGTCTTCCACTTTGTCAACTCACATCACTTCACCGACGGGGGACCTAGGCGTAACGCTTGTTAACCCTATTAATTACGTTTAGACTGCTGAGACCCCTCAGACCTTTGATGACCCTATAATTACCCCAAGACCCTTAAGACCACCAAGACCCTTAAAGACTCTTTATACCCAAAATACTCTTAAATAACCTGAAGAACCAAAATACGCCAAATACTCTTAAAGACCCAGTGGAAGCAAAAGACTCTTAAGACCAAAAAGCCCCTGAAGACACCGAATACCCAAAAGCCCCCAAAGACCCAAAACACCCCAAAGACCCAAAACACTCTTAAAGGCCCAGAGGATCCAAAAGACTCTGAAGACCCAAATGGCCCTGAAGACCCAAAACACCATGAAGACGCAAAAGACCCAAAAGGCACTGAAATGGTCAAAGATGCCTATCACTCTGAAACGATGTGTGGTGAGGCGCGTGGAGCGCGCCGAGTCACACTAGTATATATAAAGTAATGAAGCTGTGTGTGTATGAAGCCTTCAAACCTATTGCCTGGAGAGATAGTTGACTCCACCCACAATTGTGAGGAAGAAAATCGATGCATCTGCCGTATTGGTTTCTGGCAAGTCGAAGATGTCTCTTTGGAGATGTCATATTCACAATTTGAATTATCTGAGCTATAAAACCACGATGTATTATATATGCAGCAGAAGGCATGGTTTTGCTTCATGTACGTTAGGCGGGGGATTTTTTTTTTTTGTGAGCGATCGAGAGAGAGGTCTGGCCAATACACCACGTAAATACAGGGCTGAGCTATTTGTGTAATAAATGAAGGTTTTTATATGTATTCAGCCCAAGTTATCAAGGCCGAAGTGTGTGACTGCATCGTGTAGTGCAATTCCTGGTGGCAGTGGCTATTCATCTGTAATAATAAAATAGATTGTGTGTGTGTGTTTTTGTCATCAATCTTTCAACAAGGCTTTATTATGAGAACATGGGGAAAACAAATTAATAATTTGAGCAAAAGGTCAAAATCACATAAAATCGTCAATTTTCATTCAATTGACCTGAAATTTTAAGAATTTCCAAATCTCCATATTGGGTCATTGAATTGGTTCACCAATCAAATTCTAGAAGTCGATTGTTTTTTTTTTTAGATCTAAAGGTCAAGGTCACATGAAATCCTCAATTTTCATCCGATATACTTGAAATTTGAACAGGGTTTGATTATTGGATCACAAAATTGGGACACCAATAAAATGCTGGAAGGCAATTGTTTTGAGGTCAAAAGTTCAAAGGTCTAGTTCACAAAATCATCAATTCCTATCTGACTTGAAATTTGAGCAGGGGTTACATATTGCGTCACTGAAACCTATTGCTTTTGAGGTCAAAAGGTTAAAATCAACTACAATCGTCAATTTTTTTGTATTTGTAAGGTGTTTTTGTCATGCTTGCCATACAGAAGAAGAAGTCAAAATACAAAGTGGATGCAGAGGAGCTTTGCATTTTCAGATTCTTTCTAGTTCACTTTTAAATTTGTTTTCTCTGCAACCACGAGTGATTGACACAAAACTTCCAACATCAGAGGGCCTGCCCATGGAGAATTTTTAACAGATCTACACGATGGAAAATGGCCGGCCATCCAAAACGTACGTTTTCTGCAGGCATGGGTTGCGGGGTGTTTCACGTATCAGGAATAAATGGCCTCTACCTCGCTTCAATCAGCCTCAGCTGATTACCGGTTGCTGAGGGAATCTATCTCGGATATGAGAAAGACATTTTAAAGGAGATAAATGTAGGAGTAGTGGAAGTAAAAAAGCAGATAGGAAAGCTACGAGATGATGCAGCTGCATGACAAGATAGTACAGATCCAAGAATGTCAAGGGATCAGATCAGCATGATGTTACCTGATATCTTTAACCGCTCATTGGGGTCAGGACAAGAAACAGAGGATTGGAAACTTACATATATAACATTAAGAAAGGATCCAGAGAAGAAATAGAGAACTACAAACCTGTGGGTGAGGTTGTCCTTCAGTGATGGCAAGAGTATCCAGGACAAATATTCACTCACATGAATGTCAAATTATGACGAGGACAAGGATGCTTCATGAGAGGCAGGTAGTCTTCCTTGGGTCAAGCATCCATCTTGCAAAAAGTTTCTCAGGCTGTTTGGCAACAGTATTGCCTGCCGAATAGAAAGCTGATACTGAGTAAGTCCAAATAACTCATTGGGAAGTTCATCATATCATAAGACATTGGAATATGACAATAATACTTTGTTGGGGGGTGACTGGAAAGACACAGACCATTTACAACAATATTTTCTGGCTGGGATCGTATGTTGACAACACTGCAAAGGACGTGGAGCAGATTGGGATAACATGTCTTTGTACATCATTGAGAAAGCTGAAATTGCGAGATTCCGAAAATCGGATTGCGAAAGCCTGAGCAGCGTCAGCAAAGATGAATGTTGTTTGGAGGAGCGATCTATGCAGAGAACTGAAGGAACACTTCTTCTGCACCACAGTTGAGAATGTTCTCCTGTATGGAGCAGAAACTCGGACGATGGCCAATACTCTGTCCAAGCGGCTCGATGGTGTCGACACAAGACTACTGAGGGCATCACTCAACATTTCATGGAGAGCACACTGGACTAACAAACAGCTGTATGGAAAGATCCCCTGAGTATCGGAGTGACTACTCCAGAAACGTCTCAGGTTTAGTGGGCACTGCTGGAGAAGTGATCGAGAGATGGCCAAGATGGTACTTTTCTGGGAACCTTCTCATGGTCACCGCTCAAGAGGACGACCCGCTACAACCTACATCGATACACTGGAACACGACACCAAAATGAACAGGCGTGACCTCCCTGAAGCAATGGCGAGACGAGAACAATGAAAAAAGATTGTCTGTCGTGTCCGATCGAGATCGACCCAAAGATGATGATGACATTGTTATCGGGATTAACCATGATGATATCTATACTGCACAAATTGCTTACAAACGCTGATCTGGCGCTGACCATGGTCATTGAGATCGCCAACACTTGTATGCAGACAGATGAGAGCCTACATGCAATTTCTAAGTCACAGACTGTCCATCGTGAACCGACAGTGAGAAAGGTAGTGAGTGAGTACAAGCAGAAGTGCCGAAAGTCTCAACCAGAAACTTCATTTTTACCTGAGCCTTCCTCAGAAGTGCTTGGAGAGCCCTAACCTGCTGGAGCTATGGTGGTGGACAAATAGCTCTCCGCTTCCGATATAACTGAACTTGCAATATTTGTGGAAAACGTGGGCATCTCGTTTGCTGCTGCCCACAATTGAAGAGTAGCTTGACCCACCACCTTGATGCTAACTCAGATTGTATGCCAACGTTGGTGATGCTGGCATGGGTGAACAACCAGGTGAGATGTAATATTTTGTGTTCTCTGTTGTTAATAAGAAAATGTCAGATGCACCCATTGTTTGTTGATTTTTAGACTGATGATGTCTATGTCAAAATGGAAGTGAACAATGGTGCCTGCAAGTCGACTATGAGCGAAAGCACATTCGCAACCTTGTATGCATCATTGGGTAAGACTCCAAAGTTCAAACACATTTCAACTGAGCTCAAAGGCTACATGAAGGAGACTGTACCTGTGATTGCACACATGCAAGTGCACCAAGGGATGCAACATAAACTGTTTCTGTGGGAGAAAAGGAAGTTCGCTGTTATATCGGGTGTCGCGATGCACTGGAACCAAAGAGAAGTGCAGTCGAGCAGGATACATGGCTCAGTTAGCTGATAGCAATGCCTCAAATGTTGATGATTTATAAGTTGTAATACATTTTCCAGGATACTTGCTGGAGTTACTGTCATCCACGTTATGACATTATGCTCTACTAGCAATCCAAATCTTTACAATGCAGGGTAATACATAAACTGTCCAGTAAGAGACGCACTGATTATGGATGTTTGCGAACAATTATTCATGTCTGTAACTATATTGATGACATGTTCTTTATCCAATAAATAATAGATCAAGAGTCAAAACCCACTTGATAAAATGGCAGTTGAAAAAGAAGACGTGTTTGTGTTACAATGCAAGACAGTTGAAAAAGAAGACGTGTTTGTGTTACAATGCAAGACAGTTGAAAAAGAAGACGTGTTTGTGTTACAATGCAAGACAGTTGAAAAAGAAGACGTGTTTGTGTTACAATGCAAGACAGTTGAAAAAGAAGACGTGTTTGTGTTACAATGCAAGACAGTTGAAAAAGAAGACGTGTTTGTGTTACAATGCAAGACAGTTGAAAAAGAAGACGTGTTTGTGTTACAATGCAAGACAGTTTAAAAAGAAGACGTGTTTGTGTTACAATGCAAGACAGTTGAAAAAGAAGACGTGTTTGTGTTACAATGCAAGGCAGTTGAAAAAGAAGACGTGTTTGTGTTACAATGCAAGACAGTTGAAAAAGAAGACGTGTTTGTGTTACAATGCAAGACAGTTGAAAAAGAAGACGTGTTTGTGTTACAATGCAAGACAGTTGAAAAAGAAGACGTGTTTGTGTTACAATGCAAGGCAGTTGAAAAAGAAGACGTGTTTGTGTTACAATGCAAGACAGTTGAAAAAGAAGACGTGTTTGTGTTACAATGCAAGACAGTTGAAAAAGAAGACGTGTTTGTGTTACAATGCAAGGCAGTTGAAAAAGAAGACGTGTTTGTGTTACAATGCAAGACAGTTGAAAAAGAAGACGTGTTTGTGTTACAATGCAAGACAGTTGAAAAAGAAGACGTGTTTGTGTTACAATGCAAGGCAGTTGAAAAAGAAGACGTGTTTGTGTTACAATGCAAGACAGTTGAAAAAGAAGACGTGTTTGTGTTACAATGCAAGGCAGTTGAAAAAGAAGACGTGTTTGTGTTACAATGCAAGGCAGTTGAAAAAGAAGACGTGTTTGTGTTACAATGCAAGACAGTTGAAAAAGAAGACGTGTTTGTGTTACAATGCAAGACAGTTGAAAAAGAAGACGTGTTTGTGTTACAATGCAAGACAGTTGAAAAAGAAGACGTGTTTGTGTTACAATGCAAGACAGTTGAAAAAGAAGACGTGTTTGTGTTACAATGCACTACAGTTGAAAAAGAAGACGTGTTTGTGTTACAATGCAAGGCAGTTGAAAAAGAAGACGTGTTTGTGCTACAATGCAAGACAGTTGAAAAAGAAGACGTGTTTGTGTTACAATGCAAGACAGTTGAAAAAGAAGACGTGTTTGTGTTACAATGCAAGACAGTTGAAAAAGAAGACGTGTTTGTGTTACAATGCAAGGCAGTTGAAAAAGAAGACGTGTTTGTGTTACAATGCAAGACAGTTGAAAAAGAAGACGTGTTTGTGTTACAATGCAAGACAGTTGAAAAAGAAGACGTGTTTGTGTTACAATGCAAGGCAGTTGAAAAAGAAGACGTGTTTGTGTTACAATGCAAGGCAGTTGAAAAAGAAGACGTGTTTGTGTTACAATGCAAGGCAGTTGAAAAAGAAGACGTGTTTGTGTTACAATGCAAGACAGTTGAAAAAGAAGACGTGTTTGTGTTACAATGCAAGACAGTTGAAAAAGAAGACGTGTTTGTGTTACAATGCAAGACAGTTGAAAAAGAAGACGTGTTTGTGTTACAATGCAAGACAGTTGAAAAAGAAGACGTGTTTGTGTTACAATGCAAGGCAGTTGAGAAAGAAGACGTGTTTGTGTTACAATGCAAGGTAGTTGAGAAAGAAGACGTGTTTGTGTTACAATGCAAGACAGTTGAAAAAGAAGACGTGTTTGTGTTACAATGCAAGACAGTTGAAAAAGAAGACGTGTTTGTGTTACAATGCAAGACAGTTGAAAAAGAAGACGTGTTTGTGTTACAATGCAAGGCAGTTGAAAAAGAAGACGTGTTTGTGTTACAATGCAAGACAGTTGAAAAAGAAGACGTGTTTGTGTTACAATGCAAGACAGTTGAAAAAGAAGACGTGTTTGTGTTACAATGCAAGGCAGTTGAAAAAGAAGACGTGTTTGTGTTACAATGCAAGACAGTTGAAAAAGAAGACGTGTTTGTGTTACAATGCAAGGCAGTTGAAAAAGAAGACGTGTTTGTGTTACAATGCAAGGCAGTTGAAAAAGAAGACGTGTTTGTGTTACAATGCAAGACAGTTGAAAAAGAAGACGTGTTTGTGTTACAATGCAAGGCAGTTGAAAAAGAAGACGTGTTTGTGTTACAATGCAAGACAGTTGAAAAAGAAGAAGTGTTTGTGTTACAATGCAAGGCAGTTGAGAAAGAAGACGTGTTTGTGTTACAATGCAAGACAGTTGAAAAAGAAGACGTGTTTGTGTTACAATGCAAGACAGTTGAAAAAGAAGACGTGTTTGTGTTACAATGCAAGACAGTTGAAAAAGAAGACGTGTTTGTGTTACAATGCAAGGCAGTTGAGAAAGAAGACGTGTTTGTGTTACAATGCAAGGCAGTTGAAAAAGAAGACGTGTTTGTGTTACAATGCAAGACAGTTGAAAAAGAAGACGTGTTTGTGTTACAATGCAAGGCAGTTGAAAAAGAAGACGTGTTTGTGTTACAATGCAAGGCAGTTGAAAAAGAAGACGTGTTTGTGTTACAATGCAAGGCAGTTGAAAAAGAAGACGTGTTTGTGTTACAATGCAAGACAGTTGAAAAATAAGACGTGTTTGTGTTACAATGCAAGACAGTTGAAAAAGAAGACGTGTTTGTGTTACAATGCAAGACAGTTGAAAAAGAAGACATGTTTGTGTTACAATGCAAGGTAGTTGAGAAAGAAGACGTGTTTGTGTTACAATGCAAGGCAGTTGAAAAAGAAGACGTGTTTGTGTTACAATGCAAGACAGTTGAAAAAGAAGACGTGTTTGTGTTACAATGCAAGGCAGTTGAGAAAGAAGACATGTTTGTGTTACAATGCAAGGCAGTTGAAAAAGAAGACGTGTTTGTGTTACAATGAAAGGCAGTTGAGAAAGAACACATGCTCATGTTGTGACGCAGGGGCAGTTGAGAAATAAGACATTTCCTCGTTACAACACAGGGCAGTTGAGGAAGAAGACATGTTCGTGCTACGAGACCGGGCAGTTGAGAAAGAAGACATGTATTTATCAAAAATGTTTACTCACATTTGCCTTTGTATATACATACTTAACGCAGTGAAACATGAAAGCCATTGTGTTGGCATTGCATAAAATGCAATTTATAAATCATGCTAAACATTGGAGATAACTAGAACGGCACTCAGTAGAGAGCATACCTCCACCTGGTTGGCCATATCACTCAATGGTGAAGAATCACTTAAAAATCAAATAATTCTCATATCTGAATCCATATTCAGATCTTGACCAAAATCGAATCTATTTGGCCTTTTCAGACTCACAACCGATCCACCAAGTTTCGTCCAAATCCGTCCACAACTTATTTGAGATATCCTGCTTTGTATCGTTTTTGGCCCTATCTCTCAATGGTGAAGAATCACTTTAAAAATTATAGTATCCGGATCGGAATCCGGATCTTCACCAAAATCTAATAATTTCGTCCTTGTGACATACGCTACTTCTCTGCCAAATTTGGTCCAAATCCGTACACAAGTTTTTGGAGATATTTTGTTCACAAACAAACAAACAGACAGTCAAACAGACAGGGGTGAAAACATAACCTCCACCCACGTTTGGTGGCGGAGGTAACTAGAATGGCACTCAGTAGAGAGCAAACCTCCGCCTGGTTGGCCATATCACTCAATGGTGAAGAATCACTTTAAAAATTCTACTAGCTGGATCCGGATCCGGATCTTCACCAAAATTGAAGATTCTTCCTTGTCAAACACCCAACCGGTCCACCAAGTTTCGTCCAAATCCGTCCATAACTTTTTGAGATATCCTGCTATGTATCGTTTTTGGACCCATCTTCCAATGGTGAAGAATCACTTAAGAAAATTAAATAATTCTCATGAAATACCAACTTCTTTGTTGGAAGTCCTAGCAGTGTCCATGTGTTTTATACCTCTCCCACCCCCACTCGTCCCCCCCAAACCCTTTCCCTCCCACAGATCTCCCGATGTCCCTGCTCTCAAATGTTGTACTTGTGTGCTTCCCCCTCTCTCCCAATCTTGTCTCCCGCTCCCTTTATCATATGTTTTTTGTGTCAGTTTGTCTTTTTGTGATCAATGATGCTCTTATGATCAATGCTCTTACACGAGCCTCGATCTTGTATCCAAAAAAAAAAAAAAAATTATATGAGACACGGAACAAAATCCAAATAGAGAAAGACACAATAAGGTAATCTCTATCTGCCATCGGTATCAAATCCATACGCACAAACATACAATAATCATGTGAGATTGTGGGGGCGGGGATAAGGGAGATGGAAGGAGGCATGGAATAATGAATCGCTAGAGGCAGTTTGCACAACATTTACATGCTAACACGACGAACAGGGCAGGATAGCAGACCAAACAGCCAAAGTAAGTAAGTCCAGAATGAGAGGAGTGTGGAGTTGTCCCAGTGGCAAGAGCTGTGTCATCAGCAAGTAAACCTTTACAATATGAAGGCTTCCTGGACTGCCATGTCCCGAAACGAGACTTTGACTTTTGTGTCCTTTTATTATAAAAGTATAAAACAAAAGTATTCAAACTCCACTTTACATACAAATCAAAACCTCATTTCCAATACATTTGCACAAAACAACCCCCATGCCCCATAACTCTTCAAGCACAAGAAGGTTCCCCATGTTTACATGATAAGCATGTTCAAGCTTTATACGTGCTGACACCATCCCTATAAAACAAAAAAGTGCATTTCCATTTTTTCCACTACCTAATCTGGCTTTTCTGGTTTTATAAATCGCAAGCTTCGCGATTCCAAGCAAAAATTTAAAAAGCAAGATCACAGAGTTTTTCCAAGTATTACATGCAAGTCCGTAAACAAAGATTGTGACAAAAAAAACAATTTTTAATTGACAAAAGATTCGGCTCAGATACAGAAACAGAGATGTCAATCTCTTGCACTCAATAAACGCATGATACAAATACTCTACATTTCCACAAAAAGGACATAAATTAGACACAGCAGGGTTAAACTTCTGAACTAACACCTGTGTGGCCAGGGCGTGATGGAGGACCAGTCTCCAATTTAGGTCTCCTGTAATCCGACAATAGGACACCTGTACATTTCATCCCAATTTGGAGTGAGAAAAGCTCCTGCAGGTAAAATCTCTTTTCACTGGTTTCTTAAAGGTGCCGCACAGCCCGGTAAGCACACCTCCAGACAAATTATATACATTGCCCTTTTCCCCATGATGTGAACACACCGGATTATTCGTTGTTAGAGGAAAACACACCATGTGAACACACCTGGGCAGTGATTGAGAGTTCAGGGAAGGTTTAACAAAAATCAACCTCCTCATTTTTTTATTAGCCGCGTCGCAGACGCTGCTCATAGAGTGCCCTCTGCTGTTGTTGTTGTTGTTCTTCTTGTTCTTCTTCTTCTTGTTCTTGTTCTTGCAGAGAAGACAAAACCTCAAAGCTCCACCCATTCTGGGAACCATAGCTCCACCCATTCTGGAAGAGGCTTCATATAAACAAATATCCACCATTTTATTAACTCGCATAGCTTTGAGGCCTGTTTTGTAGGCCCGTGGTGTCTTCCTCTCTCACACAGTTTTATTTCAAATCAAATTCGATATATCATTTCATTTTTCACAGTCGCTAACATAGTTTTAGACTCGGTTGAAAAAAAACGGGAAGAAAATCCGATGAAAGTTGCCCTTTATAGAACGAAATGAATTCTCAAAGGCCTGTAACTTCAAGTCCATTGAGATTTATTTTTTTTAATCGCGGCATGGTCAGTCATACACCGCCCGAAATAACAGACGGGAAAATGCCGAGATATATTAAAAATTCGTCCATTTGATGACAATCGTCACGATGAAATATTTAATTTATACGTCGTCACAATAATGTGGAGAGGAGCATAGCTTCGTTCACGTGTCGCTACACACGGGAAATTGCCGAGATTTTTTTTTTTTAATCGCGGCATGGTCAGTCATACACCGCCTGAAATAACAGACGGGAAAATGCCGAGATATATTAAAAATTCGTCGCCACACACGGGAAATTGCCGAGATATATTTTCACTTTGCACAAAAATAACATCAAGTAATCGAATCAATAGGAATGTCCTGTGCCTATAACATCGACGTTATAGGCACAGCTGCATCTAGGCATTGTGTAACATCGACGCGGCTTTTGTTTTAATTAAAACTTTTTGTACTTGTTTTTTTTTTGGATACAAGATCGAGGCTAGTGAAAGAGCTAACATTAATCACACAAAAAGTCAAACCGACACATATAACATATAATAAGGGAGCAGTAGACAAGATGGGGAGAGAGGGGGGAAGCACACAAACACAACATTTGAGAGCAGGGACATCGAGAGATCTGTGGGAGGGAGAGGGCTTGGGGAGAGGGCTTGGGGAGAGGTGGGAGAGATATCAAACATGTGGACACTGCAAGGACTTCCGGGAAAGTAGGAATTTCAAAAAAAGTGTATCTGGGGTGAATTAGCGGGGGTAGAAAAGATCAAGGTTTTCGATGGGGGAAGATAAGAGATGGTGGTGAACAGCTGTTTGAAAGACCTGGAGGGAGGAGTGGGATTGAAGGGAGTCGGGGAGTTTGTTCCAGAGGCGGGAGAAAAGAGGAATGAAGGAGTGAAGGTGAGCAGAGAGTCTTGATTTTGGCAGTTTAACCATAAGAGGGTTACTGGCAGATCTTGTGCGACCTGTAGGAATATTTGGGGGACAGAGCACAGAGAGAGCTGGGGGATGAGGAATGGAGCGGCAGAGAGATTTACCCCATTCAACCGAATATTTAAACCTAAAAAAGTCTGGGATACAATCTTTATGACCCTGCTCACTATTCTAATTGAACGCAAGACAATTTTTCCAGAAACAGCGCTGCAGACAACCATCGCTTCAAGGATAGCTCCATAAGATCTCGCACTTTATGAATCCCATTGTTTGTAAAATGTTCCATAAAAGCTCGGCTGGTAGATATTTCAGAGAATAATGAGTTTTGGAACGATATATATATATATATATATATATATATATATATATATATATATATATATATATATATATATATATATATATATATATATATATATATCTCGATCATTACCTGTCAGAAGTGGGGTTTATATCAACCCATACCCTACCACAATTCTCCCACTCCACCACCCCCTCCCTGCTACGTTTTTTCGGGTGTCATTGTCCTCTTATTGGGAGTAGGTGCCTGATTGTGACCCGTGGATGGTTATTCCCCCCCCCCCCCCCCCCCCCCCCGGGCAAGGAACAAAGTTTGCATGAAGCAAACACTTCATGTTTTGTCAACAGGTCCTTCGGAAGGTCCTTCGATGGGGGCAACCAAAGTATGCATGAAACAAAAGTATGCAAAATCCAACATTATTAGTAAATTGATCGAACCAAATTCACAGCATTGAAGCACTTAAATCCCAACTGCACAATTACACAAGGATAATTAGACGTTTCAAAATCTGGAGAAACATGAACTGTGTCAAAGTCTAAGACGGGAGTGAACCTGCAGAAGTGTGTGAGTGAACCTCCATGAAAACTGAAATTACACAGGAAAACACCACCCAACTAGAGAGTTCATAGGACACATTACCCGCGCTGTTTTGAGAAAGGAGGACGTGGACAATGTCTATGAGCGGCAAGTATGATTGGTCGTGACATAAAAGGCCGTTCAAGTACTGCTAAAGCCCCTGTCACACCTTGACGATTTAGCCAGCGTATGCCGACGTATCAAAATTGAGTGCTGCTGTGTCATATGCTGGCATACGTCGACAAATTTTGTGCATGCACGAAATTTGTCGACGAGCTCGGCGTACTACGACGTATGCCAGCGTGCTTCAGCGTGCTCTTAACGTAGCCAAATTTTTCATACGTCGGCATACGCTGGCTAAAACGTCAAGGTGTGACAGCGGCTTAAGCAAGAGTTTTGAAAGTGCTGAAAAGGCGATTTGTGTTCTTCAGTGTTCAAGTATATATACAATTCATTTGAAATAAAATAAAGATTTTAAAGGTCATAGGAAAAAAATTAATTCCATAAGTTTACTGCCATTGAGGAAGCGTCTATTACAGCACCTCATTTAATAGGTTACATTAGTTATTCGTGCTTGTTGTTTGTGTCGTTTCGGACATCCTTAAAAGAGTAAATCCCCCTTTATCTATTCGCTGTTTGGAATTTTTCCAAACAGCGATTCATGTTTGGATTCGTGTTCAAAATATAACATTCAATTGAAATAAAGTCGTTCGTCAATCAAAAAAATGACATTTGTAGACAGAAGGGCAGACAGACAGAAGTGAACCAATTGCTTAGCCCGACTTTTCGCTTCGCGAAATAACTTGTGAGGTTGGAGCGGGAACTTGGAATTTGGCCAGGGTATCAGCGATAGTCATACACGCTCGTATCGAAATGCTCAGCCAGCGTGGGTCAGCTCAACTTACAGTGGTTGCCTTTTCACCCTGGCCACACCATTCCCTCTTCTCAGTGCTCCAGTGTGACACCTTTAAAGCACTCTCAACCAATCCGAGAACCACTCCATTAGTTCATCTATGTGCACAGCAAGTAGTACCATTGCCCATCTTGGCAGTCTACCTGACCAGATGGACCATGGCACAGGTGGACTTGAAATTCTCTGTTTTACTTACTTTGCCTTTTCCCACAAGATTCGCGGCTGGAGTTCGAGTTCCTCTTTTACTTCAAGGTGCAATAAGACCGAACTCAATTCACTTGAAATCCTCAGATGCTGCTTCACATAATATGTCCTGAAAAATGATGCAGTAACACACTCAAAGGGTTGAATGAAAAGTCAGAGTCAGAGACACTTGATTTAATCTAAGACTGTAACACAATGACAAAATCACTTTAATGTCAGATTGGGCAGCAGTATACACTCCATTATTCTGCACCATTTAGGTTATAACATGACTGCGTTTTTAAGGAAAAACTGCCCAGATTCGTTGACAAGTTACACATGCTGAATGTTTTCTTCAAGTAACTACATATGTAGTTTGTAATAATATGTATGTAGTTTGTAGTTTGTAGTTTGTAATTTAGTAGTTTTCGTTTTTAGTTTAGTAGTTTAATTTAATTTAGTTTGATTAGTTTAATTTAGTTTAGTATTTAGTATTAGTATTTAGTATTTAGTATTTAGTTTAAATTAGTTTAATTTAGTAGTTTGTAGTTTGTAATACTACATATGTAATATTACTCCTATTACTGTGGTCACAGATCTTTGTTTGCGTTTTTACTTGTGCAACTTCCCACATTTCAAAGATTTCTGCACTTTTAAAGCATTTTCCTCTTACAGACATCATTGTTTGTACAGCAGGAACGACAGCTGGTTATTGTTCCTGTTCTCATAGCAGATGTCCTTTGAGGAACTCAGCAACAATGGAGGATTTTGTGAGTTTATCTGAAATATATACATATATATTTATAATACATGCATAGATAAACACTACATATGTGTGTGTGTGTGTGTATGTATATATATATATATATATATATATATATATATATATATATATATATATATATAAATAAATATGTATATCATGAATATATATATATATAAATATATAAATATGTATATATGAAAAAAAAAGAATGATCGTTTTAAAGCCATTTTTCCCACTATAGCAAGGGTTAGCCTTGCGGGCCCCATGACAATCATGGTTCCATGTTTGGGGCAATGTTTTTATGGCCGGATGCCCTTTCTGACGCCAACCCTTAGTCGCCTCTTATGATGCGCAGGGATACGGTGTACCTATTCTAAACCGGGGTACACACCAGGATCATTCATCCCAGCAAGCTGGTACTCAATTTGCCGACCTCAGAAGGATGACAGGCTGAATAGTGAGTCAACCCCCCTGGTGTTAAATTAGCGATTGACCGGGGTTCGAACCCAGGATCCTAGGTATCCCAAGCCAGCACCCTAACCGCTAAGCCAACACCAGGCTAAATATGTGTATCATGAATATATATATAAATAAATAAATATGTATATCATGAATATATATATAAATAAATAAATATGTATATCATGAATATATATATAAATAAATAAATATGTATATCATGAATATATATAAACATGTATATCATGAATATGCTTAACCATCCTTATAAGAAAACGTGCAGAAAACACCCACAATTAATGTGAAAGTGGATTTGAAATCTGTAGTTTGGCAGCATCGCGTAAGCGCCGATCAAGGAACAGAGAACGACCCGTGGTAGCACCAAACTGTCAGTGTCATCAAATTCATATTAGGATGTGTTCTGCTGCATTTATTGTCAAGATCTAAATCGACAAGCAAACAGTTCAAGATATTTATGAGTTTGTTCGGTGTCCGATTGTTCAACGTTACTCATTAAAATGACTTTGAAAACTTCAGTGAACTCAAATCAAATGCTTTTTCAAGCAGAAACCTTAGTTTTAAACCACTAGTGGATGCTGTTCATTTTCAATTCATATTGAAAAAATTGCAAATGAAAAGGTAAATTGGAAAAGCAAAATTGCAAAAGATCAAAAATTTTGATCAAAAGTTCAACTGATCAAAATTGCATCAATTGCAAAAGGTAAATGTGAAGTTCAGCATTCATGTTTTCATGAAACTTTTTCACAAAATCAATTATTTGGATGAGAGATTAACCCGAGCTGACTTGTCACTCCACTAACTCATGAATGTAAAAGATGTTATGATACATTTTGAACAAACGTAATCCTTTAAGTTTCTGCCATGCTCTTGCTTATAGATCAAGTATATTGTCAATCAATTGCTGATACATGCTATATATTTTCTCGGTTTTCTTTTAGGGATTTACATTCGATGAATTTTCGGATGGAGAATTTGATTTCGATTTTGAAAACTACACGGACTATGCCAACGACACTGATGATATGTCCAGCTTCGTATGCTGCACTCAGCCATGTGAGACAAGAAGCAGCGAGGTGTTTAGCAGGATGTTTCTTCCTGTTGCCTTCTCACTTGTCTTCATACTGGGTTTTCTTGGTAACATTCTGGTCGTTATTGTCCTGACACGCTACCGAACCTCAATGGCATCATCTGATATATATATGATTCACCTAGCACTGGCAGATCTCTTGTTTGTGTTGACTCTTCCTTTCTGGGCATCTTACAATGATTCATCCCATTGGTGTTTTGGCAACACCGGTTGCAAACTCATTTATTCGCTAACGAGCATTAACTTTTACAGTAGCATCTTCTTACTGTGTTGCATCAGCCTTGACCGCTACCTCGCCATCGTACATGCCATCAAGTTGCACTCCTGTCGTAGAACACGCAACATTCAAATCATCTGCACCACTGTGTGGATGTTGAGCTTGTTGTTCAGTTGTCCAGACATCATCTACAGTCAGATGCTGAAGGTGAGGTTGCACGAGCACATGAAATGCATCACATAATAAAGGTCCATTGGCATATTATGGACACTTGCTTCGATGGGGGCAATGTCTGGTGCATAGATATGTCCCTTCCCATAATCCTGGTCTGCATTTTGGTGAACACGTCCTCCCTCCTCCACCCCTCCTC
Source organism: Myxine glutinosa (assembly GCF_964187855.1). NCBI lineage: Eukaryota > Metazoa > Chordata > Myxini > Myxiniformes > Myxinidae > Myxine > Myxine glutinosa. The sequence goes on along the minus strand of NC_136261.1, from coordinate 210,470,102 downwards.
CCCCTCCACCCCCCACTCTACCTTCCCCCCTTCCTCCCCCTTCCCCTCTTTCGCCCTCTTCCCCCCCCCCCCCCCCCACACTTGCAAGCCAAACATAATTTTCTGGTTCTGTCGTTTGGTTGGGCAAAGTAGACAGTTTTTGAGTGACATCATGGTGGCAAGATATACGTTTGAGCGAGGACATGTAAGAAAAGAGGTTGTGTTCGTTTTAGGGGATACTTCAAGTGTAACCTCATAACCTAACCCTAAGACGTCGCAATTCACATGAGCCAGCTAGTGAGAGAACCGCATTTGTTGTTCTTTCCTGGAAAGAAAAATGCACTTCGAATAAATCCACAATTTAATAATGTATTGGAACAAAAGCTTATGATCAGTAGTTAATGTAATAGATCAGACCTCATCAAATTAAAACGGATCCTTATTATGAACAATCGGTTTCATACTGATACGATCCTGTTGCTTCAAGGGAGCTAAATACAAATCACAAATAAATTCTTCGATTCCATTAATTCTACTCTCCAGCAAACAATGTGCAATAAGAGATCAGTTGCTCACAGATAAAAAAAATGTTTTACCTGAGATGTATCACAGGTCCACAAGAGCTCCGCATGGTTGTTGGTGCTGCTGTTGCTGTGGTTCTTGTTGGAGGTCAATTTTTGAAATGTTCACCCATTGGTCAAACAGCTGCCGGAGCTATAAATCAGATAGCTGCCACATCCACATTTGTCGCTTGACCATGGCACCCACCATGGCACCCAGACAAAATTATATGGCCGCCATCTTGGTTTCTGGTGGGCCTAAGACGTCAGGCATGTAGGCCTCTGCTGATTACACATTGCCCGCGTTTGTTGGGTCAGATTTCCATTGGCTTTGCCTGGGTCGAGTATTATTCACGATGAGGGACCCCGAAAAATCTAATCAATGTCGAATAAAAGTTATTAGCAAGGTTGAATTAAGCCCGTCAGCACACACGGCATGCACGTGCTTCCCTAAAAAGTAGCATAACATAATTTTTGAACGGCTCCATATTGGGGTTAACCAATCCGTGACTGTGTGATGATTCAGCTCGTTCTGCTATAACCGTGGCTGAGGTTGTCATGGATGAGAGATGTCGAGTTAATTTTTTAATTGCGCATTAAATGTATGTTTCCCAATCGTGCTGTTCTTCTTTTAAGAATGCTTAAAATGCACATTTCCCAATCAGCCCATTACTGGATTTTGTCGCAGGTTGAGACCACAGTGAGATCATCATCGTTTGAAAACAAACATAGTGAAAGTTTTTTTCCATACCCAATGGCATAATTACCCTGCGTTCGTGAAGCGAAAACCGGGGTTAAGCTTTCGGGTACGTACGTGTGCCGTGTGCCGTACGTGTCTGCATTTTAAAAATTCATTTTCTTGACAACTATTGATCCGATTGACATTAAATTTTCACCATAGGAGCGCCTCCTCCTGTAGAATATTTTCATGATTATTATGACGTAATAGGTCACGTGGTACAGGTGCCATCTTGGAAAAACCGCACCTCCTTATCTCTGAAACCACTCCATGGAAAAAATTGAGACCTGGCTCATTGTCAAGTACTCCCCATGTACTTATTCTTATAAGATATTCCCATAAGATATGTTAATGATGATGTCATCGGTGCTTTCGTTGTGATGTCATAATTCGACAAATACAACACTTATCTGATCATTATTTAAAAAAATTCAGCAACTGTTGGTATGATGGACACAAAATTTTCACCATAGGAGCACCTCCTCCTTTATAATATTTTAATGATAATCATGACATCATAGGTCATGTGGTACAGGCGCCATCTTGGAAAAACCGAAAAATGTTGCACCTCTATATCTTCAAAACCGCTGCATGGAAAAAATTGAAACATGGCTCATTGTAAAGAACTCCATATGGGGAATAGGTGTTGTTAACGATGACGTCATTGGTGCCATAATTATGACATCATAATTCGACAGGGACAACGCTTAGTCTGATCAGTTTGAAATGTATTGAGCGTGATCTATGCAACAATTATATTAGAGAATATAAATTTATGATGTCATCGCTCACGTGATATGGCAGCCATATTGGATCCAAAAAAATGTTCAAAAACATAAGAGTTGGCTAGCAACAAGTTGACTGCATAGGGTAAGTATTCTATGAATACCATCTAGTTATCACCTAGTTTTCGACATTAATGGCTCATTTATAGCTTGGGTAGAGTCCAAAGAAGCCTCAGAAGTCTCTGAGATGGAGCAACAAGATTCAAGAGTTTGTATCTACTTGGAAATTCAAGCACAGTTCACATGAAAGTGAAAAGTCAGTGAAATACTCAGTTCACCTGAAAGTTTTTTTCAAATACATGTCGATATTAGAAAAAGGGAAGTGCAGGAAGGGTTGACTTCATGGACAGGGTGTCTCAAGAAAATGTCTTCATTATGTTCCCAACTTTTGACATACATTGTTGTTGTGGTCGCAAAGCCATTAAATGGCGGAAGTGTCTGTCCTGCTTTCAAATGTGTGTTCTACTTATAATTAAAAACAATACCATCTCTTTTTGCATCACCTATTTCCCCACAAAACACTTTCTACACCATAGAAAATACTTTATTTTCACTTAAACAATACTTTCAAACATCGTCAGGCACCGATAACCTCGCGAGATTACAGCAATAGTCGAAACATGAAAAAGTGAATGTTGATGTCTCAATATCCATTTTGGCTCAGTGGTTGTCTTGGTCACTAACCCTATACTATAAACAGGTGTCAGTCTCAAACGAACCCATGCAGTGATCTCAGTTTGTTTGTTTTTTTTTCTGCTGATTGGGAGAAGCCAACGACAGGTACACACGGGCATCATATAACTAGGCAACCTTCAATGAGCAATTGTGTGGGGGTGCAGAGTAAGTATATTCCAGTGTTGGGTAAATCCAGAGGTAGAAATAGACCAGGGTGGTTGGGCAGGGAGGATTAAGCAGTGTTATTAAGAATAAGCAGAAGGAATTAATGAAGTACACAATAACAGGACGAGAATATAAAAGTAAACAGGAGCTAGTAACAGGAACCACCTTTAGGCAACCTTAGCTTGAATTCCGTTGTAGGGAAGGGTGTTGGAAACGTCAATTAGGGCAATGATAGGAACCACCTTTAGAGGCCATTTTCCCCCACAGAGCAGGGCTTGGACCTTTTTCAGGCACCTTGGGCCTCTTTTTGAAGCAATGTTTTATGGCTGGATGCCCTTTTTGCCACCAACCCTGTTAGTCACCCTGCGACACACAGGGAATATTCCAGTGAACTGGTACTCAATTTGCCGACCTCGGAAGGGCATGAACAGGCTGAGTCAACCCCCCTGGCGTTAAATCAGCGATTGGATTGGGATTTGAACCCAGGATCCTAGGATCCCAAAGCAGCCCCCTAACCGCTAAGCCAACACAAGGCTTAAGGAACTGATAGGGAAACATTTAAATAAATACAAACCAAGTACAGATACATTCAAAGTACACTGCCGGCATGCCAAATAAATAAATAACATATCTTCCAGCACGTGACTCGTTGAGACGATATTGGGAAAGAAAGGCGTACAATAATTGATTGATTAATTATGTAATTAAAATAAATAAATAATCGTAAAATAATTAATTTATTAATCAATTGGCTAATGACATACCTAAACCACCACCGTTTCATGTGAATCTGTCACTTTTTGAAAATTAATTAAATAAATAATTATTCGAAAGAAAAAAAATCGATTAATTGATTAATCAATAAATCAAAAATACCCTTTATAGCCAAATGATTTGGTCATTGACATGTCCAAATATTAGCTTCCTAACTGAAAATGTGCCTGAGATATTTCCCAGTTGGGAAAGGAAATAAATAAGTGATTAATTAATCTATAATAATTAAGTTATTAATAAATCGATTTGTTAATCAAAAAAATATATATTGTTTTTGCCAAAGCACGTGCTCACTATTGTACTCAAATTTTAGCTTCCTAGCTGAAAGGATGGCTGATATATCGTCCGGACAAACAAACAAACAAACAAGAAGACGCTATGCCGAGCATGATACTTGCAAAATCAACCCCTCCCCCCACCCCCAAAAGTTGCCATGGATACATCTAATTGTCCATTTCATTAAGATTAAAATAGACAATCTTAATCAAATCTCGGGTCAATCAGATTAAAATTGATTTTTCAGATGAAAATTGATGATATTAGAAGTTTGGCATTGAGTTGACCTTTTGACTTCAAAAATAGTTGGGTTCCCAATTCATTGATACACTATAGTATTGCTGTTTAATTCCCAAGCTAATTGGATGAAAAGTGGAGATTTTTTAGATGAAAATTGATGATTTTAGAAGTTTGACCTTGAGTTGACCTTAAAATAGTTGGTTTACCAATTCAGTGATGTACAATGCAGTTGCTGTTTAATTTTCAAGTCAATCGGATGGAAATTGATGATTTGTTGTCCTGACACGCTTCTCAGTCAATAGGCATCTCAGTTGTGATGACCGCGACAACTTGGTGAAGTTTCATGACGATCGATTTAGAATTGTGACCTGCAGGCGTGTGACAAACAAACAAACAATCAATAAGACGTCATGCGGAGCACGGTACTTGCAAAAGCCGCCCCCCCCCCAAGAAAAAAAAATTCCATTGATACAGCAAATTGTCCATTTCATCAAGATTTAAATTGACAATCTTGATCAAAGCTCGGGTCAATAGGATGAAAAGTGACGATTTTTCAGATGAAAAATGATGATTTTGGAAGGTTGACCTTCAGTTGACTTTTGACCTTTTCACCTCAAAAATAGTTAGTTTCCCTATTTAGTGACTTAATGTGCAAATGCTGTTCAATTTTCAAGTCAATCGGATGAAAATTGAGGATTTAAAAAAACTTGGCCTATGTTGACCTTTTGGCCTATGTTGACCTCAAAAATAGTTGGTGGTTGAATTCAGTGACCATATATGTAAATCCTCTTAGAATTTCAAGTCAATCAAATGGAAATAGGTGATTTGAGAAATTCGGCCTATGTTGACCTTTTGGCCTATGTTTACCTAAAATATAATTTGTGGTTGAATTCAGTGACCAGATATGCAAATGCTCTTCAAATTTCCAGTCAATCGGATGAAAATCGAGGATTTTAGAAATTTGGCCGATGTTGACCTCAAAAAAGCATGGTGGTTGAATTCAGTGACCAGATATCCAAGTCCTCTTCAAATTTCAAGTCAATCGGATGAAAATTGAGGATTTTAGAAATTTGGCCTATGTTGACTTTTTGGCCTATGTTGACCTCAAATATACTTAGTGGTTGAATTCATTGACCAGATATGCAAGTCCTCTTCAAATTTCAAGTCAATCGGATGAAAATTGAGGATTTTAGAAATTTGGCAAAGTTGGTGACCTTTGGCTTATGTTGACCTTTTGACCCCAAAAACAATAGGCTTCTCAATTGGGACGACCTATACAACTTGGTGAAGTTTCGTGACGATCAGTTTAGAATTGTGACCTGTAGGCCGGTGACAAATAAACAAACAGACAGACAGACAGACAGACAGACAGAAACACAAACACAACCGACCAATATACTTGAAAAATCTTCGATTTTGCAAGTAACAAGAAGACGTCAAGCGGAGCACGATCCTTGCAAAAGCCATCCCCCCCAAGAAGAAAGAAAATTCCATTGATACAGCAAATTGTCCATTTCATCAAGATTAAGATTGACAATCTTGATCAAAGCTCAGGTCAATAGGAAGAAAAGTGACGATTTTTCAGATGAAAAATGATGATTTTGGAAGGTTCACCTTGAGTTGACCCTTGACCTCAAAAATAGTCGGTTTCCCTATTTAGTGACTCGATATGCAAATGCTGTTCAATTTTCAAGTCAATCGGTTGAGGATTGACGGCTTTTTAGATGAAAATTGATGATTTTTTAGAATTTGACCTTGAGTTGACCTTTGACCTTTTGACCTCAAAAATAGTATGTTTCCCAATTTAGTGACAATATGCAAATGCTGTTCAATTTTCAAGTCAATCGGTTGAGAATTGACGGCTTATTGGATGAAAATTTATCATTTAAAAAATTTGACCTTGAGTTGACCTTTTGACCTCAAAAATAGCTCATTCCCCCATTTAGTGACTCAATATACAAATGCTATTCAATTTTAAAGTCAATCGGATTTAAAATGGTGATTTTAGAAATTTGACCTCCAGATGACCTTTGACCTTTAACCTCAAAATCAATAGGCTTCTCAATTGGGATGACCTAGACAACTTGGTAAAGTTTCGTGACGATTGGTTAAGAATTGTGACCTGTACGCCGGTGACAAACAAACAAACAGACAGACAGACAGACAGACAGACAGAACCACAAATGCAACCGACCAATATACTTGAAAAATCTTCGATTTTGCAAGTAACAAACAAAAAAACAGACAGATAGACAGAACCACTAATGCAACCGACCAATATACTTGAAAAATCTTCAATTTTGCAAGTAACAAACAGACAGAATAACAAACTCAACCGACCAATATATTGATAACTCTTCGATTTTGCAAGAAACAAACAAGCAAGAAAAAAAGCACGGTAGTACTCCCTTTCAGCGTGTGTCATCCCCGGGGCACCCGGCGATGACATCATGCAGAGCCTGGGGATGGAATAGGAAAGGGGCGGTGTACAATAATTAAAGGTGGTCAGCATGGATTTGACGATGTCGAGTCGCCTTGGGCAATTCATTGCCTTTATATGGCTGGTACACACGGGTAAGTGTGTGGCATAGACGGGGTGGGGGAGGGAGGGGGGGGGGTCGCCACTCCTCCCTGTCAAACCAGTAGTCTGGTACTCATTTCTGCCGACCTCGGAAGGATGACAGGCTGAGTTCACCCCACCTGGCGTTAATGCAATGGGATTACGAACTCAGGACCTTCAGATCCCAAGCCCGCCACCCTAACCATTAGGCCAACACCAGGTGTAATGGCATGGATGTACTCAAGGACGGATTTACCCAAGGACAACACCAGCATGGATTTACTCAAGGACGATCGTGTTTACAAATTTTTTATTGGAGTTCTATGTAATTGTGTAAGGGCTGTGTACTTCTAACATAGTGATGATGAAGTTCATCAAAATAAATATCGAACTGTTCTTAAAGAAATGAACATTTTCTCTCACTTTATTAAAGTCTCTCATTTTCTGTCTCTTTAGATAGTAGGTTGTAGACAGCAACCGCCCACGGTAGTACTCCCATTCTGACTTAGAAGCGTTAAAGTGGTGCCCGGACCATCTTACACTCTCCATGTCAGGATTGCTGGTCTTAATTTCTGTCTCACTCAAACTATAGCTACCAGGCTAGCTTCAATCTCTCTTTCTTACAAACAAACATCATACACTTTTCATCACACTTTTATTACTCATTTTCACTCCTTGCCTTTACACTCTCCCTCTTTTATTTTTCTTTACTTCCTCAAAAATGCTTAGACTATTCTCTCTTTCTTCACTTTTCTATTAATGCAGTTCTTTTATTTAAGGCCTGGCCTCGATGAGGACTATATAGTCCGTGACTGGAACCTTCAACATAAAAAACTAGATGTCGCCAATATGCCTCCGCATAGTCCCACAACGGGTACATGCCATCGCTCTGCATATATATGGGAAGTGGATCACGTTTGGGAAGTTTTGTGTTGATCGGATTAGGTTCGTTTTTCTATCCAAGATGGCTGTCATACCACATGACCTATGACATCATCATTTTCAAACTACAGTGCATTCTACATTTTCAAACTACATTGGAGATCTCGCGAGATCTTGGCGGCGACGGCATGGTTTTTCGAAGCTGTACACGTTCTCCACGTTTTCGAAGTTAAGTAATGGTTCACAATTGTATTTTTGTCGAAACTGTATTTATCTTTCGGTGTGTGTACCTATAGTGTGTCCCAAGGAAGATTCTCGGTGTTAATCTTTCATAAATTAATCGTTTCTGTTTGCCCCGCGTGTGCGGCCTTGTAGCCTGAGGCTTCCCCCGTCGAAGTTTGTTCACTTAAGTTCCTTCCTTCGCTGTTTTTGCTTGGTTCTTAGATTTTTCCCTTCTCCCCCGAACTTCCCCGAACATCGACTCTTTGTCTAACGTTTTAACCCCCCCACCCCCCAAAACAAACAAACAAACAAACAAAAAAAAAACATTTATTTCCCTTTCTCCACGTGTGCTGTTGTCTAATCGTGTGCTCCTGTCCACGTGCGCTGTCTCGCCCCGCCCCCATTATCTCCTTCGCTTCCACCTTTTGCCCTGTTCACATGACTCGTGGTTGTCCCTCTCGGCCCTCTCCCCGTTGGTATTTTTGTGAATATAAGATTGTTCTTCACAGTTTTGTTTAAATATTATTTAAATATGTTTAAACTTTCCCCTGCAGTGTTTTATTCAGTGGTATATCACAATACGCTGTTTTTCTTCCTATTTAAAGGCTTTTTTCAATTTCCTATTCAACTCATTCCACTTTAAAAAAAAAATTCAATCTCTTGTAATTCTTAATCACTACATGCTCTAAATTCACATTCATTCCATCTCTCCTCCATCGTTCTTAAACGGATCGCTAACTTGAAAATCACAATAAACCCAAATTGTTATAAATGTTCGTCTTTCATTAATCATCCACTTTCTAAAGTCCCCCCTTGCCCCTCTCCTCCAAATCTCCCCCCTCCCCCCTTGCCCGTCCTCTCGTAAACTCCCCCTTACCCCTCCCCTCCCCCCTCGCCCCTAAACTCCCCCCTCGCCCTTCCCCTTCCAAACTCCCCCCCAACCCTCCCCTTCAAATCTCCCCCCCCCCCTACCATCCCTCTCCAATTCTCCCCCTCCCCCCTCCAACTCAAAGCTGCCTCCTCCCCACTTCGTCTCCCTTCTCTCTCACACCTCCACCTCGCCCAACCTTCTACTTTCCTCTGCCCCCGCTCAAACAACCCCTCACTGTGCCTCATCCCATCACCATCAAACCTTTCGTCCTCCTCATCCTTCCCTTTCTTGTAACTCTTCTGTAATCTTTGACACACCATCAACAGCTCTCCCTACCTCCCCCTCTCATCCTTCATCTGACCCTACCCCTCCCATCCCCTGTCCTGCACCCGATGTTCCCCCTCTCTCCTCATTAACGGTATGGACCTCAAACATCCGGGGCCTTTGCTCAAACCTGATTGATCTCTCCATTCAGGTTGATTCTGACAATCCAGACTTGATCTGCTTAACAGAAACTTTCCTCCTTCAAGATGTCTCTGATTCCTTAATATCTCTTCCTGGTTACTCCCTCCTCCGGTATGATAGACCTGAGCCTCGTCCTGGTGGTGGGGTTGCTATCTTTATCAAAAACGGTCTTGCTCACTCTCCTTGCACTGCCCTCTCTCCACCTCACCCCCAGGAGTACCTCTGGCTCCGGCTTCCCCTTCGCTCCCACCTTTTCTTCATATGTGTGTTGTACCGTCCACCAAACAGTGATGACTCCATCTACATCTCGCTATCTGATAATATGGACCAGCTTCTATCTACCCATCCCAACTCTCTCTTCCTCATATGTGGTGATTTCAATTGTCATCATGCCAGTTGGCTGGGTGTGGGTACCTCTCTCACCAGCCATGGCACCTCAGCAAAGGACTTCTGTGACTCATTGGGACTGACATAATCTGTCACTTTCCCGACCCGGATCTCAGTCAATGGAGTATCTTCTCTTCTAGACTTGGTTATGACAAACTTCTCTGCAAATGTCTGCTGCTCTTCTTCTGCTCCAATCGGTTCTTCTGATCATGTGCTTGTTAAAGTGGACATCTCTCTGGCCATGGACTGGTCTGCCATCTCTACTGCCCCTGAGATCAATTCTTCCTGGGAATTCTTCCAAAGCAAACTGCTCTCTCTCATGCACAGATTTATCCCATCTCATCTTCAGTTGTCTTACCCTTCCTCCCGTCCATGGTACACTGAATCTTGTGGTGAGGCAGTTGCCCTGAAACAACTTGCCTTTGCCTCTTGGAAGGCAAATCCAACAGAAGGCAATCTCAGTTCCTTCCACCAAGCTCGGAACAAGTGTGTGTCTACCCTCAGGAGTACTAGAAAGCACCATCTCTCCACACTCAAGAATGAACTCTCAAACCTGTCTCCTTCTTCCAAATCCTGGTGGCGTCTGGTCAAATCCGTTTCTGGAGTTTGTTCCCCCTCCATCCCCTCCCTTACCTCAAATGGCTACACAGTTGACACCGCACGTGACAAAGCCGAATGCCTCAACTCTGTGTTTGCCTCTAAATCTTGTGTCCCAAATCTAACTCTCTCTGTTCCCACTTTTTCCCAGTTGAAACAAACTACTCCTGGACTCTGTGTCCTTCTTTCCTGACAAGGTGGAGAAGTTTTTGTCAAACCTCGACTCTGATTCTGCAACTGGACCAGACGGCATCAGCCCACGGGTCCTAAAATCCTGCTCTTCCGCTCTATCTCACCCTCTCTCTGTTCTTTACACCCTCTCTTTTGCTCAAGGCCATCTGCCAGAATCTTGGAAATCAGCAAACATTACCACTTTACACAAAAAGGTGCAAAAACAGATCCTTGCAACTACAGACCCATCAGCCTGCTCACAATTATCAGCAAAGTCATGGAATCCAGCATTGCTTCGGATATCAAATCCTTCCTCTTCTACAATGGCTTGATCTCCGATCATCAATTTGGAATCAGACCAGGTCATTCTACTCTGGACATGTTGCTTCTGCTGTCTCAACAATGAATGGAGGTCCTCAATGCCAAACAGGAAATCAGATCTGTCTCCCTTGACATATCATGTGCCTTCGATACGGTCTGGCACCCAGCTCTGCTCACCAAACTCTCCTCCGATGGTATCCATGGAAATCTCCACGCATGGCTTGTGGACTTCCTCTCTGGTCATAGTCAACGTGTGGCCCTGAATGGATTTCTCTCATCTCCCCTTCCTGTTCTGGCTGGAGTTCCACAAGGTAGTGTTCTGGGCCCTGTGCTATTTCAGGTCTTCATCAATGATCTCTCCGACTCTCTGGAAAATCCTCTCTATCTCCTTGCTGATGACTCCACTCTCTGCCGCTGCATTCCTCATCCCTCAGATCGACAGCCTGCAGCCTCCTCACTCTCTGCAGACCTGGATAAAAACACAGACTGGTCAAACAAGTGGAACATGTCTTTCAATCTTGACAAATCTCACACTCTTAATACGTCTCTCTGAAAAGACCGACTGGAAAACCCTCCCATCTACTTTCTCAACAATCCTCTCCAAGAAGTTCTGTCGCTCAAGCTTTTGGGTCTCACTATCTGCCATGATCTTTCTTGGGAAAACCACATTTCCAAGCTGGCCTCCAAAGCCAGTCGCTGACTGGGCATCCTCTGCTGTGCGAAGTCCTTCCTTGGCACACCTGAGCTCCTCACCACATACAGGGCTTTCATCCGCAGCTCAATGGAATATTGTTCCCCCCTCTGGGCTGGTGCTCCTGCCTCACACCTAGGTCGGCTTCACGCTGTTGAAACCAAAGCTTTTTTTTTCTTTTTCTTTTGTATGCAGAGTCGAGGCTCGTGAAAGAGCTAACATTTATCAAACAAACAAATCAAACAAACAAGCAAACAAAGTGCATAAAAAGGGGAGCGGTCGACAAGATGGGGAGAGAAGGGGAGGAAGCACACAAACACAACATTTGAGAGCAGGGACATCGGGAGATGTGTGGAAGGGAGAGGGCTTGGGGGGAGGCAGGATAGGTATAAAACGCAAGGACACAAAGGACTTCCAGGAAAGAAGTCGGCACCTCAAAAAAGTGGATTTGGGGTCAAATTAGCGGGGGTAGAAAAGATCAAGGTTTTGGATTGGGGAAGATAAGAGATGGTGGTGAACAGCCGTTTTAAAGACCTGGAGGGAGGAGTGGGATTGAAGAAAGTGAGGGAGTTTGTTCCAGAGGCGGGAGAAAAGAGGAATGAAGGAGTGAAGGTGTGCAGAGAGTCTTGATCTTGGCAGTTTAACCATAAGAGTGTTGCAGGCAGATCTTATGCGACCTGCAGGAATATTTGGGGGACAGAGCCCAGAGAGAGCTGGGGGAGCAAGGCCGGAGAGGAGTCGGTAGAAGAAGGAAAGACCACCACCCTGCCTGCGGTGAGTAAGTGAAAGGCCCTCGGAGATAGCGTCATCGCGGGAGATTCCAATGATTCTGAACGCTTTGGTTTCAACAGCGTGAAGACGAGCTAGGTGTGAGGCAGGAGCACCAGCCCAGAGGGGAGAGCAGTACTCCATTGAGCTGTGGATGAAAGCCTTGTATGTGGTGAGGAGCTCAGGTGTGCCAAGGAAGGACTTCGCACGATGGAGGATGCCCAGTCGGCGACTGGCTTTGGAGGCCAGCTTGCAAATGTGGTTTTCCCATGAAAGATCATGGCAGATAGCGAGACCCAAAAGCTTGAGTGACAGAACTTATTGGAGAGGATTATTCAGAAAGTAGATGGGAGGGTTGTCCAGTCGGTCTTTTCGGAGAGACATCATAAGAGTGTGAGATTTGTCAGGATTGAAAGACATGTTCCACTTGTTTGCCCAGTCTGTGATTTTGTCCAGGTCTGCAGAGAGTGAGGAGGCAGCAGACTGCCGATCTGAGGGATGAGGAATGGAGCGGCAGAGAGTGGAGTCATCAGCAAAGAGATAGAGAGGATTTTCAAGAGAGTCAGAGAGATCATTGATGAAGACCAGAAAAAGCACAGGGCCCAGAACACTGCCTTGGGGAACTCCAGCCTGAACAGGAGGAGGAGATGAGAGAAACCCATTCAGGGCCACACGTTGACTATGACTAGAGAGGAAGTCCGCCAGCCATGCGTGGAAATTTCCATGGATACCAAAGGAGGAGAGTTTGGTGAGCAGAGCGCGTATCGAAGGCACGTGATATGTCGAGGGAGACAGCTCTAATTTCCTGTTTGGTATTGAGGACCTCCATCCATTGTTGAGACAGCAGAAGCAGCATGTCCAGAGTAGAGTGACCTGGTCTGAAACCAAATTGATGATCAGAGATCAAGCCATTGGAGAAGAGGAAAGATTTCATGTCTGAAGCAATGATGGATTCCATGACTTTGCTGATAATTGGGAGAAGGCTGATTGGTCTGTAGTTGCTAGGATCTGTTTTTGCACCTTTTTGTGTAAAGCGGTGATGTTGGCTGATTTCCAAGCAGATGGAAGTTGACCTTGAGCAAAGGAGAGGGTGAAGACAACAGAGAGAGGGAGTGAAATAGCGGAAGAACAGGATTTTAGGACCCGTGGGCTGATGCCGTCAGGTCCAGTTGCAGAATCAGAGTCGAGGGTTGACAGAAACTTTTCCACCTTGTCAGGAGGAAAGGACACGGAGTCCAGGAGCAGCTGGGTACGACTGGGTACGGTGGGTACAGAGAGGGATGGGTTTGGGACACAAGATTTAGAGGCAAACACAGAGTTGAGGCATTCAGATTTTTCACGTGCGGAGTCAGCTGTGTAGCCGTTTGAGGTAAGTGAGGGGATGGAGGGGGAACAAACACCAGAAACAGATTTGACCAGACGCCACCAGGATTTGGAAGAGGGAGACAGATAAGAGAGTTCGGTCTTGAGAACGGAGATATATTGTTTCCTGGCTCTCCTGAGGGTGGACACACACTTGTTTCAGGCTTTGTGAAAGGAAATGTGATTTCCTCCCGTTGGATTTGCTTTCCAGGAGACGAAGGCAAGTTGTTTCTGGGCAACAGCCTCACCACAAGATTCCATGTACCATGGACGGGGGGAAGGATATGACAACTGAAGACGAGATGGGATGAATCTGTGCATGAGAGAGAGCAATTTACTTTGGAAGAATTCCCAGGATGAGTTGATGTCAGAGGTGGTAGAGATGGGAGACCAGTCCAGATGATTGATGGCTGCTTGAAGACCGTGCCAGTTGGTCTGAGAGAAATGCCAGACTCGTCGACGCTGAGCAGGCTCCCTGAGAATGGTCAGAGAGATGTCCACTTTACAAGCACATGATCAGATGAGCCGATTGGAGCAGAAGAAGAGCAGCAGACATTTTCAGGGAAGTTGAGAATTTCAGAATTTTTGGAATTTGAGAATTTGAAATTTGAAAGAATTTGAAAAAGAATCTGAAATTTCTTTCAGAATCATTGGAATCTCCTGCAATGAAGCTAACTCCGAGGACCTTTCACTCACTCACCGCAGGCAGGTTGGTGGTCTTTCTGTCTTCTACCGACTCCTCTCCGGCCTTGCTCCCCCGGCTCTCTCTGTGCTTTGTCCCCCAAATATTCCGACAGGTCGCACAAGATCTGCCAACAACCCTCTTATGGTTAAACTACCAAAATCTAGGCTCTCTGCTCACCTTCATTCTCATACCTCTTTTCTCCTGCCTCTGGAACAAACTCCCCCACTCCCTTCAATTCCACTCCTCCCTCCAGGTCTTTAAAACAGCTGTTCACCACCATCTCTTATCTTCCCCCATCCAAAACCTTGATCTTTTCTACCCCCGCTAATTCACCCCAGATACACTTTTTTGAAATTCCCACTTCTTTCCTGGAAGTCCTTGCAGTGTCCATATGATTTATACCCCTCCCACCTCCCCCCAAGCCCTCTCCCCCCCACAGTTCTCTCGATGTCCCTGCTCTCAAATATTTTGTTTGTGTCCTTCCCCCTCTCTCCCCATCTACCGCTCCCCTTATTTTGTGTTTTATGTGTCGGTTTGACTTTTTGTGTGATTAATGTTAGCTCTTTCACGAGCCTCGATCTTGTACACACAAAAAAAAAAAATTCAGAAAGTACTCAGACCCCTTCACTTTTTTCACATTTTATTAGGCCTGCACCACACTTACTTCCTGTCCAATCACCAGATTCACTGCACAGCTTTCTGCACTTTCAGGGCATCAGATTATTATTGGAGACTGGAGTTGTTTGAGAGCAAATAATTGAGTGCTTCATAAGTAATGAGTCAGTGATGGAGAAAATTACATTGTGTGTTCTTTTTAGGAAAACCAAGTTGATTGGGAAGGATAAATTATTTCCTTTGGGTATGGTGAGTATGTCAATTATCAAGCTCTCTTTTCGCTTTTCGCTTTTTCACGAGCCTCGATCTTGTATACAAAAAGAAAAAAAAAGAAAAAAAAAAAGCACCCCTCACCATGAATTAAAGAAGGCCTTCATCCTGCAATGGACTGGAATGAGATGGTTTACAGAGGGGTGGGATTAATGGCCAAAGGAGATAGCTTGAAAAGAGCTCCGGCTGATACTGAATTATTCCAATGCACAGATAGTTGACTGGTGACAGTTATGATATCATGGGCTCCACATATAATTTTGTATTTTTACTTGTTTTAAGAAGAAATTAGAAGTTACAAAATTCCTTGAAAGTAAATATATTTGTCTAAGCTTGATGTGATTTCTTTCTTCCAAACCCCTTGAAGGATGGAAACAGGACGGTTTGTGAGCTTGCTTACTCATACGAGAATGCGGAGGAGATGCGGCTGACCAGCCGTATCATGCATCACACACTTGCATTCATGATTCCATTGCTGTTTATGTTCTTCTGCTATAGCAACATCATACTCTCATTACGCAGCAGTCGAAGCTTTACGAAACACAAAGTTATTAAGGTCATCTTGGCTGTGGTGATCGTTTTCTTTATTTGCTGGCTGCCCTACAACATAACCATCTTTGTAGACACGCTCGTCCGCTTCGACATTGTCACGACATCTTGTGAGATGAACGAGGATCTCAACCGAGCCATTGCAGTCACCCAAACACTGGGTTTCCTGCATTGCTGCCTGAACCCCTTCCTTTATGTGTTCATCGGTGTCAAGTTTCGCAACAATTCACTCAAGCTTTTCCGGGAGATGGGATGCATCAATGATAAGTTCCTGCAGAAGCATATCAAGCTCAGAAAGGTTTATAGCAAGTCCGGGGCTTCTGAAACGGACAGCACTGCATCTGTCTCTTTATAAAGTGGCACTTGGAGAAATATTTTGTGATGGGTGTTATAACTTGTGTAACTCATAAAAAAAAACTTTAACATTTCTCAATCAAACAAAATTAGTTTCATGGTCACCACTTCCCTCTGCCAACCTTGTAGCTTATTCAAAGGTAATACAAATAACTATTATATTTTCATGTCAGCCCTGCGGTTAACACCGCTGGATGACGAATAGTCGTAACGGTCCTTTATTATGAGGCACCTAGCCGAAACTGGCGGTTGGTCTGTCACACGCGGTGAGGGAACCAAACTGCTTACCTGGACAGAGCCACACTGGTTTATTCTCAAACCCAATACCATGCAAATACGACAAAACAAATGAAGTGCCACAATAACGAATTTAATGAAATAAAACACCGCAAAATAAAGGCTGACGTAAAACTAAATCCTAATTTGAGACATCTCCATCAGACACAAATACACAAAAGGGGGGTGATAAAAGAAAATAATTTATTTTGTTGAGTCGTCCGGTACTCAGCTCTGGTCCAAAATATGTTGAGGGGCATGTTGGTCGTTGCTGCTGGTGTAGCCACTCGCGCAGGAAGCGCTCCACCAATGGCGCTGAACCTCCGCGTCAAAGACGCCCAAGGCGCAAAGCAAACAGTGAAATGGCCCTTCCTCACTTCCACTGCCAAACGCAACATGGCTCCAGCTCCCCCGAAAAGCACCACCATCCAACAACACCCCCTCCACCGATGTTGCAAAGGTTCACAGAGCTCCGACAAGTTCTCTTCACGAGTGCACCCGAGACAAAGCGACCGCCCGAGCCGAAAACCCAGACCGAGAGAGAGCTCAAAAGACTCCTCTTCTTCCTTTCCGAACCTTCTCGTGTTGACATCACTCTGTCCAATCGCCAAGCTCCGTCGAATCACCCTATGGTCTTGCTTAACAAATGACAAATCTCAGGTCGTGGCCTGCCGGCTCTGCTCTTTCTAGAGGTGGGGCTTATTTGTCGATCGAGAATGTTTGGGCTTTTGTCGGCAATTATCCCGGTTATTGTTGGTTAATGGACGGTTGTTGTTATTGTTGTTGCGACGAGCATGAGTTTTTATGGATAGTTTTATGGCCGGCCTTGTTGTAATTGTAAGAACGTAGGGAAAAGCCACAGGAAGCAATCACCAACTGGGGGAAAACGAAGTTAACCCCTATCTAGATAACACCGCTCCACCCCCCAAGTGAAGACACATAAGCAACCTTAAGCTCTAGTTTCCCTACTTAATACATCGAGATGTCTCCTACGCGTCCACGGTTTTCTCCTACGCATCCAGAGTTTTCTCCTACGCGTCGAAATTTCCGCAGGCCCTGTCCTTCTGGTACAGTTCAGTAACATGGATCAGTGGACCTTCCCCCACTCATCCACAAATAAACCCAATAACCAATCATTCATTCCAATCCCTGCAAGACCATGGCTTAAATGTTATTACCTTATTACACACATGTGTGATCCTCAATTAGGCAGCGGGGAGGTACCGTACAACCAAGATGGTGGGGGTGCTTCAGGCTGTGGTGCCCGCAGTCCAAAAACAAGTCACTCGACTTTACGACTTCTTCACCCCTCCTCCTTCCCCCCCCCCCCCCCTTCGACTCTTTGGTCCCTGACATCCAGCTCCTTTGCTGTACATCCCCGGGGAGGGTCTCCGCACCATCCAGGCTCCCTTGGCCTCAGGCTCCCATGGCCTCTTTCGGGTCACCAGGGGTCTCCATACTCACTGGTCGCCCAACCAGACCCCCTTCCGACAGGTCCCCATTTCCAAACACCACCGTGTGCCAGAGAAAAATTACCTCGGGGGGGGGTCACAGTCACTGCACCTTCAGAGCTTGATCCATTCCTGCGGACACACACACACCTTCCCCACCCACAAAATCCCAAATGTCATTTCCTCCCCCGCTGCCATTCAATGCTCAACCACTATAATGCAAAGATGGTGATTGTGTTCCTACCCTGCCATGGCCTGCATACATGTGATAATCCACACATTCACACTCCAACCACAGCTCAACTTTCTACACATAACAGACAAACACAAGACAGAACCCTTTAGATATAACAGATTTCAACCACAAGACACTTTGTGACACTCAAACCGATCCACTTACCGACCATGGGGTCACTCTTGTCCGCTCCCTTTCCAATTATCCATGTCTCAATTTCTGAGCAATGACCGAACACCTGGGAGAGTAAACATCAAGGCACCTTACCTTGAGTGCAGGTGATTGCAGGTTGGTCAGGTCCAAGAGTGTCATCCACCACTCCTAATGTCCCTTTATCCTATTGGGCCAATCAATTTCCCCCAATTTTTTCCTTTTGCCTGGCTGTACTGGCAAGCATGTGGATCCGCCTCCTCCAGTGACGTCTACTACACCACTACACGTGGCTACGACAGCTCCCCGCTTAACCGTGCGAGGGCTATGGGATAAGTTGAACAGCCGAACCGCCAACATAGGCCTACGAGTGTCCACGAGGGTGCGGCCCACCATCAATCTTTCGGCCCCCCTGGGAGGACTATGGCTCCACTAGCCCAAGCTGGTGAGCACCTGCTGCCAACTCCGCTATTCCCATGGCCTCAGACCTGGGAGGCATGGTCACAGCGCGTGGCATCCCCCATCCACATCTCCTGCACCTCAGCATCATCCCCCAGTCCGACAATTTACAGCCTCCCAGTGCCCAACCACAGATGACCTCACCCAAGGTCTAGTTGATAGTCATGTTCCACCAGGAGACTCAATCCCAGAAGACACTGGTCGCACACTTAGGCCACCCATACCACCACATTGACCTTCAGACTGCCCAACTCCATCCCTACAACCCTGCAGCCCAATATTGGTACCGTCACCCCGTATCCAGTTGAAGGCCAGTGTCCGCGTAACCAGTGTCCTACTAACCTATCAATTTTGTCCCAGCCTCCAACACTTTGGTCTAACACACTTGGATTAATAATGGTGTCACTGGCCCCAGTGTCCACTAAGGCCTCACAAAATTCCTCTTCAATTTTGCATCGAACCCTCAAATTACCCATGCCAATTTTTGCACAGTTCACTATTTTCACCAAAGAAGGGTGCTTCTCCACACACTTGCCAGCCAAACATGGCTCCGTATGCTCGGCCCGTTCTAGTTTCCCAATTTATCAGCCAATCAAATCCAGGGCCCTTTTTCCAAGCCGAGAGCCCATCAATCACAGCAGAACATCAGTGAAAGATCATGCTCTTACCATTATGTTCCACAGATGCTACAATGGTTGTCCGGTGGGCTATACCATTCCTGTCCATGCGGTTCGACCCATGTTCATAGATCAGCACAGCATGGCAGGTCACCACATGCCGGCTGTCCCAGAGCCTAAGGGAGAGGCTGCCAGGCCGCATGCCCAGGCAGTCACCACCTCAGGCCCTTGTTGGCCGTCCGTGGTGCCGCTGCCGGGGTATGGTCAGTACCTTTTCAAGAACACACCCAAGCACAATTTGATGGACTGTTTATAACCCTTTTTACGTGCAGCACGGAGGAACCAGGTTGCAGATATGTCTGGAGAACCCTGCTTCCTGGAAGCATAGCAACAAGTTAGTTATATTTATAGACCAAGAAGAGGACGGCCTTCAGAAGGAAAAACATATATTAAAGGGAAAGAAAGCTGGCGAGTCATAGCTACGACAGAGAAAAATAGCTTTGAACTCAAGGCTGAATTGAATGAGTTCACACAAGAACTATCAAAAGCCCCACAAGGGAAAGGGAGCCCAGCGCCCCCACCCCCCCCCCCCCCCCCCCACTCCTCAGTAACATGCATTCTGTGTATAGAGAATATATTGAAATTTAATACATTGTAAATACTTCGAACTCCTACACCACCACCAAAAGGCGGCCCACAACATCTCCCCCTAGTGGTCCTCATGATACACGCTGGGAGGTGCCCATGAGTCACCACCTCGGACCCATGGAGGTCTCAAGTCCCTTAAGGGTCCGTCAACCCTTCCGGCCTGAGACGCACGCTCGGGTGACGCCCCGATGGACCAGGGAAGCCACAGTCCACAGGACTCCCAGTGGAGCCTGGGTCGTACCACAACACCCGTAATCAGACCCCATGCCCAAAATCCACCAGCGCAGCTCCCGAGCTGCCTGGCACAATCCAATTTAGAAGGGGGGAAATTTTCCACGAGGCCTACCACATTAACCTCCCCTGGTCCGAATTCCGCAGCCCGGGGACCAATTCCCTCCAAGGCTTCTTTTTTTTTTGTATACAGAATCGAGGCTCGTGTAAGAGCTAACACATTGAACATGAAAACATGTACAGACACATACAACATGCAATGAAGGGAGCATGAGACGAGGGGGAGAGAAGGAAGCACACAAGCTCAACAACAAAAGAGAACAGGGATGCACGTAGATCTGTGGAAGGGGGAGGCTGGGGGAGGAGGGAGGTGGTACACAGTATAAAGCAAATGAACACTTCTAGCAAATTTCAGGAAAGAAGTTGGGGATTTCAAGAGGTGGATTTGGGGTGTTTTAACAGGGGTAGAAAATATCAAGGTTTTGGATGGGGGAAGACAAGAGATGGTGGTGAACAGTTGTTTTAAAGACCTGGAGGGAAGAGAGGAGAGAGTGAGAACTTGTTCCAGAAGCAGGCGAAAAGAGGAATTTGAGTGACAGAACTTCTTCAAGAGGATTGTTCAGAAAGTAGATGGGAGGGTTGTCCAGATGGTCTTTTCGGAGAAACAAAATGTCGATTTTAAGATCTGAGGGTTGGGATATGGAGCGGCAGAGAGTGGAGTCATCAGCAAAGTGAAAGAGAGGATTTTCCAGAGAGTCGGAGAGATCATTAATGAAGACAAGAAAAAGCACAGGGCCCAGAACACTGCCTTGGGAAACTCCAGCCTGAACAGGAAGGGGAGAAGAGAGAATTCCATTCAGGGCCACACGTTGACTACGACTAGAGAGGAGGTCCGCAAGCCAGGCATGGAGGCTTCCATGGAGTTTGGTGAGCAGAGCGGGGTGCCAGACCGTATCGAAGGCACGTGATATGTCATGAGAGACAGCTCTGATTTCCTGTTTGGCATTGAGGACCTCCATCCATTGTTGAGACAGCAGAAGCAGCATGTCCAGAGTAGAATGACCTGGTCTGAATCCAAATTGATGATCTGAGATCAAGCCATTGGAGAATCAAGCCGAGATCAAGCCAATGGGCTTATTTGTCGATCGAGAATGTTCGGGCTTCTGTCGGCAATTATCCCAGTTATTGTTGGTTAATGCACGGTTGTTGTTATTGTTGTTGTGATGAGCATGAGTTTTTATGGATAGTTTTATTGCCAGCCTTGTTGTAATTGTAAGAACGTAGGGAAAAGCCACAGGAGGTAATCACAAACTGGGGGAAAACCAACTTAACCCCTACCTAGATAACACCGCTCCACCCCCATGTGAAGACACATACACAACTTTAAGTTCCAGTTTCCCAACTTAAAACATCAAGATGTCTCCTACGCGTCCACGGTCCATGCCAATACTATACAATCCTACCTGCACTATGGCATTTCATCCTCTACCCCCACCAATGTAACAATATGTTATTAGACAATAAATGAGGTCAGCATAGCTTCCATTGTTAGTAAAACAAAAATATACTGATTGGAAAATTTGTTGGATTCTGCCATGTTCGTTGCACAGGTATATTGCAAACACACAAAAGAGCATCGATTGAAGGAGTGTAGTTGGGAAGTGACATTGTGTTGAGACCATAAGCACATGGTAACAGATACGTTGGTGCTGCCTTTGGCGATGCGGAATGGCCTGAAAACAATCCAAAACGCCATAATAATCCTAAATTGCTATTTCTCATTATTCTCAGTTTTGTTCACCAATGAAAGGCAACACACAATTACAACATTGACAAGATAATTTTGTTTGTTACCAAGGTAAAATAACTCGATCTCAGATAAGTCTACAAAATAAAATATGTGTTGACCTAATAGTCGATATGATTGAAAATTATTTTGGATTACCCCCTTTGGAAAGAAGAAGCAAGTTGGGTTGAAAACAATCTGAATACTTTATGGTATTATTTTGCAAAAGTTGTAAAACAACACTTGTGAAACTGGGAAAGGAGTATTTTTGCCAACAATGTAAGTTGATTTTGTATTCTTACCAGTGGTTGTAATTCACAACAAAATTGTTTTGAATAATGAACATTTTTTAATAACAGCAAGCAGTGGCAACAAAAAGGTCTTACAAATGTTTCAGAAATAATTATCATGCAAATTATTCAGAAAAATAATAGCCTTACGAATTCTTCAGAAACTATAGCGTTCAAAGAATACCTTACCCTTTAGTGTAGCAGCATAGCAAACCTGTTGTGCATTTTGTGATACAAGCACCAAATTTGGCACAAATGTACATTAATATGTTGCGAACATTTTCAGATATTGGGCCACTTGAAATTCCGTAATTTTTTTTTTCAAATTTTTTCAAATTTCGTAATTTCAAATTTTTCGGGTGACACCGTCACAATTTCGGTCTTCGAGGCCGGCCGATATAGTGGGGCGGCTTAGCCCAAATATTCAAAAGAATTGTGCATTTTGTGATACAAGCACCAAATTTGGCACAAATGTACATTAATATGTTGCGAACATTGTGTGGTCAGCAATGAAGACGAGAGTCTGAATTACATGTATGCAAAAGACCTTGTGAACCAGTGAAGCAAATACACGGGTAAGCATGAATTAAATCTAGGGCATGATATAATTTCCATGATGTTTACCTCTACACTCAATGGTGGAAGGAGGTAATGTTTTGATCCCAGCTTGTCTGTATGTCTGTTTGTCTGTTAGTCCACAAAATTCCAGACAAAGCTTGTAGTAGTGGTAGTTGTAGTGGTAGTGGTGATAACAGAAATTGTTATATAGAACTGAACTTATATTATTATTATATGCAGAAAATAACTTCATTTCTATATGCCCTGCAGTGGACAGGTTAATTGGTTTATGCACTGAAGGGGTCACCCTGGTGTGCACTGCTGTGTTCTGCCTCACTGAGTTGTTCAGGTATGATGTACTCAGCACAAGCTTCCGGTCGGCCCGGAGGTGGGGGTGCGGGGCCTGTCACGGAACGTCAAAACAAACGGCCTGCCGGGGCCGCCCAAAAGTCGGGCGTGAGGGGCGCGTCCACTAATGGAACGCCTCTCGCTTCCCAGATCGAGGGCCACGTGGTCAGGAGAACCTCGTCCCTTCCGGTCACACTTTGCCTATCGGCCGGCCTCGAAGACCGAAATTGTGACGGTGTCACCCGAAAAATTTGAAATTACGAAATTTGAAAAAATTTGAAAAAAAAAATTACGGAATTTCAAGTGGCCCAATATCTGAAAATGTTCGCAACATATTAATGTACATTTGTGCCAAATTTGGTGCTTGTTTCACAAAATGCACAATTCTTTTGAATATTTGGGCTAAGCCACCCCACTACTTTGCAATCTTCAGAAAACAAGGACATAGGCGGAGCCTAAGAGTGGCTAATTTGATTGGTTGTGATTATGTAAAATGCCGTAATATTTTGTTCAAGTACAGCTAAAGAGAAACGTTCTGCAGTATTCAAGTATGTAATTCTTATATTTTACAAGATTTTAAAGGTTGTATACATTCTTTTTTTGGAAGTTTACCACCGTTGATGCAGCGTCTTTTACGCCACCTTATCTAGCACGTTACATTATTATTTATACCTGCTATTTGTGTCCTTTACGACATTTTAAAAAACAGTAATTTCCTGTTTTGAATTGCTTTCAATTTTGTTTGACTGCTCGATAGACAGACAGAGTAAAATAAATATTTAAACTCTGCATGCGTGATCAGGACGAATTCAGAGCAAAGTATTGCTAAACTACTGGTTTGTTTTCCAATTCATGTTCAAAATATAACATTCACTTGAAATGAAGTTGTTCCTCAATCATAAAATGGCATTTGTAGAATGACAGACAAAGGTAAAGTGAACCAATTGCTTAACCCCCCTTTTCGCTTTGTGTGTGCCGTGTAATAATTATAATACTTGCTTCATTGAAAGTCACTGCTAAGACATGAATGCACCCCATTGCTCATTGCAGGATTTAAATCATTGTATTATGTGTAATAAAATGTTTTTCATGTCATGTGATGACTTTGTCGACTTTAAGAAAGCATTTGACAGTGTGAATACGGATTCGATGTGGAATATTTTATAAAGGATGCAATCCCTGGAAGGTTCATCGGAATGATAAAGAATATATACAATGTATGCAAAAGCAGTGTGATTGTAATGGGAAAGAAGTCGCCGGAATTTGAAGTCACAACAAGAGTCAGACAGGATTACATGCTGTCTCTATTACTGTTTAGATTTGTATTGGACTGGGTATTAAGGAGGACTACAGAGTATGCCAGATATGGAATGCAGTAGACGGCTCAAGGTGAACATTTGGAGTAGCTCAGCTGTGCAGGTGACATACAGTATGTTTGCTATTGAACACCAAGAAGAGGAAATGAAGGACTGAAAATCAAAGCCAACAAAACAGAGAGCATGAGACCATATGTATCAGAGAACAATGCTGGCATGTGCAATGATTTGGCCATACGACATGTTGATAAGGTATTTAATCTGTGGCACATGAAAGGGCGGGTCCAGGAATTTAAAGACAGGTGTGTTCGAGACAGGAATTTACTGCGTTCTTGGAAGTTTCTGCAGTTCCTTGCATTCCTCCCTGGGATTTTTTTCGCTTTGTGTGTGCCGTGTAATACTCTTCGGGTCTTCGGGATGTTCAAGAGTCTTTTGGGTCTTTGTGGTTTTTCGGGGTCTTGGTTGTCTTAAGAGTCTCAGGGGACTTAAAGGGTCTTCAAAGGTCTAAGGAATCTCAGCAATCTAAAGGGTCGAAAGGTATATTCCAACAATACGTAATTAATAGACAGGATGTAACCGGTATTCAAACAATGCGTAATTACAGTTTTTCTCGATTGTTTACCCACTGGAACTGATGTTATGAACCCAATGAGCAAAACCTTAAGTTAATGTGCAAAATTAAATACAATGTTTTCAAAACTATAAGCACATTTCACTTGTTTTTCACACAAATTTAATTGTCATTTAACCCTTTTTCCAAAACACCTCGCACAATTCTCCTCATTAGGCACAATCTTCACGAAGGAAATGTCTTGCGTTCACATGGAAAACATTGCCATTCAAAATGCAAAAGTTCAATGATCAGTTGAAAACACTCACTCCTCACAGGTCAAACACTAGTTTCTTTAATTATTCAATCAGCAATCAGGGCTTTAACACAAATATAAGGACTATAGGTGAGCTATCCTGTATTAGAGAACAATGGCTGACAACATTGAAGCAAGAGGGAGAGGAAGGGTGAGAATGAGAGGAGGTGGAAGAAGAAGAGCAAGGATGGAAAACATCTCAGATGAGATCGGGCGACTTTGGTTGAACATTTGGTCAACCATGGTTTGACCCAAAGGGAGGCCAAAGACCCAGAGTTTAGCCAAAACTGAGCCGCTTCAATATTGTCTCTATCATCCAGACATTCATAAATGGGAATAGGTAAGGAAAAATTGGAGTAATCTATTCTCTACTCTGTTATTTACTGTGACATATCAATACAATACTCAGGAATTACTATGAAATGCACTACTGGAAGTGGACCACACTACCAATGTTTCATGTATCATGAAATACATTAGAAGGAACATCATTGGCCATCGTGTCGTTGTAGAAGTCCCTGGCCAGCGTGTGGGAAATATCACTCTCGATGCAGTCATCAGCAACCAGGGGGTCCTCCATCGCCATACCACATAAGGTCTATAGTCTATACAATACTGCACATCTCCTCACTTTCCTTGACACTCTACGCAATGGTCTCATCCCACCTGATCAGGGAGAGCAAGACGGGCCAGAGCAGCAAATGTACGTTGACATTTGGTGACGTCAGTTTCCAACCGGCTGCTCTGGTCCGCAACTGGTTCGATGAAAGGCAGAGTTTTTAATCTCTGTATCTCTCTCCATATTCATCTTTCGGAAACCCAATATAGAGTTTTTCTCGGCATGGCAGTGGAAGGTGTACCACCGCAACACCGACGACCGCGTGCCCTTACCCCAAGAAATGGAGGAGATATGTGACATATGTATATATATATATACAGTGCATTCAGAAAGTATTCAGACCCCTTCACTTTTTTCACCTGTTGTTATGTTGCAGCCTTATGCTGAAATCGTTTAAATTCATTTTTTCCCTCATCAATCTACACTCAATACCCCATAATGACAAAGAGAAAACAGGATTTCAGAAAGTTTTGCAAATTTGTTAAAAAGAAAAAACTGAAATATCACATTGACGTAAGTATTCAGACCCTTTGCTATGACATTTAAAATTTAGCTCAGGTGCGTTCCATTTCTCTTGATCATCTTTGAGATGTTTCTACACCTTGATTGGAGTCCACCTGTGGTAAATTCAATTGATTGGACATGATTTTGAAAGGCACCCACCTGTCTATATAAGGTCTCACAGCTGTCAATGCTTATCAGAGCAAAAACCAAGCCATGAGGTCGAAGGAACTGCCTGCAGAGCTCAGAGACAGGATTGCGTCGAGGCACAGATCTGGGGAAGCCTACAAAAAAAAATCTCTGCTGCATTGAAGGTTCCCAAGAGCACAGTGGCCTCCATAATTCTTAAATGGAAGAAGTTTGGAACAACCAGGACTCTTCCTCGAGCTGGCCGCCCGGCCAAACTGAGCAATCGGGGGAGAAGGGCCTTGGTAAGAGAGGTGACCAAGACCCCGATGGTCACTCTGGCTGAGCTCCAGAGATCCTGAGTGGAGATGGGATTAACTTCCAGAATGACAACCATCACTGCAACACTCCACCGATCCGGGCTTTATGGCAGAGTGGCCAGACAGAAGCCAAACAGTTAAATCTTGGTTTCATCAGACCACAGAATCTTGTTTCTCACAGTCTGAGAGTCCTTTATGTGCTTTTTTGCAAACTCCAAGCGGGCAAACGTCCCGTTATTCTCAATCTTTCTTGAAGAGAAACCCAAAAGCTGTCTGAATGAATTATATCAATTGTGAAATCGACTTTATAATTATTTTTGAGTCTAATAGTTGATTTTCAAGTATGTTTTTGAATATCTATTTCAATATTTTTTGGTTCAACGCCTTGTTCTTTCATAATGCAAGAAATTTCAGAAGATATTTGAGAAATCTCGTAAGCTCCGGGTGAAACTGTTATAGTTTTATATCCACTTCCTGGATTATAACTAAACTTGTCGTTTTTCTCTATGACATTAAACAAGGTATTATAAGTTTCCATCGACAATAAAGATGCTTCATATTATTTTGTGGGGTCAAGTTGTAGTGGGTAAGGGAATGAAGCCGTGTAATCACTCGTTGTGAAATTAAAACTTAGGATTGTGTTTCTCATTTTATATAATATGCGATAAAATATCTTTGTATTGACATTTATTAATTATTTTCTTATTCATCAACTGATCTAAAATGGCGGATGTTTCATTTAAACAATTATTGTTTCCAGCCTCCTTACTACCTAACAACAATAATAACCTATTAACTAATTGTGATGGGTCATTTGGAAGAAAGCTAACACCCGAACCAAGCTTACTTAAAGCATCAATAATATGTTTCTCCTTCTCATTCTTGTTACTTTTACCAGCAACAGAAACTCCATAATCAAGTGAGTTTAGTAAATCAATATATACTCTATCATTTTCATTTTCTGTGTTCAACGGTTCATTGAAATAATGTGAATTAAGCATATTACTTGTTGCTCGTTTTCCATCTTTTGTTAGAAGAAACATTAATCTTGGGGTTAATTTGACAGGGAGTTGAGTAGAACTCAAGCACCTCAATTCATCATTATATATCAATACCTTTTCATTAACAAGATGAAACATTGCTGTTTCTTCTGTTGGTATGAGACCCGCTTTGGTTTTTGTAACTGTTGAATATTCGTTGTTTGAAATAGCTGTCACAATGTAATCAGGAGGTCGATTTGTCTTTTCTAGTTGTCGGAATAATCCTTCATCATCATATTCTAATTCTACAAGTTCTTGCAATGTCATTTGACTAAAATCATCTAACATTTGAACTTTTTCGGAGTATATTCTAGTGCAGGAACTGTAGACAAAATCATTTTTTGTTGAGTTTTTAAACGCAGTTTAAAAAATTTCTCCCGTTTTCTTTCAAAGGCTTCTTCACCAGTTAGTTTTTGTCTCCGTTTCTTCTTCTTTTTTTTCTGCTTTTTTTTGTATACTGAATCGAGGCTCGTGAAAGAGCTAACATTTATTTCACAAACAAATCAACCAGACAAACAAAATATATAAAAAGAGGGAGCGGAAGACAAGATGGGGAGAGAAGGGGAAGCACACAAACACAACATTTAAGAGCAGGGAGAAGTGTGGGAGGGAGAGGGCTTGGGGGGAGGAGGCGTGGGGAGCGGGGGGGGGGGGGGGGGAGAGGTATAAAACACAAGGGGACCGAAATTAGCGGGGGTAGAAAAGATCAAGGTTTTGGATGGGGGAAGATAAGAGATGGTGGTGAACAGCTGTTTTAAAGACCTGGAGGGTGGAGTGGGATTGAAGAGAGTGAGGGAGTTTGTTCCAGACACGGGAGAAAAGAGGAATGAAGGAGTGAAGGTGAGCAGAAAGTCTTGATTTTGGCAGTTTAACCATAAGAGGGTTGCAGGCAGATCTTGTGCGACCTGTAGGAATATTTGGGGGACAGAGCCCAGAGAGAGCTGGGGGGGCAAGGCCAGAGAGGAGTCGGTAGAAGACGGAAAGACCACCAACCTGCCTGCGGTGAGTGAGTGAAAGGCCCTTTGAGTTAGCTTCATCGCGGGAGATTCCAATGATTCTGAACGCTTTGGTTTCAACAGCGTGAAGACGAGCTAGGTGTGAGGCAGGAGCACCAGACCAGAGGGGAGAGCAGTATTCCATAGAGCTGCGGATGAAAGCCTTGTAAGTGGTGAGGAGCTCAGATGTACCAAGGAAGGACTTCACACGACGGAGGATGCCCAGTCGGCGACTGCCTTTGGATGCCAGCTTGGAAATGTGGTTTTCCCAGGAAAGATCATGGCAGATAGTGAGACCCAAAAGATTGAGTGACAGAACTTCTTGGAGAGGATTATACAGAAAGTGGATGGGAGGGTTGTCCAGTCGGTCTTTTCGGAGAGACATCGTAAGAGTGTGAGATTTGTCAGGATTGAAAGACATGTTCCATTTGTTTGCCCAGTCTGTGATTTTGTCCAGGTCTGCAGAGAGTGAGGAGGCTGCAGACTGCCGATCTGAGGGATGAGGAATGGAGCGACAGAGAGTAGAGTCGTCAGCAAAGAGATAGAGAGGATTTTCAAGAGAGTCAGAGAGATCATTGATGAAGACCAGAAAAAGCACAGGGCCCAGAACACTGCCTTGGGGAACTCCAGCCTGAACATGAAGAGGAGATGAGAGAAACCCATTCAGGGCCACACGTTGACTACGACCAGAGAGGAAGTCCGCCAGCCATGCGTGGAGATTTCCATGGATACCAAAGGAGGAGAGTTTGGTGAGCAGAGCGGGGTGCCAGACCGTATCGAAGGCACGTGAAATGTCAAGGGAGACAGCTCTAATTTCCTGTTTGGCGTTGAGGACCTCCATCCATTGTTGAGAAAGCAGAAGCAGCATGTCCAGAGTAGAGTGACCAGGTCTGAAACCAAATTGATGGTCAGAGATCAAGCCATTGGAGAAGAGGAAAGATTTCATATCTGAAGCAATGATGGATTCCATGACTTTGCTGATAATTGGGAGAAGGCTGATTGGTCTGTAGTTGCTAGGATCTGTTTTTGCACCTTTTTTGTGCAAAGCGGTGATGTTGGCTGATTTCCAAGCAGATGGCAGATGACCTTGAGCAAAAGGGAGGGTGAAGAGAACAGAAAGAGGGAGTGAAAGAGCGGAAGAACATGATTTTAGGACCCATGGGCTGATGCCGTCAGGACCAGTTGCAGAATCAGAGTCGAGGGTTGACAGAAACTTTTCCACCTTGTCAGGAGGAAAGGGCACAGAGTCCAGGAGCAGCTGGGTACGACGGGTACAGAGAGGGATGGGTTTGGGACACAAGATTTAGAGGCAAACACAGAGTTGAGGCATTCAGCTTTTTCACGTGCGGAGTCAGCCGTGTAGCCGTTTGAGGTGATGGAGGGGATGGAGGGGGAACAAACACCAGAAACAGATTTGACCAGACGCCACCAGGATTTGGAAGAGGAAGACAGATAAGAGAGTTCGGTCTTGAGAATGGAGAGATATTGTTTCCTGGCTCTCCTAAGGGTGGACACACACTTGTTTCGGGCTTTGTGAAAGGAAATGAGATTTCCTTCCGTTGGATTTGCTTTCCAGGAGACGAAAGTAAGTTGTTTCTGGGCAACAGCCTCACCACAAGATTCCGTATACCATGGATGGGAGGATGGGTATGACAACTGAAGACGAGATGGTATAAATCTGTGCATGAGAGAGAGCAATTTACTTTGAAAGATTTCCCAGGATGAGTTGATGTCAAAGGCGGTAGAGATGGGAGACCAGTCCAGATGATTGATGGCTGCTTGAAGACCGTGCCAGTTGGCCTGAGTGAAATGCCAGACTCGTCGACGCTGAGGAGGCTCTCTGAGAATGGTCAGAGAGATGTCCACTTTAACAAGCACATGATCAGATGAGCCGATTGGAGCAGAAGAAGAGCAGCAGACATTTTCAGGGAAGTTAGTCATAACCAAGTCCAGAAGAGAAGATGCTCCGTTGACTGAGATCCGGGTCGGGAAATTGACAGATTGTGTCAGTCCCAGTGAGTCGCAGAAGTCCTTTGCTGAAGAGCCATGGCTGGTGAGAGAGGTACCAACACCCAGCCAACTGGCATGGTGACAATTGAAATCACCACATATGAGGAAGAGAGAGTTGGGATGGGTAAATAGAAGTTGGTCCATATTATCAGACAGCGAGATGTAGATGGAGTCATCACTGTTTGGTGGACCGTACAACACACATATGAACAAAAGGTGGGAGCGAAGGGGAAGCCGTAGCCAAAGGTATTCCTGGGGGTGAGGTGGAGAGAGGGCAGTGGAGGGCGAGTGAGGAAGAGAGTTTTTTATAAAGATAGCAACCCCACCTCCAGGACGAGGCTCAGGTCTATCATACCGGAGGAGGGAGTAACCTGGGAGAGATACCAAGGCATCAGAGACATCATGAAGGAGGAAAGTTTCTGTTAAGCAGATCACATCTAGTTTGTCAGAAGCAACCTGTATGGAGAGATCAGTCAAGTTTGAGCGAAGGCCCCGGATGTTTGAGGTCCATACCATTAATGAAGAGGAAGGGGGAGCATCGGATACAGAACAGGGGGGGGAGGGGTAGAGTAAGATGTGGAAGAGGAGGAAGAGGTAGGGAGAGCTGTTGAAGGTGTGTCAGAGATTTCAGAGATTTCAGAATAGCTTGGAGAAAGGGAAGAATGGGGCGGACAAAAGGTTTGATGGAGATTGGGTGAGGCACAGTGAGGTGTTATTTGAGGAGGGGGAAGAGCGAGGCAGAAGGTTGGGGGAGATGAAGGTGAAAGTTGGAAGGGGGAAGAAGCAGGGAGGATGCTTTGAAGAGGAGGGGTGAGAGGGGAGTCTAGGAGGGGAGGAGTGAGGGAGAGTCTCGGAGGGGAGGGGTGTGGGGGGAGTTTAGGAGGGAGGGGAGGGAAGGGGCAAGGGGGGAGATTTGAAAGGGATGGGTGATGGGGAAGATTTGGAGGGGAGGGGCATGGGGGTAGATTTGGAGGGGAGGGGTGATGGGGAAGTTTTGGAGGGGAGGGGTGATGGGGAAGTTTTGGAGGGAAGGGGTGATGGGGAAGATTTGGAGGGGAGGGGCAAGGGGGAAGATTTGAAAGGGATGGGTGATGGGAAAGATTTGGAGGGGAGGGGCAAGGGGGAATATTTGAAAGAGATGGGTGATGGGGAAGATTTGGAGGGGAGGGGTCTCTTCCTGTTGCTTAACAACTTTTAAAACTAATTGTTGATGTTCCTTAAACTTTCTTGCTCTTTCTTCGGCATTCATTTATTTATAAAATTAAAACAAGCGTTACGCCTATGTCCCCCGTCGTTGAAGTGATGTGAGTTGACAAAGTGGAAGATGCAAGGCGGCCATCTTGGATTTTGACGTGGCGACCCAATTTTCAATAGCGTTCTCCCTTATGCGTAGATACACCCACACACCAGATTAGAAGTTGGTACTTCGCTTATTTTTCAAGATATTCCGCTCACAGGGTTCAGACATACATGGCGGTGGCCATCTTGGATTTTGACGTAGCGACCCAATTTTCAATAGCGTTCTTCCTTATGCGTAGATACACCCACACACCAGATTAGAAGTTAGTAGTTCGTTTATTTTTCAAGATATTTCGCTCACAAGGTTCAGACATATATATATGGTGGCGGCCATCTTGGATTTTGACGTGGCGACCCAATTTTCAATAGCGTTCTTCCTTATGCGTAGATACACCCACACACCAGATTAGAAGTTGGTACTTCGCTTATTTTTCAAGGAATTCAGCTCACAATGTTCTCACAATGCTGCACAGACATACATGGCGGTGGCCATCTTGGATTTTGACGTGGCGACCCAATTTTCAATAGCGTTCTTCCTTATGCGTAGATACACCCACACACCAGATTAGAAATTAGTAGTTCGTTTCTTTTTCAAGATATTTCGCTCACAAGGTTCAGACATATATATGGTGGTGGCCATCTTGGATTTTGACGTGGCGACCCAATTTTCAATAGCGTTCTTCCTTGTGCCTAGATACAACCACACACCAGATTAGAAGTTGGTACTTCGCTTATTTTTCAAGATATTCCGCTCACAAGGTTCAGACATACAGTGGAGGGCGAGTGAGGAAGGAGGGAGGGGAGGTCAGACATACATAGCGGCGGCCATCTTGGATTTTGACGTGGGTTGCACCCACACACCAAATTAGAATTTGGTCCTTCACTTACGCATGCACGTTCGCACACACGCCCGCAAGCACGCACGGACGCACGCACACACGGACGGAGGGCAAAACCATAGTCCCCCTTTCGCAAGGGGTGATGGGGAAGTGCCAAGGTGCGACGGGGGACAAAAATATATCGTTTAGTATCTCATCTTCTTCAACAACAATATATTTATATTTTACGGCCGTATGTTTCATATACCCCTCAAATTTCTTTTTACTACATAATGTAGAACAATTATCTCTCCAAAAATTATTTATATCTATTGAATTTAGCTTGAATAAAATAAAAGCATTAGCATTGTTTCTTATTGAGCGATGAGGGAGTTGAAAGTATGATTGACTGAGATAAATACAATTACAAGAAGAAAGCCGCCCCATTGTATAGTAGCTGTCCATAACCGATTGGTTTCTCTCATTAACACAATCATCAAAGATAACGAGGCTCTTTTTTGATTTATCTAAATCTTGGGGTGAAGGTATATCATCTGTATTATCACTGAGAATACAAGTTATGGGGTTTGATTTACTTTTACATTTTTGTGTATCACAAAATAGTTGTATTATATCTTCAATGTTGTAATCATTTAGTTTGTGTTGAAGTTTAAATAAACCGATTAGATCTTATTTTTGAAGGCTCGCATTAAAATCTTGTGATAGTAGTTGATACTCTGGTTGAAAACTTGACTTTGCAAAAATTGTTAAATTTTCATAATCTAAAAAGTTGGGGGTAAGGAGCATCTTTAAAAGCAAACAGGTTTTCCCACATCCACTTGAACCAACTATTAGACATCTTAATGAATTTGGGAGATTTTTTATGGTTAAATTTTTTCTTATTTTCCCAAACAGGTAAAAAAATCATTCATTTTATATATTTTTGAAAATTCTAACAAAACATTGCTTAAAATAAAATTTGAAAAATAAGGTTTAAATACTTCTTCAAGGATCCCATACTAATTTGGATCTGTGTCAAGCATATATAAAATAAATATTAATTATTAAAATGTATAAAATGTGAAATTGAATGTGTAATGTAAATATATAAAATTGATTTTTACATAAAGAATAATTTTTGTTATGTAAATAAAAATGAATACAACATATTGTGATGTTTGTAAACATGAATATAAATATTACAATAAACACCTCCAAACCAACAGACATGCATTCAAGCTTTTTCAGCTGGAGGAGAGTCAGGAGGAAGAAGAGTGGGAGGAATGGGAGAAAAGGGTGAGGGAGGAATGGGAGAAGGATAAGGAGGAATGAGACAAAAGTATTAATTTTCCGAATAAGTTAATTAAACGGATAACAATCACTGAGAGGGAGAAAAAAATTAATTTCAGCAAAAAACAATTTGAAAATTAAATGTAAAAAATTGGGAAAATTGAAAAAAGAAAAAAGAAAAAATTGGAAATCAATATATTTTTCAAATAAATCAAAATCTGAGCCAGAATCAACAAAATTGATTTTAGTATGAAGAATAATTTTTATTATGTAAATAGAAATGAATACAACATATTGCGATGTTTGTAAACGTGAATATAAAAATTACAAAAAACACCTCCGAACCAACAAACACACATTCAAGCTTTTTCAGCTGATATCCCCACTTGAACAAGAAACAAAACATGATGATGTTTGTTCTAAGGTTGTCTTGAAGAAGAACTTTCCTAGACATCTTCAATCACAAAAACACAAGAAGCTACTTGGATACTCTATTAAAAACTCTGATGGAGCATTTAGGGGACATATTAAGATAAGGGTTTTTGAGTTTGGAACTCCTGGACCAAAATCAATAGTTGAGGCGATTGAGAAGGTTAAACCTGCTATTGAAATATTTGTAAAAGATACATTGACTGAGATGAATCCTTTAAAGTTTTATATGGGAGTAAAAATGGGTATGGTAAAAGAGGGTATTGAAATAACTCCCTTTATGAGAACACCCTCTCACTTTATCACATCATTCCAAGATTTCTTATCATCGGGTGTTTATGGTGAGCTTGTAAAACAGGAGCAGGATGTAGATAATACACTTGGAGGTCGTGGATATATTATTACTAAAATAATTTTCCTAGATATACACATTCTAAAATCAGACCCTCTTAAAGCTTCTTCTTACATTGATTTACCAAGGGATATAAAACTTAAAAAATTGGTTGTTAATATTCAAAACAAAGATTAATAAATGTTCCCTATGGTCTATTCTCACCCACCTTTATCCTCAAAATAAGAATCAAGAAAGAGTATCTCGTTATAAGAAATATGAGAATACGCTAAATGTTAAAGATTTAAAATTCCCAATATCATTAAAAGATATTCCTAAATTTGAAAAGATGAATAATCTATCTGTTCATGTATTTTGATTAACAGATAGAAACAAAATTCAGATTTTGAAACATTCTAATAATTATAAAAATGATGAAACTCATATTGACCTTCTATATTATAATTTGGAAGAAAATTCACATTATGCTTACATCAAAAATTTATCAAGATTAACCACTTCACAAGTGTGTAATAGAACTAATAAAACATACCCATGTAAGCGTTGTCTTAACTTCTTTCATACTAAAGAAAAATTAAACCAGCATTCAAAATACTGCAGCGAACATAAATCCACCGTAATTAATATGCCAAAAGTAGGTTCAAATGTATCATTCAAAGATTTCAACAAAACTATGAAACATCCATTCGTGATATATGCTGACTTTAAAAGTATCCTTGAAAAGATAGATGCTACTTCTCCAAATCCCAAAAAATCATACATGAGTAAATATCAAAAAAATACTCCTTGTGGTTTCTGTAATTATATCAAATCATCCGTTGGTGATGAATTCAACAAGTTAGAACTTTATAGAGAAGAAGATGCCCCAGAAGAGTTTGTGAAACGACTAGAAAGAGACTGTGTTCGATTAACCAAGATAATGAAAAAAAGCAATATACCAATGTGCTTAACAAAAGAAGTGAAAATTATGTTTAGAGATAATAATACATGCCATATTTGTGATGAGAAAATTGATAAAGATGAAGATGAAAAGGTTAGAGATCATTGTCATCTTACAGGTAAATATAGAGGTCCAGCTCATCAAAGTTGTAATCTTAATTATAAACTCCCCTCTTTCATTCCAGTCTTTCTTCACAACAACGCACATTACGATACACATCTATTTATAAATGAACTTTCAGACATCTGGAGACATTTCAGCAATTCCTAACACGGATCAGCAATACCTCTCTTTCACAAAAACAATCTTTATAAAAACAGGATTTGACATTTAAAAAATTAAAAATACATATGATATAACTAATATTAGATTTCTTGACACATTCAAGTTTATGACAAGTCCATTATCTAACTTGGTATCAAATATTAAAAACTTTCCTAGTCTTTCAGAGTATTTCACAAATCAAGAAGAGATTGAGCTCTTATCACAAAAGGGGATATATCTGCATGATTATATGGATTCATTTGAGAGATTTGAAGAAAGACCACTCCCACCAAAACAAAATTTCTACAATAAATTAAATAAAACTCATATTTCTGATAAAGATTACACACAAGCCCTAAATGTTTGGGAAAAGTTTAATATAAAGAGCCTTGGAGAGTATCATGATTTGTATCTTAAAACTGATGTATTACTTGTATATTGTACATTGCTGATGTTTTGGCTGATGTATATTGGCTGATGTATTTGAAACTTTTAGAGCCGTCTGTCATAATAAAAATCATTATGGATTAGACCCCGCCCACTATTACACTCCCCCAGGATTGGCTTGGAGTGCTATGTTAAAAATGACAAAACAGAATTTGGATTTAATCAGTGATGTAGATATGCTATTGATGATAGAGAAGGCTAGGAGAGGAGGCATATCACAAATCTGTTCCAAGAGTTATGCTAAAGCTAACAACAAATATCTTCCTAATTATGATTCTACAAAAGATAGTTCTTATTTGATGTATTATGATGCTAAATAATGTATTATGATGGATGGGCTATGTCTCAATCCCTACCTTATGGTAAACTTAAGTGGGTTGAAGAGAAAGATTATGAAAAGCTTTTACAGGATATCATTTTCTCTACACAAGAAAAATTGGATAAAGCTAAAATTGGATATTATTTTGAAGTTGATTTGAAATATCCTGAAGAACTTCATAATAAACATAAAGATCTACCTTATGCTCCTGATAGTGTCCAAGAAAAAAATGGTTAAGTGATTATCAACAATCATTTAATATCAAAGGTAAATCAACAGAGAAATTACTTACTACACTATATATAATAAATAAAAAAAACTTACTACATTATATGATAAAGAAAATTATGTTTTACACCAAAGGAACTTGAGGCAATGAATGTTTATCAGCGGGGCTGAGAATAAAGAAGATTCATAGAGTTTTACAGTTTAGTCAGTCATTGGTTGAAGGCATATATTGATTTTAATACAAATAGGAGAACTGAAGCAAAAACTGATTTTGAGGACTTTTATAAATGAATGAATAATGCTGTATTTGGAAAGCCGATGGAAAATCTTAGAAATAGACAAAACATAAGACTGCTACATATTGGAAATGAGCATCAAAATTAATTAACAAACCCGGTTTTCAAAGAGCAGAGGTGTTTTCAGAGAACTTTTGTGCTCTCCATTTGATTAAATAAAGTATTGAAATAGATAAACCTATTTATATTGCAACATCAATTCTTGACTTGTCAAAGTCATTAATGTATGAATACTTTTACAATAACTTAAGGAAGCAATATCAAAATGATGTTAATCTACTTTATATGGATACAGATAGTTTTATTTTGAAAATTAATACAGAAGATGTTTATTCAGATATGATTGATGATATTGATATATATGATACAAGTGATTATAAGTCGGGTGACAAGTTTTCTTCAAAGAATAAAAAGGTTATTGGAAAGTTTAAGGATGAATTGGGGGGGTAAAGTAATGAGTGAATTTATAGGATTGAGATCTGAAGCTTATGCCTATAAGTATATTGATAATAATATTGAAAGAAGTGACAAAAAGTTAAAAGGAATAAAGAAAAATGTTATTAAAGAATCAATAAACTTTGAAAATTATTATAATAGTTTGACATTAAAGAAAGCAGAGTTTAGAAAAATTATTACGATAAAAAGTTATAAACATCAATTATATTCAGAAGAGGTGAATAAGGAAGCTCTTGGGGCTTTTGATGATAAGGGGTTTATTTTAGGAAATGGAATTGATTGTGTACCTTATGGATTTGTGTTAAGATAATAGGTGATAAGATAAATAAAAACTAAACTAATCTTCTTACTAGAATTCACCAAATGTCCGTCTGTCTGTCCGTTCGAAGGTAGCACAAAAACGGCTTAACCGATTGCAATGATATTTTGGGTGGGTAATCCTAGGACCCCCTGGAGTAAAATAGGCTATATTTTTTTCCAAGTTTTCCCAAACACTATGGAATAATATTTACCGATATGAACAGTGATGTGGCTTTTGTTGAAATTATACGTACCAGGAGAGAGTAGATCGATTCCTGACAAACTCTTACTATATAAACGTGCGGCTCCGAAGTAACACGGCAGCGTGTGCAAAGCGACTGAGAAACAGGTGTAGCGGCCGCTTCTGTGTTACAGATTCGGCACGCACTCTTCACACATAAACGTGCGACTGAGAAAGATGAGCAGCTGCCACTTCCGTTTTGCAGAATTCAATCTTTTTTCAAAATGGGCGCCATGTACTGTTTAGATTTTGATGATTTGCATGTGATATGATTCAACGGATGTTTATATGAATCGTTTAAAATAAAATAAAACCTTCAATTTCTGATATTTTGCCTTTTCATTTGGGCTTCCCAATTGAAGCCCCGCCCATAGGGCGGGTACCGTTGCTAGTAAATAAAATGAGTTATTGTCTCAAGTGCAAAAAGAAAACTGAATCTAAAAATATCTCACATGTTAAAAATAAAAATAATCGAGTTTATGAAAAAGAGGCATGTTCAGTATATGGCTCTAAAAAGTGCCAATTCATTTCTAAGAATAAAAGTGGGGAGATATACAAAAGTTGTCAGGGAGTAAATTTACAACAATGGAATTCCAGGGGAATTACACCTTCCTGGATATTCTTTCTGTGGTCCACAGACAAACTTTGATAAAAGATTAGATGAGGCTGACAATCCCAAACCTTGGTCTCAACCTCTAAATAAGGTTGATGAAGTGTGTATGAAGCATTGAAGCATGATATTGCTTGTGGGAAGAGCACTACGTTGATTGAAAAAACACCAAGCCGACAGAGAAATGTTGTATAATTTGTCTTTGATACAAAATCCAACGTTGAGAGAGAAAGTTGATAGGTTTATTATGACAAAATTGATAAGTGCTAAATTGAAACTTTGTCCTCGTTATCCAGGTGTTTCACCATGGACAGAGTCCTCAAAAAACTATTACGCTCTAATGATGTCATCAAGACTGAGGAGCTTTTGGCTGATGAATTGCATAAACCTATAATCACAAAGTTTGAAAGAAGAAAGGTTTATTCCAAAGGTGTTGATTACAGCTGGTCCGCTGATTTAATTGAACTAAATAATGATAAGGGATACAACTATGCTTTAACCGTTATTTATTTGAGGAGTAGATTTGCATGGGTTGTTCCCTTGAAAAACAAAATGGGTAATACTCTTATGTTAGCTTTCAGTGGAATATTTAGTAAAAGCAAAAGAAAACCAAAGAAGTTATGGACTGATGAGGGAACAGAGTTTTATAATAAAATATTTATGAAACTTCTTAAAGATAATGGTATTACATTATACAGCACTTTTAATGAAGGAAAGGCAGTTGTTATTGAGCGTTTTAATCGCACTTTGAGAGACTTTATAAAAAAATTTACACAAGTCGGTTCTCAACAATGGGTAGCTTTAATTCAAGGCATTGTAGATAATTACAATAATACAGTTCATTCATCAACAAAATCAAAACCATCAGAAACATTTACAAAATTAGAATATGAAAAGCAAATTAATTTGAGAAAGCCCAAGTTCAAAGTTGGTGATATTGTAAGAATATACAGATGGAAAAGTCATTTTGAGAAAGGCTATACAAAGAGATAGACTAATGAACTTTTTAAAATCGTTGATGTAATATGTAATGCATACAGTTCCTTGGACTTATAAATTATATGATATGCATGGGGAAAAAATCTGGGTTCATTTTATTCACAGGAATTACAAAAGACACAAATAAGCAGATAATGCTCTTGAAAGCAATGGGTTGGCACTTGACAATCCTCTACTATACAACGCG
Organism: Myxine glutinosa; assembly: GCF_964187855.1. Lineage (NCBI taxonomy): Eukaryota > Metazoa > Chordata > Myxini > Myxiniformes > Myxinidae > Myxine > Myxine glutinosa. Next base: position 210,429,822 of record NC_136261.1, on the reverse strand, counting down.
TGTGCATTTATTACATATTTTTTCATATATAAAGCATAAATTATTAATAAGTAAATATACAACCATTTTTTCTAGAATGTAGTTTTAAAACAAATGATCAATGGAAGAAGAAATTTTTCCAAGATTTGGCAGTTGGGAAATGGGGGTTAATATTTAATCCTAAAGAAAAATAAATTATATTAACACCAAATGGGGAATTCTTCATTCCTAAAAAAATTTCAATGGAAGATAAATTATCATTTGAAAAGTTATTCTGGGGTGAAACGAAATATTTTCAACTAGAACAGAAAATTAAAGCCCATAAGAAAAATATTACCAGAAAAGATAAAATTAAAAGGGTTTTTTTATTTATTCGTAGTTTGAATATTCAAACTACCCAAAATTTAGAAGTAATATATAACACATTACTCATTATACTTCTCCTTAACATCGATGTTCTGTCAATAGCCGAAATAGGTCTGACTAATTTTCAGATATCAATGGTTAAAGAATATTTAGATCTATAATTATCTACACACACAAGGTGTGAGCGAGGAGGACTTGGGATATGTAATGAGGGACGTTCTTAGATCTGTGAACCCCAAACACAGAATCCTCGACACTTCAGTCAAGGCTTAACTTTTGTTTGTTGGTGTGTGTGTGCAATGGGGGACGTTAGATATGTGAACCCCAAACACAGAATCCTCGACACTTCAGTCGAGGCTTAACTTCTGCACACAATTTTGTTTGTTGGTTGGTGTGTGTGTGTGTGAGTAATAATAATATTATACCAACCCTAACCCAACCCAACCCTAAATCCAACCCAGCCCTAACCCCAGCCCTAACCCCAACCCCAGCCCTAACCCCAGCCCCAGCTCTAACCCCAACCCCAGCCCTAACCCCAGCCCAAACCCTCACATTCAAAATCCCAACATAATATTTTTTCCGCTTCTTCAAATTCTGTCTTCCAAAGCTTTTAAGTTTGAAGAAGTAGAAATGAGGAGGAAGAATTTTCCAGCATTTTCTTCCTCGAACTTTCTTGATATTCCTGAAATATATGTAAAAAAAAAAATTACTTATCTAATATTATGGCATACATATAATTTAATTTATTTTCAATCAACTGAACTTACCTATGAAACATCATCAAACAAAGAACAATGTTCATTGCTTTATAGTCAGGTGGCTTAGTGAAATTATCGTTACCGGGCGGACAAAAGCACAATATTTGGCATGAGCCTCCCTTCGGGCCTATTAATTAATGTTAGCCTAGGAACCCTCGGGAGTTGAATTTGTTTTTCATGTAAAACACCAAAATTCAAGATGGCCGACATCGATGACAAAATATAGCTTTTCTCGAATCCTGTTAGTCTTAAGAAACCCTGGGTGGTTGACAAATTTGGGATTTTGAGGTAGTTGAATGTTATTGTGGACATCATAATAGTACCAACACATTGTAAAATATTATAAAGATCCTTATTATTCCAATAAATGGCAAATTTCAAATAAACAACCACCCTCTACTGGAAGGGAAATATTATCACCCAATAAAGTGAATAATAGTTGTATATTTGTACGTGTCGTACGTGAAGCTGGAAGGTGTGAAAACATTTTGCTACCTCGGAGACATGCTGAATGGAGAAGGTGGATCAGACTCGGCAACGGTTGCTCGAGTGAGATGTGCATGGAAGAAGGTAAACTTATAACTTAAGTAAACTTAAACTTAAAAGGTAAACTTAAAAGGTAAACTTAAACTTATAACACCTTAGGCAACCACCAAAACCACAGGTAAAACTTGACTTCAGTATATGCATGTTACCTGAGGTGAAATAACTTCGCAATTTAATTTCTTCCCTCTGTCATCCCGCTTTCAGATAAAAACCCAATTAACTCTACCTACCACGTCATGTTATTTCAGTTATTCTCCCCAAATATGGGGGTAACAGCCCCTTCACACTGCGGTAACCCGACTTATTTAATTATTTCCTTGAGGAATCTCTCTTCCTGCTAGTTAAATTGGGAGGTAAACACAGGGCTGTAAGTTACCATTGAGGTGTTAAATCACTCATGGGACCCCTCTCTATAAGTACTGAGCACATACGCCCACCACAACCCTCCTATCGACAGAGAAGTGGTTCATTTAGATGAACTTGTGTGTTGTTGTTATACAGTTCCTTGGACTTATAAATTATATGATATGCATGGGGAAAAAATCTGGGTTCATTTTATTCACAGGAATTACAAAAGACACAAATAAGCAGATAATGCTCTTGAAAGCAATGGGTTGGCACTTGACAATCCTCTACTATACAACGCGTGTGCATTTATTACATATTTTTTCATATATAAAGCATAAATTATTAATAAGTAAATATACAACCATTTTTTCTAGAATGTAGTTTTAAAACAAATGATCAATGGAAGAAGAAATTTTTCCAAGATTTGGCAGTTGGGAAATGGGGGTTAATATTTAATCCTAAAGAAAAATAAATTATATTAACACCAAATGGGGAATTCTTCATTCCTAAAAAAATTTCAATGGAAGATAAATTATCATTTGAAAAGTTATTCTGGGGTGAAACGAAATATTTTCAACTAGAACAGAAAATTAAAGCCCATAAGAAAAATATTACCAGAAAAGATAAAATTAAAAGGGTTTTTTTATTTATTCGTAGTTTGAATATTCAAACTACCCAAAATTTAGAAGTAATATATAACACATTACTCATTATACTTCTCCTTAACATCGATGTTCTGTCAATAGCCGAAATAGGTCTGACTAATTTTCAGATATCAATGGTTAAAGAATATTTAGATCTATAATTATCTACACACACAAGGTGTGAGCGAGGAGGACTTGGGATATGTAATGAGGGACGTTCTTAGATCTGTGAACCCCAAACACAGAATCCTCGACACTTCAGTCAAGGCTTAACTTTTGTTTGTTGGTGTGTGTGTGCAATGGGGGACGTTAGATATGTGAACCCCAAACACAGAATCCTCGACACTTCAGTCGAGGCTTAACTTCTGCACACAATTTTGTTTGTTGGTTGGTGTGTGTGTGTGTGAGTAATAATAATATTATACCAACCCTAACCCAACCCAACCCTAAATCCAACCCAGCCCTAACCCCAGCCCTAACCCCAACCCCAGCCCTAACCCCAGCCCCAGCTCTAACCCCAACCCCAGCCCTAACCCCAGCCCAAACCCTCACATTCAAAATCCCAACATAATATTTTTTCCGCTTCTTCAAATTCTGTCTTCCAAAGCTTTTAAGTTTGAAGAAGTAGAAATGAGGAGGAAGAATTTTCCAGCATTTTCTTCCTCGAACTTTCTTGATATTCCTGAAATATATGTAAAAAAAAAAATTACTTATCTAATATTATGGCATACATATAATTTAATTTATTTTCAATCAACTGAACTTACCTATGAAACATCATCAAACAAAGAACAATGTTCATTGCTTTATAGTCAGGTGGCTTAGTGAAATTATCGTTACCGGGCGGACAAAAGCACAATATTTGGCATGAGCCTCCCTTCGGGCCTATTAATTAATGTTAGCCTAGGAACCCTCGGGAGTTGAATTTGTTTTTCATGTAAAACACCAAAATTCAAGATGGCCGACATCGATGACAAAATATAGCTTTTCTCGAATCCTGTTAGTCTTAAGAAACCCTGGGTGGTTGACAAATTTGGGATTTTGAGGTAGTTGAATGTTATTGTGGACATCATAATAGTACCAACACATTGTAAAATATTATAAAGATCCTTATTATTCCAATAAATGGCAAATTTCAAATAAACAACCACCCTCTACTGGAAGGGAAATATTATCACCCAATAAAGTGAATAATAGTGAATCATGTATTTCAGTAACTGGACTTGTGCTAGTCAAGACGATATTAAAAAGTCCAAGGCATTTATTACAATAACTACAGTAATTTGAATTGTACAGACAAAACTCAATTTTCAAGCAAATAACATCACTATGCTTTATTCGTAGGTCTCCAAGTAGTTCTCAATTCCCCTTACTCTCTCACACTATGGAGACAATAGTAGGCCATTTCATGGAGTTGAGTTGGAATGCAATTTGTTTATAATAACAAACACAGTTTCTTACAAAGTATGTGGCATTGTCCTGTGATGTCTCTTACAGTAACACACAGTTTGCAATGCTCTACGGAGTACATTGGCACTTGCAAAGTGGTGAGTAGTCCAGATTTGCTTTGCCACATTTGCAGTTAGAGCAGTCTCCTTTGCAGGAGCATTTTATCAGCTCCCTGCACGATCTGGAAACCTCTGGAATTGTCACCCAAACTGGTATCCATGACTGTAATACCTTGGTCCTGGCAAAATCCTGTGGAGAAGGAAACACTAGCTGTGTCCGTGTACTGGTCGTCCAGATTCCTGCTTGATACACTGCGTGTCAGACATGTTGGAGTAGCATATCCTTGGTGGGTGGCAGTTTGTCCATTGCTCGATTCTTCTGGCAGAGGAGTTCCCTTCTTGTCTCATTGACAGAACTCAAAGGACTGGTTTTGTCATACAGGATAACAGTCAGTCTCTTGAGCTTCTGGAAAGGTTCATCGTTGAAATCCAGCAGCTGGAAGGGATGACCGGCCAGATACACAAATGTCTCTATGATGTCTTCGTCGACCTGCCAGGCTTGCCAAACTGACTTATTGCCCTTGCCGTTGAAGGCAGAGGTTGTATCGCAACCTGAAAAATGCATAGCAAAAATGTGAAAAAAAAAAAAAATTAAAACTCCAGAGGGCTCCGAGGCTAACATTAATTAATAGGCCCGAAGGGAGCCTCATGCCAAATATTGTGCTTTTATCCGCCCGGTAACGGTAATCTTTAAATATAGCACTAAGCCACCTGACTATTAGAATCCAAAGAGTCTCCAAGAGAGGCCCCACAGGTAAAGCCTCCAGAGTGAAACTCTTTGGTGGGGTCATCAGGGTCTTGGCTGTTCAAAAAGTCCTAAAAGAATCAATCGTTTCACCCCATGTTGTGGTAAAAGCAGTGTTTTCATGTGCATCTCAGATACAATTTCCTATGAGAAAGAATAATAATAATGTGTTAATTAATTTTTTTCATTTAAACACGATTATTATATGTACTAGCAACGGTACATGCCCTACGGGTGGGCTTCAATTGGGAGGCCCAAATGCAAAGGCAAAATATCAGAAGGCTTTTTTATTTTAAACTAGCCGAAAGCACCCAGTGTTGCCCGGGTTCTTTTTGAATGAATTTACTAGTACTAGGGCATGCCCGTACTATATATATATCTAAAATTATATCCCCCCCCCTCTATTTACATGAAATGGTTTGGTTCATTCGCAAAGCCAAAGCGAACGGCTTGCGAGTACGGTGACAATCCCCCCCCGCTATTTACATGAAATGGTTTGGTCCAAAGCGAACGGCTTGCGAGTACGGTGACAATCCCCCCCCCCCCCCCCCCCCCTCTATTTACATGAAATGGTTTGGTCCAAAGCGAACGGCTTGCGGAGTTTGGTAAAGAAATCGCCATAGCTCGGTAACTACTTCTCCGATTAATATGAAACCTTGAAAAGGCACATCCTCGGGTCCCCAGCAATATACCTGGCAAGTTTAAAGTATATCGGACCCGTGGTTGTCGAGAAACAGCGGTCACAGACACACAGACAAACACACACACACACAGAGATTACTGGAATTATAGATAGACTAGGACGTGCCCGTACGTGGGTGCCCATTCGGAAAAACATTCCAAACCGCGTGGCAGTAACGACCACAGAACCCCCCCCCTCTATTTACATGAAATGGTTTGGTCCATTCGCAAAGCCAAAGCGAACGACCACAGAACCCCCCCCCCTCTATTTACATGAATGGTTTGGTCCATTCGCAAAGCCAAAGCGAACGGCGAACGGCTAAATCGCCATAGCTCGGTAACTACTTCTCCGATTAATATGAAACCTTGAAAAGGCACATCCTCAGGTCCCCAGCAATATACCTGGCAAGTTTCAAGTATATCGGACCCGTGGTTGTCGAGAAACAGCGGTCACAGACAAACACACACACACACACACACACACACACACACACACACACACACACAGACACACACACACACAGAGATTACTGGAATTATAGATAGATAATTCAGCTTTTACTTGTGGCCGTAGAAGATTGACTACTATAATTCAGCTCAGCTTTTAATTGCGAAATGGGCCCAGTCCGGCCGAGGCGGCCTCGACCGGCCTCGCCACCTAGCCTAAAACCTTCCCGGGGCCCGTCCCGATATTTTTTGTTTCAGAGTTTTCCTCCTATCTTTCACCGTTCAGGAGATTAGCGTGTGCAGACAAACAAACAAACAAACAAACAAAAAAAAACTTTAACTTTCTTTTATACAGTGCATTCAGAAAGTATTCAGACCCCTTCACTTTTTTCACATTTTGTTATGTTGCAGCCTTATGCTGAAATCGTTTAAATTCATTTTTTCCCTCATCAATCTACACTCAATACCCCATAATGACAAATAGAAAACAGGATTTTAGAAAGTTTTGCAAATTTATTAAAAAGAAAAAACTGAAATATCACATTGACATAATTATTCATACCCTTTGCTATGACACTTGAAATTTAGCTCAGGTGCCTCCCATTTCTCTTGATCATCTTTGAGATGTTTCTACACCTTGATTGGAGTCCACCTGTGGTAAATTCAATTGATTGGACATGATTTGGAAAGGCACACACCTGTCTATATAAGGTCTCACAGCTGACTATGCATATCAGAGCAAAAACCAAGCTATGAGGTCAAAGGAACTGCCTGCAGAGCTCAGAGACAGGATTGTGTCGAGGCACAGATCTGGGGAAGCCTACAAAAAGGTTTCTGCTGCATTGAAGGTTCCCAAGAGCACAGTGGCCTCCATTATTCTTAAATGGAAGAAGTTTGGAACAACCAGGACTCTTCCGAGAGCTGGCCGCCCGGCCAAACTGAGCAATCGGGGGAGAAGGGCCTTGGTAACAGAGGTGACCAAGAACCCGATGGTCACTCTGGCTGAGCTCCAGAGATCCTGTGTGGAGATGGGAGAAACATCCAGAAGGACAACCATCACTGCAACACTCCACCGGTCTGGGCTTTAAGGCAGAGTGGCCAGACGGAAGCCTCTCCTCAGTGAAAGACACATGAAAGCCCACAGAATCTTGTTTCTCACAATCTGAGAGTCCTTTAGGTGCTTTTTTGCAAACTCCGAGCAGGCTTTCATGTGTCTTCGAGTGACACCATGTGTCAAGGTGTAGAAACATCTCAAAGATGATCAAGAGAAATGGGAGGCACTTGAGCTAAATTTCAAGTGTCATAGCAAAGGGTATGAATACTTTTGTCAATGTGATATTTCAGTTTTGTCTTTTCAATAAATTTGCAAAACTTTCTAAAATCCTGTTTTCTCTTTGCAATTATGGGGTATTGAGTGTAGATTGATGAGGGAAAAAATGAATTTAAACGATTTCAGCATAAGGCTGCAACATAACAAAATGTGAAAAAAGTGAAGGGGTCTGAATACTTTCTGAATGCACTGCATGTGGAGATGATTCATACAAACATCCGTTGAATCATATCACACGCAAATCATCAAAATCTAAACAGTACATGGCGCCTATTTTGAAAAAAGATTGAATTCTGCACAGCGGAAGCGGCCGCTACACGTCTTTCTCAGTTGCACGTTTATGTGTGAAGAGTGCGTGCCGAATCTGTAACACGGAAGCGGCTGCTACACCTGTTTCTCAGTCGCTTTGCACACGCTGCCATGTTACTTCGGAGCCGCCCGTTTATATCGGAAGAGTTCGTCAGGAGTCGACCTACTCTCTACATATACCCTATACCCAGCCCTAACCCAACATTTGTTTGTGTGCTGGTCATCCAGATTTCATTTAAAGCCTGAATGAAAAGAAAACCCCAAATATCCAAAATCCCTTCTCTTGTTCAGATATTAATTAATCTTTAATATCTAAGAAAAAGCATGTTTATGGAACTTTATTAACTCTCCAACCCAAAACGAGAATGACTGGTTCGACGAAGATGTGCCCTGCTGGAGGGCCTGCCACCTCCCCCGCAGGACCGGCGCCCTCCACCTCCCACAACCGCAATCCTTGCTGATCTTCCAGTTAATCGAGCTCCATTTTCATGAGATCTTGAATGTGTTGTTTCTCTGGGGAGAACATGAGATCGTTAATTTCTTGCAACATTCGCTCTTGTTTGGCATACAAGGCATGAAAATCAAAAGATAAGAGAGAAATGCTTCTAGTATCGGGATTGTCCATGAATGTGGATTCCTCGGAATTCAGAGTGATGGGTGGATCATCCAGTTCCCCGTCCCCATACTCACTCTTGTCCATCTCCAGTTGGGCCATTTGCGCTGAAGAGCTAGAAAAGAATCTCTCCAAGCACATCCGAAGAAGATGCTTCATTATAAACACAGCAAACACCAGTCCCACTATTATGGTGAGACCCCACAGAACCCAGGACAATATGGTGTACCCAAAACTGCTGAACCATCCTGAAAACCAATTTGTTATCCCCAAATCTTCCCTTCTAGTCCAAAGTTTTGAGTTTTGTATGTCATTCAGCATCAAGATTTCCGGTACCACTTATCTCAAATAGCAGACTCCTTTCCAGTTATCAAATAAATAGGGGTAAGCTTTATCTCCGCAAACAAACATTGTCCCATGTGGAGAAATTATATGATTTGAAAGACATCTCATGTCCTCTGATTCCACTCTCTTAATTAAACTGCTGAAACCCCTCAGATCTTTGATGACCCTTCAATTCCCCCAAGACCCCTGAAGACTACCAAGACTCCTGAATGCACTGAAATACCCTTAAAGACCCAAAAGACCGTAAAAACGCAAAATACTGTGAAGGTCCAAAAGACCCCGAATATCCAAAAGGTCCTGAATACCCAAAACACCGAAGAGACCCTGAAGACCCCAAATCATTTTGCAGTAACCCAAAAATACACCGAAATGGTCAAAGATGCCTATCCCTGTGAGATGATGTGTGGTGACTGAAGTTTATCCCCAATCCAACCCATCCTATTGGTTCTGGGCGACACTTGGCCTCAATCTGTATCAGGCTTGGGTTCTCTTGAGGGACATTTACATCATTGTGAGTGCAGGTGGACCCACCCAAATCTATCCCACTTTGATCTTTATTCATGAAACCCAAGTTCATTCTCCCATTGCTGGCCATACATCTTGTTTCAGCAGCGCTTCACTATGTACCAGCGCTGTCTCAATCATGACTATCAGCAACATCTGTGTGCTGGTGTTGGTTGCGCTGGTGTGTTGTGCTGGTGGTGTGCAAAATGTTTTGCTGGGGCTGGTTGGCCTGTGTGTTTGTGTTCCCCTGTGTGGCCTCTTGGTGTTGTGCCTCTGGGGATCTCCATTGCTTTTCTTTGGATACCGAGTGAGGTCCGAGCCACCTGGGTTGCAGTGCGGTGCTCCGTTTCCAATTCTTCACCACCACCCAGTCACCTGGTTGGTGGAGATTGGCACTGCTCTGTAGCTGATTCGGGCATTGCTTCTTTAACCTGTGTATAAAACCTTTTGCAACTTCTGTGAAGGCTTTCCAAAATTCCAGTGCTATTCCATCCATTAAGTGTATGTTCATTTCATATTCCCCAAACTGGCCCTGGGACACAATCTCCTCGAGCTGCAAGGTCAATTCTCCCAAATATCAGCCTTATCAGTAACTAAACATCAATAACTAAGTGACTAAATAAAACTAACTAGGTAAATATCAATAACTGCAACGATTACATGAAACGCACCTAGTATTGGGATCGTCCATGAATGTGGATTCCTTGGAATTCAGAGTGATGGGTGGATCATCCAGTTCAATCAGCAAACATTACCGCTTTACACAAAAAGGTGCAAAAAGGGATCCTTGAAACTACAGACCAATCAGCCTGCTCCCAATTATCAGTAAAGTCATGGAATCCATAATTGCTTCGGATATCAAATCCTTCCTCTTCTCCAATGGCTTGATCTCCGATCATCAATTTGGATTCAGACCAGGTCATTCTACTCTGGACATGTTGCTTCTCCTGTCTCAATGGATGGGGGTCCTCAATGCCAAACAGAAAATCAGAGCTGTCTCCCTTGACATATCAGGTGCCTTCGATACGGTCTGGCACCCAGCTCTGCTCACCAAACTCTCCTATGGTAACCATGGAAATCTCCACGCATGGCTTGCGGACTTCCTCTCTGGTCGTAGTCATCGTGTGGCCCTGAATGGATTTCACTCATCTCACCTTCCTGTTCTGGCTGGAGTTCCACAGGTAGTGTTCTGGGCCATGTGTTTTTTCTGGTCTTCATCAATGATCTCTCAGACTCTCTGGAAAATCCTCTCCATCTCTTTGCTGATGACTCCACTCTCTGCCGCTCCATTCCTCATCCCTCAGATTGGCAGTCTGCAGCCTCCTCACTCTCTGCAGACCTGGACAAAATCACAGACTGGTCAAACAAGTGGAACATGCCTTTCAATCCTGACAAATCTAACACTCTTACTATGTCTCTCTGAAAAGACCCACTGGAAAACCCTCCCATCTACTTTCTCAACAATCCTCTCCAAGAAGTTCTGTCGCTCAAGCTTTTGGGTCTCACTATCTGCCATGATCTTTCTTGGGAAAACCACATTTCCAAGCTGGCCTCCAAAGCCAGTCGCCGACTGGGCATCCTCCGTCGTGCGGAGTCCTTCCTTGGCACACCTGAGCTCCTCACCACATACAAGGCTTTCATCCACAGCTCAATGGAATACTGTTCCCCCCTTTGGGCCTGTGCTCCTGCCTCACACCTAGCTCGGCTTCACACTGTTGAAACCAAAGCTTTCAGAATCATTGGAATCTCCTGCGATGAACTGTTGTACTAGTGGGTGGCAGTTTGTGACACGTGGTGGCAGTCTGTATGTGTATATGTGTATGTGATGTGTACATCATCCAAAAGCCTAACTCCGTGGGCTTTTCACTCACTCACCACAGGCAGCTTGGTGGTCTTTCTGTCTTCTACCGACTCCTCTCCGGCCTTGCTCCCCCTGTGCTCTGTCCCCCAAATATTCCAACAGGTCGCACAAGATCTGCCAGCAACCCTCTTATGGTTAAACTGCCAAAATCAAGGCTCTCTGCTCACCTTCACTCTTTCATTCCCCTTTTATCCCACCTGTGGAACAAACACCCCCATTCCCTTCAATCCCACTCCTCCCTCCAGGTCTTTAAAACAGCTGTTCACCACCATCTCTTATCTTCCCCCATCCATAACCTTGATCTTTTCTACCCCCGACAATTCACCCCAGATCCACTTTTTAAAAATTCAAACTTCTTTCCTGGAAGTCCTTTCAGTGTCCATATGTTTTATACCTCTCCCACCTCCCCCCAAGCCCTCTCCCTCCCACAGTTCTCTCGATGACCCTGCTCTCAAATGTTGTGTGTGTCTTTCCCACTCTCTCCCCATCTTGTCTACCACTCCCTTTATTTTGTGTTTTATGTGTCGGTTTGAGTTTTTGTGTGATTAATGCTAGCTCTTTCACGAGCCTCGATCTTGTATTCAAAAAAAACAAACAAAAAAAAAAAGGACTATTACATCCTCCAATTCTTTTCCTCATTGTCATCACATAGCTATTTTCAAACACACTGGCTCCAGCAGTATTATTTTATTTAATTAACTATTTTTAACACATTATAACTTTTCTCATCAAATATTCATTATTTTACAAAATCTGTTGACAAGATCTGTATTTTCCTCCTCTCCTTTTACATAAATCAACCATTTTCTCCAGCCATGGAATAGTCCATTATTCATACAAATAATCATAAGAGCTCTGTAAAACATCTCTATCTTTTAAACCTCTCTAAACCTTTAAACCTTTAAACCTCTTTTAAACCATCTCTATCTAAACCTTTAAATTTTGGCAAACCTCTGATAATATGGACCAACTTCTATCTACCCATCCCAACTCTCTCTTCCTCATATGTGGTGATTTCAATTGTCACCATGCCAGTTGGCTGGGTGTGGGTACCTCTCTCACCAGCCATGGCTCTTCAGCAAAGGACTTCTGCGACTCACTGGGACTGACACAATCTGTCAATTTCCCGACCCGGATCTCAGTCAACGGAGCATCTTCTCTTCTGGATTTGGTTATGACAAACTTCCCTGAAAATGTCTGCTGCTCTTCTTCTGCTCCAATCGGCTCATCTGATCATGTGCTTGTCAAAGTGGACATCTCTCTGACCATTCTCAGAGAGCCTCCTCAGCGTCGACGAGTCTGGCATGTCACTCAGGCCAACTGGCACGGTCTTCAAGCAGCCATCAATCATCAGGATTGGTCTCCCATCTCTACCACCTCTGACATCAACTCATCCTGGGAATTCTTTCAAAGTAAATTGCTCTCTCTCATGCACAGATTTATACCATCTCGTCTTCAGTTGTCATACCCTTCCTCCCGTCCATGGTACACGGAATCTTGTGGTGAGGCTGTTGCCCTGAAACAACTTGCTTTCGTCTCCTGGAAAGCAAATCCAACGGAAGGAAATCTCATTTCCTTTCACAAAGCCCGAAACAAGTGTGTGTCCACCCTCAGGAGAGCCAGGAAACAATATCTCACCATTCTCAAGACCGAACTCTCTTATCTGTCTCCCTCTTCCACATCCTGGTGGCGTCTGGTCAAATCTGTTTCTGGTGTTTGTTCCCCCTCCATCCCCTCCCTCACCTCAAACGGCTTAACGGCTGACTCCGCACGTGAAAAAGCTGAATGCCTCAACTCTGTGCTTGCCTCTAAATCTTGTGTCCCAAACCCATCCCTCTCTGTACCCACCATACCCAGTCGTACCCAGCTGCTCCTGGACTCTGTGTCCTTTCCTCCTGACAAGGTGGAAAAGTTTCTGTCAACCCTCGACTCTGATTCTGCAACTGGTCCTGACGGCATCAGCCCACGGGTCCTAAAATCATGTTCTTCTGCTCTTTCACTCCCTCTTTCTGTTCTCTTCACCCTCTCTTTTGCTCAAGGTCATCTGCCATCTGCTTGGAAATCAGCCAACATCACCGCCTTGCACAAAAAAGGTGCAAAAACAGATCCCAGCAACTACAGACCAATCAGCCTTCTCCCAATTATCAGCAAAGTCATGGAATCCATCATTGCTTCAGATATGAAATCTTTCCTCTTCTCCAATGGCTTGATCTCTGATCATCAATTTGGTTTCAGACCTGGTCACTCTACTCTGGACATGCTGCTTCTGCTTTCTCAACAATGGATGGAGGTCCTCAACACCAAACAGGAAATTAGAGCTGTCTCCCTTGACATTTCACGTGCCTTCGATACGGTCTGGCACCCTGCTCTGCTCACCAAACTCTCCTCCTTTGGTATCCATGGAAATCTCCACGCATGGCTGGCGGACTTCCTCTCTGGTCGTAGTCAACGTGTGGCCCTGAATGGGTTTCTCTCATCTCCTCTTCCTGTTCAGGCTGGAGTTCCCCAAGGTAGTGTTCTGGGCCCTGTGCTTTTTCTGGTCTTCATCAATGATCTCTCTGACTCTCTTGAAAATCCTCTCTATCTCTTTGCTGACGACTCTACTCTCTGTCGCTCCATTCCTCATCCCTCAGATCGGCAGTCTGCAGCCTCCTCACTCTCTGCAGACCTGGACAAAATCACAGACTGGGCAAACAAATGGAACATGTCTTTCAATCCTGATAAATCTCACACTCTTACGATGTCTCTCCGAAAAGACCGACTGGAAAACCCTCCCATCCACTTTCTGAATAATCCTCTCCAAGAAGTTCTGTCACTCAAGCTTTTGGGTCTCACTATTTGCCATGATCTTTCCTGGGAAAACCACATTTCAAATCTGGCCTCCAAAGCCAGTCGCCGACTGGGCATCCTCCGTCGTGCGAAGTCCTTCCTTGGCACACCTGAGCTCCTCACCACATACAAGGCTTTCATCCGCAGCTCTATGGAATACTGCTCTCCCCTCTGGTCTGGTGCTCCTGCCTCACACCTAGCCCGTCTTCACGCTGTTGAAACCAAAGCGTTCAGAATCATTGGAATCTCCCGCGATGAAGCTAACTCCAAGGGCCTTTCACTCACTCACCGCAGGCAGGTTGGTGGTCTTTCCGTCTTCTACCGACTCCTCTCTGGCCTTGCCCCCCCAGCCCACTCTGGGCTCTGTCCCCCAAATATTCCTACAGGTCGCACAAGATCTGCCTGCAACCTTCTTATGGTTAAACTGCCAAAATCAAGACTCTCTGCTCACCTTCACTCCTTCATTCCTCTTTTCTCCCGCCTCTGGAACAAACTCCCTCACATTCTTCAATCCCACTCCACCCTCCAGGTCTTTAAAACAGCTGTTCACCACCATCTCTTATCCTCCCCCATCCAAAACCTTGATCTTTTCTACCCCCGCTAATTTCGGTCCCCTTGTGTTTTATACCTCTCCCCCCCCCCCCCCCCCTTCCCCTCCCACGCCTCCTGCCCCCAAGCCCTCTCCCTCCCACACTTCTCCCTGCTCTCAAATGTTGTGGTTGTGTGCTTCCCCTTCTCTCCCCATCTTGTCTTCCGCTCCCTCTTTTTGTATATTTTGTTTGTCTGGTTGATTTGTTTGTGAAATAAATGTTAGCTCTTTCACGAGCCTCGATTCAGTATACAAAAAAAAAAAAAAAAAAAAAAAAAAAAAATTCGTGACACTTCGACAACGACTACCTTATTATTGTACCCCCTCTGGTTCAAGATTCACAATTCATTCCATTAATTGGAGCATCCCGTCAATTTCATAACATGACATCCAATTCCTCGTGACATCTATACCATCATCGGATTGTCAATCAGTCAGATCTTACCTCATCCATTCCCAGACTTTGAGCACCATTTTGTTAAATCCTCACAAAATTTTACGATTAACTATCCCATTCAACCATTTTTCCCAATTTTGGTCACAATTTTCCAATGTCTAGGAATCCGTTTTGTCCTTCCCCCACCAACTACTCTTAAGAACACTGAAAACATGTTTCCACAAGTTTTAAATGTCCCAAATTTACATATTATTTTGCTACATTAATTACATTTACCCTTTACATGTTCACATCTCAACCCAATCGGAAAACAAGTACAGATACATTCAAAGTAAACCGCCCCCATGCCAAATAATTAAATATCCTACAGCGCGGCATTGCCGGGGCGCCTATGGCGCCCGGCAATACCGCAGTGCAGCTCATAGAGGCTGCATTGGGAGGGAGAGGTGTACGCTAATTGATTGATTAATTGTATAATTTAAATCAATAAAAGATCACAAAATGTTTTCTTAATCAATTGGCTAATAGCATAACTAAACCACCAGTGCTTCATCCGAAGTAGTATATTTTAGAAATTTAATGAAATAAGTCATTAATTAAAAATTAAAAAATTAATTGATTAATCAATAAATAAATTATTCAATTAATCAATAAATAATTAATCAATTAATCAATAAATAATTAATCCATTAAATGATTAATCAATAAATCAAAAATATCCTTGATAGCCACATCACTTGGTCACTGTCATGTCCAAATATTAGCTTCCCAGCTCAAAAGGTGCCTGAGATATTGGCCAAATGAGAAAGAAAATAAATAAATGATTAATAATGAAAATAAATAAATAATTAATCATTAAAAACTTAAATTAATAATCAATTCGGTCACAGAACACACAAACCACCACCGTTTCATCAGAATCTGTAACTTTAAAAAACAAAAGTCATTAATCGAATAATTAAATAATTAATCGATTAATTGATTAATTGATTAATTAATTAATCAAAAATAGCCTTTGCAGCCAAATCACCTGGTCATTCGCATGTCCAAATATCAGCTTCCTAACTCAAAAGGTGCCTGAGTTAATGGTCAGAAGAGAAAGGAAATTTGATTAATTAAATAAGTACTGTACTTAATTAATCGCTAATAATAAAATAACTCCTCAATTAATTGATTAATCAAAAAACAAAAAATAGCGTTTTTCACAAGGGACTTGCTCACTATTGTGCCGAAATTTCAGCTTTTTGCTCAAAGGATGGCTGAGATATCACCCGGACAAACAAACAAGAAAGAAAAGTACAGATACATTAAAAGTAGACCGCCCCCATGCCAAATAATTAAATATCCTACAGCGCGGCATTGCCGGGACCAATTATTTTGATGTATCTTTTAGAAATTTAATTAAATAAGTCATTAATAAAAAATTAAATAATTAATTGATTAATCAATAAATAATTAATCAATTAAATGATTAATCAATAAATCAAAAATAAAAGATTATCACAAAATATTTTTTTAATCAATTGGACAACAAGTAAAGATACATTCAAAGTACACCGCCCCCATGCCAAATAATGAAATATCCTACAGCGCATAAACAGAACAGTTGAAATATCCCAGTTCTTCCATTCACAGAACACATAAACCACCACCATTTCATCAGAATCTGTAACTGAATATATATATTTTTTTTTAGTAATTAATCAAATAATTAAATAATTAATCGATTAATTGATTAATTGATTAATCAATACATCAAAAATATCCTTGATAGCCACATCACTTGTTCACTGATGTCCAAATATTAGCTTCCGAGCTCAAAAGGTGCCTGAGATATTGGCCAAATGAGAAACAACAACAACAACAACATACATTTTAAGGCCATTTTCCCTGCTAGAGCGGGGGTTAGCCTTGCGGTCCCCATGACAATCTTCTCCATTTTGCCCTATTTTCTGCATCTCTCCTTGTTAACCCCCTTGCCCGCATTTCTTCTTCCACCATCTTTAGCCAAGTCTTTCTCGGTCTTCCCCGTCCTCTACTTCCTTCTATATTAATTTCCATCACTCTTCTCAACCAGTCACTTTCATCCTTCCTCAACACATGACCAATCCATCTCAACCTGTTCCTCTTCACAGCATCAATCACAGGCAATATTCCCATCATCTTTCGCAATTCATCATTTGTCTTCCTCTCTCTCAACGATACTCCGCACATCCATCGAACCATTCGCATTTCCACCCTTTCCAGCCTTCGTTGCTGCTCTACGTTCATTACCCATGTCTCGCTCCCATAAATCATAACACTTCTCACACATGCAGCATACACCTTTCCCTTCAGCTTCAGCGACACTCTCCTCCTCATCAGCACACCACTCAGTTCCCGAAACTTCTTCCATGCACATCTCACTCGAGCAACCGTTGCCGTGTCTGATCCACCTTCTCCATTCAGCATGTCTCCGAGGTAGCAAAATGTTTTCACACCTTCCAGCTTCATGCCGTCTCCAAGATCCAACTCAACATTTCCTCCATCTGCAGCTCCCTCTGTGCACACCTTACATTTGAATGTAGCTGCCACACTGGTAAATGACCCTCTCAGACCACTACATTTTTGATGAACCCACTCAGCGCACATTGTACATTGAATGGAGTTCACTCCGACACCCTTCCTGCACACAGCACACGGCCACTTCCCAGTTCTTTCCACCTCACCACATGCTTTACCACTTGCCATCACCTTTGTCTTTCCGATATTCACCTTCAGACCTTTTGTCTCCATACATTCCTTCCACTTGTTCATCTTTTCCTTCAGTCCATCCATACTTTCCGCAATCAACACCAGATCATCTGCATACAACAACTCCCACGGTAAACCCTCCTTTACGTTCTGAGCCAGCACCTCCATCACAGCTACAAATAGTAGTGGACTTAGTACCGACCCCTGATGCACTCCCACCTTCACCTCAAACTCACCACTGTTCCCATCCTTCGTCCTTACAGCTGTGCGCGCTCTTTTGTACATTGCCATCACTACTCTGATCAACCATTCCTCCACTCCTAACTTCCTCAATGCCCATGTCAATACTTTGCGTGGAACCCTATTGAATGCTTTCTCCAGATCAACAAACCCAAAAAACAACTTCTTCCTCTTCTCCATGTACTTCTCCTGCAACTGCCTCACAATGAAAAGCGCATCTGTCGTTCCTCTTCCTGGCATAAACCCAAACTGCATTTCGTCGATCTTCACTTTCTTCCTTATCCTCCTCTCCAACACCCTTTCCAATACCTTCATTCCATGCTCCAATAACTTTATCGCTCGGTACGAGCCACACTCCAGAGGGTCACCTTTCCCCTTGTATAGAGGGACGAGGGTACTCAGTTCCCAGTCCACTGGAATGCGGCCTTCTTTCACCACCAGATTACAGATCTCTGTCATTCTCTTCACACCCCCAACTTCCTGCTGCCTTCAACATATCTCCCACAACTCCCGTCGGCCCTCCCGCTTTTCCACTCTTCATTGCTTTTATCGCTTCCTCAACTTCCTTCTCAGTTATCTTCTCTGCCGGTCCTAAAACTGGGTTACTCTCTATGTTGCCATCCCATTCATTCTCTGTATTCAACAGCATTTCCATATATCTTTTCCATCTTCCTTTAATTCCATCTGGGTCGACAACGATTTGTCCCACTTCATCCTTCAAGCAACTCACCCCCATCACATCACACCTCTCTTTCACGATGTGCTTTGCAAATCCTGAATACTGCTTTCTGACCCTCTTCCGAATCCAAGCGTTCTCCGAACATTTTCCTCCATGCCTCCTGCGCCTTTGCTACCCCTTTCTTTGCAGCCTTCCTGGCTGCCTTATAACTTTCATGCTCTGCTGTTTCTGCTCCCGTACCCTTCGCCTTCTGCCACTCCTTGAACTTCTTCCTCTTCTCGTCAATCCTCTTTCCAACTTCATCATCCCACCACCATGTTTCCGAGTGCCTCGGTGGTCCGTTTGTCCATCCACATACCTCACCAACGGCTCCCAACAGACTAGCTTTCATTGACATCCAACCACTTTCAAGCTCAACCACAACATCCTCTACCCTACTCAGCCTCTCTTTTAATGCCTCCCTTACTGTCACCTCTTTCAACCTCCACACCTTCATTCTTGGTTGGTACTTCACCTGCCGAGCTCTCCTCGCACCTTTCACCCAAATGAGAAAGAAAATAAATAAATGATTAATAATGAAAATAAATAAATAATAATCATAAAAAAATTAAATTATTAATCAATTCGGTCAGAGAACACATAAACCACCACCATTTCATCAGAATCTGTAACTTTAAAATAAATAAAAAAATTGTCATTAATCGAATAATTAAATAATTAATCGATTAATTGATTAATTAATAAATCAAAAATAGACTTTGCAGCCAAATCACCTGGTCTTTGGCATGTCCAAATATCAGCTTCCTAACTCAAGAGGTGCCTGAGTTCATGGTCAGAAGAGAAATGAAATTTAATTAATTAAATAAGTACTTCATTAAACGCTAATAATTAAATAACTCCTCAATTAATTGATTATTCAAAAAACAAAAAATACCGTTTTTGACAAAGGATGTGCTCACTACTGTGCCGAAATTTCAGCTTACTAGCTCAAAGGATGGCTGAGATATCGTCCGGACAAACAAGAAAACAAACAAGTACACAAACATTCAAAGTACACCGCCCCATGCCAAATAATTAAATATGCTGCAGCGCGGCATTGCCGTGGCGCCTCCGGCGCCCGGCAATACCGCAGTGCAGCTCATTGAGGCTGCATTGGGAGGGAGAGGTGTACACTAATTGATTGATTAATTGTATAATTAAAATCAATAAAAGATTATCACAAAATATTTTCATAATCAATTGGCTAATCGCATAACTAAACCAATAGTGCTTCATCCGAAGATGTATCTTTTAGAAATTTAATTAAATAAGTCATTTATAAAAAATTAAATAATTAATTGATTACTCAATAAATAATTAATAGATGAAATGATTAATCAATAAATCAAAAATATCCTTGATAGCCACATCACTTGGTCACTCATGTCCAAATATTAGCTTCCCAGCTCAAAAGGTGCCTGAGATATTGGCCAAATGAGAAAGAAAATAAATAAATGATTAATAATGAAAATAAATAAATAATAATCATAAAAAAATTAAATTATTAATCAATTTGGTCAGAGAACACATAAACTACCACTATTTCATCAGAATCTGTAACTTAAAAAAAAAAAAAAATTGGGTCATTAATCGAATAATTAAATAATTAATCGATTAATTGATTAATTAATAAATCAAAAATATCCTTTGCAGCCAAATCACCTGGTCATTGGCATGTCCAAATATCAGCTTCCTAACTCAAAAGGTGCCTGAGTTAATGGTCAGAAGACAAAGGAAATTTGATTAATTAAATAAGTACTTAATTAATCGCTAATAATTAAATAACTCCTCAATTTATTGATTAATCAAAAAAAATAATACCGTTTTTGACAAAGGACTTGCTCACTATTGTGCCGAAATTTCAGCTTCCTAGCTTAAAGGATGGCTGAGATATCGTCCGGACAAACAAACAAGAAAGCAAGAAAACAAGAAAGAAAACAAGAAACCAGAGTGAAAACTGAGTACTCTCTTTCAGCGTGCGTCACTGCCGAGCCCCCTTCGGTGCCCGGCAATGACGATTTGCAATGCCTGGAGATGGCATAGGAAAGGAGCGGTGTACAACAAGAAAACAAGAAAGCAAGAAAACAAACAACCAGAGTGAAAACTGAGTACTCTCTTTCAGCGTGCGTCACTGCCGAGCCCCCTTCGGTGGCCGGCAATGACGATTTGCAATGCCTGGAGATGGCATAGGAGAGGAGCGGTGTACAATAATGAAAATAAATAAATAATAATCATGAAAAAATTAAATTATTAATCAATTTGGTCAGAGAACACATAAACTACCACTATTTCATCAGAATCTGTAACTTTAAAAAAAAATTTTTTGGGCATTAATCGAATAATTTAATAATTAATCGATTAATTGATTAATTAATAAATCAAAAATAGCCTTTGCAGCCAAATCACCTGGTCATTGGCATGTCCAAATAACAGCTTCCTAACTCAAAAGGTGCCTGAGTTAATGGTCAGAAGAGAAAGGAAATTTGATTAATTAAATAAGTACTTCATTAATCGCTAATAATTAAATAACTCCTCAATTTATTGATTATTCAAAAAACCAAAAATATCGTTTTTGAGAAAGGACTTGCTCACTACTGTGCCGAAATTTCAGCTTCCTAGCTCAAAGGATGGCTGAGATATCATCCGGACAAACAAACAAGAAAGCAAGAAAACAAGAAAGCAAGAAAGCAACCAAGAAAACAAACAAACAACCAGAGTGAAAACTGAGTACTCTCTTTCAGCGTGCGTCACTGCCGAGCCCCCTTCGGTGCCCGGCAATGACGATTTGCAATGCCTGGAGATGGCATAGGAAAGGAGCGGTGTACAACAAGAAAACAAGAAAGCAAGAAAACAAACAACCAGAGTGAAAACTGAGTACTCTCTTTCAGCGTGCGTCACTGCCGAGCCCCCTTCGGTGGCCAGCAATGACGATTTGCAATGCCTGGAGATGGCATAGGAAAGGAGCGGTGTCCAATAGCATAACTAAACCACTCGTGGTTCATCCGAAGATGTATCTTTTAGAAATTTAATTAAGTAAGTCATAAATAAAAAATTAGATAATTTATTTATTAATCAATTAATTAATTAATCGATTAATCAATAAACAAGAAAACGTCATGCGGAGCATGATACTTGCAAAATCCACCCCCCACCCCAAGAAAAAAAAATTCCATTGATACAGCAAATTGTTCATTTCATCAAAATTAAAATTGACAATCTTGATCAAAGTTCGGGTCAACAGGAAGAAAAGTGAAGATTTTTCAGATGAAAAATGATTTTGTAAGGTTGACCTTAAGTTGAATAAGTTGACCTTAAGTTTGTGGTTTGAGTTTGTTCTTGGGAAAACCACATTTCCAAGCTGGCCTCCAAAGCCAGTCGCCGACTGGGTATTCTCCGTCGTGAGAAGTCCTTCCCAGGCACACCTGAGCTCCTCACCACATAAAAGGCTTTCATCCGATGCTCAATGGAATACTGTTCCCCCCTCTGGGCTGGTGCTCCTGCCTCACACCTAGCGACACCTTTGGCCCGGCACCTTGGAGTGAACAAGATATGTGACAGAATTTTGGTACATTTTTTCTGGCCAGGATTGTGACGTGATGTGGCGGTGTTCTGTAAATCTTGCCATTCTTGCCAGCTGGTGGGAAAACCGAATCAGAAAGTCCCATCCGCACCTTTAAAACCAATTCCAGCTTTTGAAGAGCCATTCAGCCATGTCATTATTGACTGTGTAGGCCCTTTATCTAAAACTAAGGCAGGACATCAGTATTTGCTGACCATCATGTGCGCTTCCACGAGGTTCCCAGAAGCAGTGCCTCTTAGAAAAATTACTACGGCAGTTATTGCGAAGGCCTTGATTAAATTTTTCACTTTGGTTGGCCTACCTGAGGTCATCCAGTCTGATCAGGGTTCCAATTTCATGTCAACGCTTTTTCAGCAAGTGGTACACCTGTTGGGAGTGGAGCAAGTAAGATCAAGTACTTACCATCCCGAGAGCCAAGGGGCCTTGGAAAGGTTTCACCAGACATTGAAGAATATGATCAGAACGTGCTGTTTTGAATGTGACAAGGATTGGGATGAGGGAATACCCTTATTGTTGTTTGCTACGAGGGAATCTGTTCAGGAGTCATTGGGATTCAGTCCTTTTGAACTTGTGTTTGGACATGCAGTTCGAGGACCATTGAAATTGGTGAAAGAACAGTGGCTACAGGAGGAGTCGCAGTCAACAGTGGTAGAGTATGTGTCAACGATTACGCACAGATTGGCAAAGGCTTGTGAAGTTGCGAGAAGAACTTGAAAGTGACACAGGATAAAATTAAAGTGAGACATGACAAGAAATCTCAGATAAGAAATTTCAGTCCTGAGGACTGGGTGTTAGTGTTGCTTCCTGTTCCAGGTCAGCCACCTCAGGCTAGGTATTTTGGTCCCTATACAATCGAAAGGAGGGTTTAATGGAACAGATTACGTGGTGACAACTGCCGACCGACTGAAAAAGCGGCAGCTGTGTCATGTCAACCGACTGAAGAAATATTATGAGAGGAAGCCTGTGAAAAAAATGGTTCCTGTCTCACCTGTCGTGCCTATAGTCAGGATGCAAGAGAATCCAGAGTTAAAAGTCTTCACTGATCACAACCCCTTAACCTTCATTCAAAAAATGAAAAATAAAAATCAGAGGTTGATGAGATGGAGTTTGTCTTTGCAGGAGTTTCTCTTGGAAATTGAGCATGTGAAGGGCAGGGACAATGTCTTGGCCGCTGCTTTATCCAGAGTGAGCTAACTTTGAAAATTCCTGTAGGTTGTTTGAAAGTGTTGTTGCTTTCTTCTGGGGAATATTAATTATTGTTGCTCACGTGAGTTGATCATTTGGGTGTGAGTTTTGCTTTTGTTTGTTAAAAAGCGTTTTTGCATGAAAAGAAAGTTTTCACTATGTTCAAACTTTCTTTCTTGAGGGTGGGGAGTGTTACGGATTCGTCACTTCTGTCTTTGTGGTTTTCATCCACTGAAAGCATTTTTAGTTACATGTACTGTTATTGTTATAGTTTGAGTGAAATGGAGATAACTGTTTTCAAAGGTAAAAACTAGTGTTTTAAAAGAAAAACGAAATGGATCGGGAGAAACCGGAAAAGAAGGGGGAGGAGGCTGAAGCGGCGCAAGTGAGGTCGGGAGAGAAAGGCCGATCTGCTTTGAGGTATCGAGCGGACGCTGGCGAACGTTGATCACGAGCGAATACTGGTTTCCCCGGGAAAGGGATTCCTGTGACAGAGTCATTATCGCTGTGACAGATAAACCTGCGTGACGGGTTTTGTGGTTCCGCAGTGAATCGTTGTTGGAGAGCAGGTACGCCTCCATTACGGGCCCGTCCGCCATTTCACCTCGCTCCAGCCATTTCACCGCGCCCCAGCTGTTTGCCTGGTTCGCGTGTGTGTCGTGGATTTCGATGGGGAATTCGCTGTTTTCTGCTTGGGAGCCGCTGCTCGTTCATATCAGCGTGCTTGTCTGGTGAACCGAAGGTGTGAATTCCCAGTCGCCTTTTGGGTGCACTTTTGCCTGACCGACGTCGGCCCGACACCCACCCAGCGGCTCTTCGGCAGCGTCGACTGTCAGCAGTCCTGGGTTCTGGTCTCAATAAGACCTTTTTCTTGTGATCACCGGAGCGTGGATCGACTTTGGCCTGGTGCCAGGACATTGACTTTGGAGGTGTTACATTTCGCTTACGTGGAGCACCGTGAGTTATTGGGTTAAGAAACTGGTGGTACCATCATAGGAATTATCTGGTATTTGTTGTGCAATTGAGATTTTATTGTACTTATGCAAGTTGTTATTATTGTGCGATCTTAATACAATACTTGGTTTTTGGTATCAACTGATTGGTGTGGTTTCACCATTGGTTATTGGCACACATAATAGCACATCTTCCTGCTGTGACTCCTTTCGGGGCTCGGAGGTACACCGTGACCGGGGTTTGGGGAGGAGCACGTAACTCGTAACAGTATGTGTTTTTGTGTATATGTGTGTGTATGTGTATGTGTGTGTATATATATAAATGTGTGTGTGTGTGTGTGTGTATGTACTGTATGTATGTATGTGTGTGTATACATGTGTGTGTGTGTGTGTGTGTATATGTATGTGTGTATATATATATTGTTACAGACGCGGTTGTGGATGTTGGTTTACCGAGCGGTTTGGTATGACCGCGTCTGCACAGTTTACCCGATTATACTCGAACGTTGGCCGAGTCGCGCTACGCTAAATCAATTGAGGAAAGGACACAACGGCTGGGTTAAATGACACGACACCAGGGGTACAGTTCTCAAGACCTCCGGAGGAGGTTATAATATTTCGGAACGTTGAGATTACAAGGACAAGAGGGACAGCATAGGAAGGTAGGCACTTAATCACGGTCTTATAGTAACCCCGACAGACCACAGATAAACAGGACAAGACTGACTCACACCGGGATTGATGGCAAGGAAGGGCAGGTAGTCGGTGGACAGCACAAGGTGCACCTTGTGCTCAGGGACAGGATAGCGCGGCCCAAAAGATGCAGGGAGGTCTCTCAGCGCTCGGAGGTGGCGTCTGGTTCTCTTCACTTCAAGCTCGGGGCGCATCTCACGTCACGTCCGGTAAGTGGCTGCGTATATCCAGCGGGGAGTGACACGCCCTCGGCTCGTTAGCTCCACCCCAGATGGAATCGGCCCGTTGCTTCTTATTGGGTGCGGGGGGTTACCGGGCTCCGCCCTTGACGAGGGGCCGACAGTCAGCCCCTTCGTGGTAACCCCGTCGGTGCACATGGGCAATGGCGGCTAACCAAGCCGGAGTGAGGACGCACACTCCCCGCACGCTGTTGTTGTAGTTGTTGTTGTTGTTGTTTCATGAGGAAGATGGGAGGAGGTATGGGGAGGTCCTAAACTCACTACTGGTGCCATACAATCACATTCTGGTGCAACGAAGAGTCAGAATTAATGGAAACGAGTCCTTAACTGACATAGACTAAGAATAACTAGCAAGATGTCCGAAAGTTGTCTACGTGAGATGCGGTGGACCTGGGCACGACATTTAATGGGGGAAAAAGGGGAAGGTCGGTTCTACAGAGTGTTGTTTACAGACAATGGGACTAGGGAATGGGGGATTGGGGATAGTTGGGGAGTATTGGGGAAATAGGGGAATATTTACAAGCGGATATGGAGGCCAAATCCCATATCCGCAACATTGCACCCTTCTCTACCCTCGGGGCGTCCCGACCCGATAAATTTTTACCTACTTTAGTGTGGCACTCAGATGTAGTTCCCTCTACTATTAACTCTACCCTGAGTGCGACAGTTTTACAGATATTCACAAATGAGTAAATATGTCCCCCTGCGACGTTGCACCCTTCTCCTCACAGAAACACACCCACAGGATAACCGGATCGCGGAAAGAATTCGCAAACTAAACATACAGCCGGTAGGGAGCATTATTTACAAGACTACGCTGATATTTACACTACGATCCAGGACCTGTTTTTGGAGGAACACATGCAGATGTTATGCATAGAGAGAGCACGCATGCCAGCATCGATACACCAACCCACGAGTGCTCTGTGGCCTTACGGCCTTTAATAATGTGCAGAGCACCCCATCCAAGCACCAAAAGCACCACCCCATACATACAGTCAGCACCATCCGGTGCACCAATAAAGTGTTCAACAATCACCGGTGGTGTCGCAGCCGGCCGATGTTCTGCCGCTGGTCTTGCCTTCATGTGGTGCACTTGGCCTTCTGGCTTCCTTCAAAAATAAAGAAAGGCGCCAACCGCGTCCATTTCTAAATTGTGGCCATCAGGGGGCCAACTATTAGTGGTTCACCTGTATGGCATAGGTGCCACGTTGACCCATAGGTCCATCAACGGGTGGTGCTTGCCCGCAAAAGACTGCGGTCCATGGTGGGCGGCCACAAACATTGCGGTCCATATGGTGTATCGATCCCGGCAGCAAGCAGCGAAAGTGCAGGCCCACAACTGCGGAGCCAGCACCTCTCTCTCCTCTCTCTCTGCCCCAAAGCCAGATCCTCGGAGGTGGGAGACAAAAGAAGCAGACAAGTGAGTAAGGTGGTAAGGGCGCAAAAGTGCACGCAACATGAGGTAATGCACACTAGGGGCACATGGGAACCAGGTGAGACAGGTACGTTCCTACCGTACACCCCCCCCCCCCCCCACCAGGTAACCTACATTGCCCCTCCCTTACCCCTTACTGTATCCACAAAACACAACACTACCCATAAACATCTATTTTACAAATCAACAAACGTCCCTACTGTCTTCCCCGTTCCTCCCATAAACCAAATTCGTCTTCTCTCACTCCTAACCAATCAAATTTGCTATTTCCAACTCAACATCATAATTTGCCATCACCAATTCATCATCAGTCCCTCCTAAGGAGGGAGAGATGGAATCACCCCAATGTCTCATCCACGTCGTGATGCGTCTCACAAATCCAACAGCAATTCTCCTTCCTGCAACACAAACAAAGAAAACACAGGTGTGGAGTCATCATCACCTCAGGTAAGTGGCTGCGTATGGTGCGACAGGTTCATCAATCCTAACTATTTCCTAAATGACTTTAACAACTTTACATTACCCGGGGTCTTTCCCTGCCAATCCATTGGCCAACTTACACTATGGGTTCTAAAAACCAATTCCCATTGACCAAACTGTGGTGCTTTTCAATTTGGGGTCTCACTCCCCCGATTCATCTCCCGGTGCCCTCGCACAATTTCTGGGCCGCGACGTGTAGCTCTCCTCGCCGGTCTACCCACCTGCACACCTCCACCACTGCAGTTGCCTCCGAGCTTACCTGCTCCTCACCCTAACCTATCTACCTGGGGAAGGCCCTCTGGCGCTCTCCCCACTCGGTGCCCTCTCTGGCACTGGGCTACCCGGGTCCGTCCTCCGGATCCTCGGGCCCCACTGACACTAACGGCTCCCAGAGCCCACCTGCGGCCTCACCTGGCCGACATCCTCACAGTGGTGGAGTGCCCAACCAACTACACACACTAACAGGCTACACGCCCAGCCATTTCCACAACACTAATGCACCCATCCAAAGACCATTCTTTCACCCGCACCACAGATGCCAATATCCAACCACAATTTACCTGTACCCTCTACCTAACACTTACACTACCCGCCCCGGGTATCCGTGATGGGGGTCCACTCTTCCCCCATTCACACCTTCGCACCATGCACACCACTCCGTACCACTTACTCCAACTCTCTCCACACACCTTTACTTGCACACCTGTGCTCTCACACCTGGTGCCACCTGCACCCTTCTCTCCCCAAGCGCATTCGCGCTGATCCACAACACTCACTACTCATACACTGCTCCACACACCTGCACTTGCACACCTGTGCTCTCACACCTGGTGCCACCTCACACACACGGCATCATCTCATCTAACTACTCCCCTCTGAAACTCGCGCTTCCCAGTCGTCCCTTTAAACTATTGCGCTCCCTCGTCATTATAATCCACACTAATCTACCTGCGTCCCCACTACAGGTATCAGTCACTAACTAAACTTAACGTTACCTAATGTCATCTTCGCTAGATCCCTATCAATATCCTAATCCACCCGGGCTAGTTTTCACTGCCGTACACCCCCTAATCTATTGCGCATTTGCCCCCACTATGGGAAGGGTGGCAGGGATGCCACCCTTACCCACCGGGCCCATCGCTCACTACCAATTTTGCACATCAAATTTCAACAAATCAAAAATTTGCCAATCACTACCCATCATCTGCCAATCATTACTGCCACTCCTTTGCCAATCATCAAATTTTGTTTTTCTCTAATTTTGGGGCCAAAACACGATCCTCATCACACAGTCTACTCACTAATGCCTCTCGGTGCGCCAATTCCTGTCCAAAGCCCGGCTTCGTAAAGCCGAGCAATGAATGCGGGTTGTTTGGTGCCAGCGGCTGGATACGTCCCGCATTCGGGGCAGGGAGGCTTACCCGGGCCGAGATCCCACGCACCACCTCGGCGTGGAGCCATCCAATGTCCCGATCTCGACCTGCCGGCACGTATCAACAAAACGTGGTCGCCATGACGACCCTTCCTATCCAGCTGCCCGCTCCGCCTAGTGGAGCACGGACGCGGCCGTTCAAAGCGAGGCCCGGCACGCACCGAGGGCCCGCTTCGGCTAAAAGTCGTTCTAACCTCTAACCCGTTTAACGTCGATGCTTCACCTGCATGCTTACACCCCGCAGCCCGTTCCTTACTCACACATCCAGCCGTTCCCATGCTCCTCGTACCTTTCCTTACACACCCAGGTACCCTCATTCCACTCACAGCCTTGGTCACACACCTGACCACCGAACACTTTGGCACACATTCGTTGGTCGCACACCTCACCAACACACCTCTTCGCGCCCCCTCCTCGGTCACCTCCTCTGTGACAATCACAGGTGTGCTCTCATTCGCACACCCAACCACGTGCCTCACTACCAATTCCAGCGTGCATTCCCACTCACGCTCTACCATTCCAGGTGTGCTTCCTTTCTCACCTGTCACAACCAACTCACGCTCCTTGTCACTCTCACTACTCTCACCACCACTCTTGACAACGCACTCACCCTTACTCCCGACAGCGCACTCCTTCCTCATGCACCCGTCCGTTACACACCTCTCTCGCGCACACTCTGGCGCACACTCTCCCGTCACACCCTCTGTAACACTTACCACACCGCGCTTCCATGTGCTCCCTCGCACACGCGCTACGACCGACTCACTCTCGCCAGCACCCTCACTCCTTGGCACGCACTTTTTCCTCACACACCCCAGAGTCGGACTTTCTCACACACCTCCTTTTTCGCACACCAGACCTGTCGCACACTTCACCAACGGCCTCTCACGAACACCCGGGTCCATCTCGACCCCCAAGCTTCTTAAATCCCCTGGCGCATCATACGCACGACCATATTGGTCACCACTTACACCGGGTCCTCTTCCTCTTCGCTTCTCCTCCATCACCTGCGAATCCCTCATCCGGTTAATGAGCACATCATCACGATCCAAACACAGACTTTGGACCAATTCTTTTAGCTCCTCTTTTATCTCTTTGTTATCCCCTCTCCGTCGCTTCTTAATTTCGCTCACCCCTTCTTCCACTTCTTCTAATTTCTGCTTCACCTCTTTTATTCCCCGGTACGTCTCCTCAAGCTCGTCCTCCAAGGCTACCTTGACCGTTTCCATGTGCGTCCTCACCTGCCGGTCCTTCGTCTCCATTACCTCTATCACCTCGTCCAACCTCGTTGTCAGTCCCTCACGTACCATCTGACATTCCTTCTTCGTCGCTATCAAGTCGTCTTTTAGTTCTTTCTGTGTCGCTTTCAACCCTCCGAATACCGCAGTGTTCCTTTGAACCTGCTCCGTTAGTCCTTTTTGTCCCTCCGTCAGCTGTTCCACCTCCTGCGTCAGGTCCTCTATGCCCCCTTGCAATTTTACAGTCCCCTTTCTCACCTCCTTCTCCATGTGCTCCTTACAGTGCCTCACCTCCTCGCGCACTCCTCCGACCTCCTCACTCACACCTCTTCTGATCTCCTCTCCCATCACTTGCATCTCCTGCCCAGATGCCACCCTCATCTGCTCCATTTCCTCCCTGTGAGCATCCAGTTTGGTTTCTACCCCCATTCTGACCCCCTCTATCTGCTGCCCCATTTGTTTAACTTCTTTCCGCTTGGTCCCTCATGTCCCTCAATTTGCCTTCCATCCTGTTTTCTAACCCCTCTAACCCCTTTTTCATCCCTTCCATTTGATTCTCTTGAGCGGCCATTCTGTTTTCTACCCCCATTAACCCATTTCTCACCTCTTTTATCCCGTTGTCTAACCCCTCAAAATTATTGTCTAACTTCCCAAATTTCTTGTCTAACTCCTCAAAATTATTGTCTAACTTCCCAAATTTCCTGTCTAACCCCTCACCGGTACCCCTCGCTTCGTCCCTCATTACCCCCATTTGGCTTCCCATTACCCCCATTTGGCCCTCTAATCGCTCACTATCAGCCCTCAATCCCACAATTTGGTTTCCCAATTGCTGACTATTAGCCCTCATCTCGTCCTTCATTTCTTCACCCGACTTAACCATAAAGGCCTTTATTTGTTCCATAAATAGGCCCCAATCCATCGGCGGCGCTACCACGGTCGCGGGCGCGGTCGCCGTGGCCATGTGCGAGGCGCCACTTTGCGCGCCCGCCACCTCGTGCGTGACGACGCTATTTTGCGAATCTGCTACCCTCACTGCTTCGCTCTCCTCTTGTCCCTCATTTTGGTCCTGGATCGACCCTGCCTCACTCTCTTCTACCGGAACCCAGCCGTCTTGGTCTGCCATAGCGCGACTTTCAAAATTCGGGTTTTTATTTTTTTTGTAAAACACAATCAAATTTCGCTGTTATAATTTCGAGCGCGTGAAACGCGCTCCGGATCGAATCCCACTTCCCGACACCAAATGTTACCCTAATGGTACAATTGGTGTTCCAAAATTTGGGCCTAACAAATTTAGTCCCAGGTCCGAATCCAACTCCTCGACACCAAATGTTACAGACGCGGTTGTGGATGTTGGTTTACCGAGCGGTTTGGTATGACCGCGTCTGCACAGTTTACCCGATTATACTCGAACGTTGGCCGAGTCGCGCTACGCTAAATCAATTGAGGAAAGGACACAACGGCTGGGTTAAATGACACGACACCAGGGGTACAGTTCTCAAGACCTCCGGAGGAGGTTATAATATTTCGGAACGTTGAGATTACAAGGACAAGAGGGACAGCATAGGAAGGTAGGCACTTAATCACGGTCTTATAGTAACCCCGACAGACCACAGATAAACAGGACAAGACTGACTCACACCGGGATTGATGGCAAGGAAGGGCAGGTAGTCGGTGGACAGCACAAGGTGCACCTTGTGCTCAGGGACAGGATAGCGCGGCCCAAAAGATGCAGGGAGGTCTCTCAGCGCTCGGAGGTGGCGTCTGGTTCTCTTCACTTCAAGCTCGGGGCGCATCTCACGTCACGTCCGGTAAGTGGCTGCGTATATCCAGCGGGGAGTGACACGCCCTCGGCTCGTTAGCTCCGCCCCAGATGGAATCGGCCCGTTGCTTCTTATTGGGTGCGGGGGGTTACCGGGCTCCGCCCTTGACGAGGGGCCGACAGTCAGCCCCTTCGTGGTAACCCCGTCGGCGCACATGGGCAATGGCGGCTAACCAAGCCGGAGTGAGGACGCACACTCCCCGCGCGCTGTTGTTGTAGTTGTTGTTGTTGTTGTTTCATGAGGAAGATGGGAGGAGGTATGGGGAGGTCCTAAACTCACTACTGGTGCCATACAATCACATTCTGGTGCAACGAAGAGTCAGAATTAATGGAAACGAGTCCTTAACTGACATAGACTAAGAATAACTAGCAAGATGTCCGAAAGTTGTCTACGTGAGATGCGGTGGACCTGGGCACGACATTTAATGGGGGAAAAAGGGGAAGGTCGGTTCTACAGAGTGTTGTTTACAGACAATGGGACTAGGGAATGGGGGATTGGGGATAGTTGGGGAGTATTGGGGAAATAGGGGAATATTTACAAGCGGATATGGAGGCCAAATCCCATATCCGCAACAATATATATATATATATATATATATATATATATATATATATATATATATATATATATATATATATATATATATAAATATATATATATATATACATATATATATGTGTGTGTCTGTATGTGTATATATGTGTATAAGTGTGTGTATGTATGTATGTATGTATGTGTATGTGTACGCATGTGTGTGTGTGTGTATATGTGTATGTGTATATATGTGTGTCGGTGTATATGTGCATATATGTGTGTGTAATCGTGTATGTGTATATGTGTGTGCACGTGTGTGTGTGTGTGTGTGTGTGTGTATGGATGTGTGTGGATGTATATATGTGTATATGTGTATATATGTGCATATATATGTGTTTGTGTGTATGTGTGTGTATATGTGTATGCATGTGTGTCATGTACATGTGTGTGTACATGTGCATGTGTGTGTACGTGCGTGTGTCTGTATGTGTATATGTGTGTCTGTGTTTTTGGGTATGTGTGTGTGTGTGTGTGTGTGTGTGTGTGTGTGTGTATGTGTGTGTGTATGTGTGTGTGTATGTGTATGTGTGTTTCTGCATGTGTATATGTGTATGTATGTGTGTGTGTATGTATGTATGTATGTATGTGTGTATGCGTGTGTGTGTGTGTGTGTGTGTGTGTGTGTGTATATATATATATATGTGTGTGTGTGTGTGTGTGTGTGTGTGTGTGTATGTGTCGATGTATATATGTGTATATCTGTGCATATATATGTGCGCGTGTGTGTCTGTGAATATGAGAGAGACAGAATTGTGAGGAACAGAAAGTGTGACCCACTCCCCCTCCCCCGTGTGTGTTTGTGTGTGACCCACTCTCCCCCGTGTGCGTGATGTGGGAGGGAGGCGATTTGAGCTCTTAAAGTCACATTTTACATGAGATGTAATAACACATTTCAAACTGTATCTCCCATGTGCACGCACATGCATTCACATGTTATCAGAAGTAAATACATTGTGTAGATTACATTATTTGTGGATCTGATAAATTGGCAGTGACCATTTTGTGAAACTGAATGTGCAGGTGCAGCATCTAACTCAATATATCGAAATGTCACACAAGTCCATGCCCGTGGGATTCCCACGGGTGACCCCACTAGTGTACATATAATATACCAGTCGAAGCCGTGAAACAAATTTTCAGTCCCCATGTTAAAGCTTTGCGCCTCCCTTTGATTATTCAAGACGATTTAAAAGACTTCAAAATGTAAGTAGAAAAAAATTATTCAACCCAGATGGGGCTTGAACCCACACTCCCAGATTGGGAATTGTGATGTCTTGTCCATTAGGCCATTAATCTAGAACACTAGATTTGGGTAATAAGATTTTGAAGTTATAAATTATGTATGTAGATATAAATATTTTTATATATTTATTTATGGAAATATGTATTATTTGTTTTTGTTCTTGTTTTTAAAGCAAAAACTACAGCACTTGGGTGGAATTTGTTTCAAAAGCCATTAACTCGAACTATTGGCCGGTGTATATTCCAAGTTTCAGCTCGTTTAAATGTATAGTCCTTGAGATATAAGCGCCAACACATTTTGGGCAGACGGACGGACAGACACCAACGTGATTTCGAGGTTTTTCTAAATAAAACTCATGAATGCGGAAACAGACGTTGCTGAAATTTGGAACATATTACCTCAACGTACAAAGCATTTACTTCTGAAATTTGCAGCCGATGTAATCCAGTTGAAGCCGAGAAACGTATTTTCAGTCCCCTTGTTAAAGCTGCATAGCTGGGTGAAGGAGAGGGGGGCATTGGAATTGCACAAAAATGAGTGACAATGGCCTGGAGAGAAGCAAAATGGGAAAGAATCAACATGTCGAGAACAGATCATGGATGTACAATGTGCATGGGTGAGTGCATGCGCCAGTGATTGGAGTGATATTAAAATATCACCAAAAATACTGCACCGTTCATGGTATTCAAAAATATACAACAGCTCCTAAATGATTTACCTTCTATGGTGGTGAGAGCGTCTTCTCATGCTTTGATGGTTTTGCCATTGTGTGCAGAGGATAATTTTGTGCCGACAATGAATTACAGAGGCATGCAAACTCAAAGCCCATCATAAACGACATGTAAAAAGGATCCTCCAGCTCATATATCGGTACTTCCTCATTTGCCTTTTTCGGACCCTCTTTGGGCCGGAAAGCCCTTTTCAGATCCTCTTTGGGAGGGAACACCTTCTCTGGCTCTTCTTTGGGCCAGGAAGCCTTCTCCGGCTCTACTTTGGGCCGGAAAGCCTTCTCAGGCTCTACTTTGGGCCGGAAAACCTTCTCCAACTCCTCGTTGGGCAAGCAAGTCTTTTCCAGCTCACTTTTGGCATGGAAATGCTGTTCTGGCTCCTTTATGGATCGGTAAGCCTTCTCCGGCTCCTTGTTGGGCCGGAAAGCCTTGTCCTGCTCCTCTTTTTGTCGGGAAAGCTTTTCCAGCTCTCCTTTGGCCCAATAAGCCTTTTTTGGCTCCTCCTTGAGCCGCGAAACCTTTTTTGGCGCCTTCTTGAGCCGTGAAACCTTTTTTGGCTCCTCCTTGAGCCGCGAAACCTTTTTTGGCTCCTCCTTGGGCTGAGAAGCCTTCTGTGGATCCTTAGAATCTGCAACTACAAAGTTCACGAATTTACTCCATAAACTTCTTTCTGATTTTGCATGCTTCCTTGGTTGAAAACCATTTGCTGTTGTCTTCGTCTGCTGTGAGGCCTTTTGTGGTGCCTTTTTGGGCCCGCAAGCCTTTTTTGGCTCCTCCTTCAACCGCGAAACCTTTTTTGGCTCTTTCTTAGGCCGGGAAGCCTTCTGTGGATCAATAGGAACTCCAACCACAAAGTTCACAAAAGCCATCCATAAACTCCTGTCTGTTTTTGCAAGTTCCCTCGCTTGAAGACCCTTTCTCGTTGGCTTATTCGGCTGTGATGCCTTTTGTGGTGCCTTATTGGGCCCGGAAGCCTTTTTTGGCTTCTCCTCGGGCCGTGAAGCCATTTTTGGCGTCTTCTTTGAGTGTGAGGCTTTTTTTAGCTCCTCCTTGGGCCGAAAAGCCCCGATTGGCTCCTTCTTGGGCCGCTGAGCCTTTTTTGGTTCCTCCTTGGGATGAGAAGCCTTCTGTGGATCCTTAGAATCTCCAACTACAAAGTTGACGAATTTACTCCATAAACTTCTTTCTGATTTTGCATGCTTCCTCGGTTGAAAACCATTTGTTGTCGTCTTTGTCTGCTGTGAGGCCTTTTGTGGTGCCTTTTTGGGCCCGCAAGCCTTTTTTGGCTTCTCCTTGGGCTGGGAAGCCTTTTTTGGACCCTGCAAGGGGCGTAAATCCTTTTTGGGCTCCTCCATGGGCCCATAAGCCTTTTTTGGCTCTTCTTTGTGCCCAGAGACCTTTTTGGCCTCTTCTTTGGGCGTAAACCAATTTTACTTTCCTTCTTCGTCCGACAACTGTTTTTTGCCAGCACCTCTGCTTCTTTCTTGCCTTTACTGAAGGAATACAATGAAGAGCAATATTAGATATCTTGTAAAAAATAACAAACCATATATTTATTTGGGTATCCAAAAGCTAAATGTACTTCCATTGCTGCGCTGTTCGTTTAAAATCAATTTCTCATCACATTGCAGTTTCAGTCACATGCGTATAAATCCAAAAAGCAAACAAAATCATTTGAAATAATTCATGAGACAAACTATAAATCAATCGTTTATCTCCAGAAGTGTCTTACAAGATATCGCAGAAGTAGCACACTTTCGTTAGAGCTGTCTCATCTGGATTTAATTCCCAGATAAATCGACAGAAAAGAAATAAAAACAAGTACAGATACATTCAAAGTACACCGCCCCCATGCCAAATAATTAAATATCGAACAGCGCGGCATTGCCGGGGCACCTCCGGCGCCTGGCAATACCGCAGTGCAGCTCATAGAGACTGCATTGGGAAGGAGAGGTGTACAATAATTGATTGATTAATTGTATAATAAAAATCAATAAAAGATTATCACAAAATATTGTTGCGAATATGGAATTTGGCCTCCATATCCGCTTGTAAATATTCCCCTATTTTCTCCGATACTCCCCAACTCTCCCTTACCCCATTCCCTAGTCCCATTGTCTGTAAACAACACCCATTAGAGCCGATCTTCCCCTTCATCCCCCCATTAAATGTCGTGCCCAGGTCCCCGCACCACACGTAGACAATTATAGGACATCTTGCTAGTTATTCTTAATCTATGTCAGTTAAGGACTTGTTTCCATTAATTATGACTCTTCGTTGCACCAGAATGTGATTATATGGCACCTGTTAGGAAGTTTAGGACCTCCCCATACCTCTCCGCATCTCTTCCCCATGAAGAAGCGCCAACTACAACAACAACAACAAAAGAGGGGGGCGGCGCGGTGACGGCATGGGGAGTGGGCGTCCTCCTTCCGGCTCGGTTAGCCACCATTGACCACGCGCTCCACGGGGTTACCACGAAGGGGCTCCCTGTCGGCCCCTCGTCAAGGGCGGAGCCGGTAACCCCCGCACCCAATGAGAAGCCATGGGCCGATGCCATCTGGGGCGGCGCTAACGAGCCGAGGGCGTGTCACTCCCCGCCGGATATACGCGGCCCCGCGCCGGATGTGACGTCAGATGCGCCCCGAGCTTGGAAGGAAAAGACGCCACCCTCCCGAGCGCTGAGCGACCTCCCCAGCTTGAGACCAAAGTCGCGACCCACAAGCGCTGTGATACCTTCACGCATCTCTGGACACCACCGTACGTGATTCTGTCCCTGAGCCAGGTGCACCTGAGCCATCGCGACCTGCCTCCCCTCTTCATCAACCCCCGTGTGAGTCAGCATTTTGTCCCGTGTGTCTGTCGTCTGTCCGGGGATAATATAAGAGTGTGTCTAAGTGCCTGTCTTCCTGTAATATACCTCTAGCCCCTGTAATCTAACCTTTTTCCGTACGAATATACTTGAAAATCGAAACCCTGGTGTCGTATTGTGTCATTATAGCCCAGCCGGGTGTCTTCTCTTTCCTATTGAGCCAGCGTAGCGCGATTAGTCAACATTCGGGCACAATCGGGTAACTTGTACGGATACGGCGGCCATCCCGCTCGGCCCACCATACCATCAAAGTCGTATCTGTAACAATTGGTGTCGGGAGTGAGATTCGAGGCCCGACCAAATTTTGAAAAAAAAAAAAACGAATAGAGGAAAAAAAAAAAAATTTGGTCAAAATTTGGAGCGGCCGAAATTTGTTTTGTTTTACGAAACTCGAATTTTGCAAGTCGCGCTATGGCGGATCAAGACGGCTGGGGTCCGGTAGGGGAGAGTGAGGTAGGGTCGATCCAGGACCAAAATGAGGGACAGGAGGAGAGCGAAGCAGTGAGGGCGGCAGGTTCGCAAAATAGCGCCGTCACGCACGAAGAAGCGGGCGCGCAAAATGGCGCCTCGCTGATCACCGCGCCAGCGACCGTGGCAGCGCCCCCGATGGATTGGGGCCTTTTTTTCATACAAATGAAGGCCCTTATGGCCCAGAATAGCGAGAAAATGAGGGAGGAAACGAGGGCTAATAGTGAGCGATTGGAAAACCAAATGGGGGTAATGGGAAACCAAATGGGGGTAATGAGGGACGAAGCGAGGGGTACCAGTGAGAAGTTAGACAATAATTTTGAGGAGTTAGACAAGAAAATTGAGAAGTTAGACAATAATTTTGAGGAGTTAGACAAGAAAATTGAGAAGTTAGACAATAATTTTGAGGAGTTAGACAACGGGATAAAAGAAGTA
Organism: Myxine glutinosa; assembly: GCF_964187855.1. NCBI lineage: Eukaryota > Metazoa > Chordata > Myxini > Myxiniformes > Myxinidae > Myxine > Myxine glutinosa. Next base: position 210,391,934 of record NC_136261.1, on the reverse strand, counting down.
AAGAATGGGTTAACGGGGGTAGAAAACAGAATGGCCGCTCAAGAGAATCAAATGGAAGGGATGCAAAAAGGGTTAGAGGGGTTAGAAAACAGTATGGAAGGCAAATTGAGGGACATGAGGGACCAAGCGAAAAGGGAAGTTAAACAAATGGAGCAGCAGATAGAGGGGGTCAGAATGGGGGTAGAAACCAAACTGGATGCTCACAGGGAGGAAATGGAGCAGATGAGGGTGGCATCTGGGCAGGAGATGCAAGTGATGGGAGAGGAGATCAGAAGAGGAGTGAGTGAGGAGGTCGGAGGAGTGCGCGAGGAGGTGAGGCACTGTAAGGAGCGCATGGAGAAAGAGGTGAGAAAGGGGACTGTAAAATTGCAAGGTGGTATAGAGGAGTTGACGCTGGGAGTAGAACAACTGACAGTGGGACAAAAGGAGTTGGGGGACCAGGTAAAGAAGAACACAGCGGTAATAGAGGGTTTAAAATCGACACAGAAGGAGATGAAAAAGGACGTAGGGGTAATTAAAAAAGAGTGCCAGACGGTACATGAGGACCTGACGAGGAAAATGGACAAGGTGGTAGAGGTAATGGAGGTTAAAGAGCGGGAGGTGCGGGAGCACATAGAAAAAAATAAAGTGGAGTTAGAGGAAGAACTTAAAGGGGCGCACGAAGAGATGAAGGAGATGAAGCAAAAATTAGAGGAAGTGGAAGAAGGGGTGAGCGAAATTAAGAAGCGACGGAGAGAGGATAAGAAAGAGATAAAGGAGGAAGTAAAAGAATTGGTCCAAAGTCTGTGTTCGGATCGTGATGATGTGCTCATTAACCGGATGAGGGATTCGCAGGTGATGGAGGAGAAGCGAAGAGGAAGAGGACCCGGTGTAAGTGGTGACCAATATGGTCGTGCGTATGATGCGCCAGGGGATTTAAGAAGCTTGGGGGTCGAGATAGACCCGGGTGTTCGTGAGAGGCCGTTGGTGAAGTGTGCGACAGGTCTGGTGTGCGAAAAAGGAGGTGTGCGAGAAAGTCCGACTCTGGGGTGTGTGAGGAAAAAGTGCGTGCCAAGGAGTGAGTGTGCTGGCGAGAGTGAGTCGGTCGTAGCGCGTGTGCGAGGGGGCACATGGAAGCGCGGTGTGGTGAGTGTTACAGAGGGTGTGACGGGAGAGTGTGCGCGAGGAAGGTGTGTGACGGACAGGTGCATGGGGAAAGAGTGCGCTGGCAAAGGCAAGGAAGAATGCACAGCTGTGGTGAGTGTTACAGAGGGTGTAACGGGAGAGTGTGCGCGAGAAAGGTGTGTGACGGACAGGTGCATGAGGAAAGAGTGTGCTGTCAAGAGTAAGGGTGAGTGCGCTGTCAGGAATGGAGGTGAAAGTAGTGAGAGTGACATGGAGCGTGAGTTAGTTGTGACAGGTGAGCGAGGATGTACACCTGGGATGGAAGGATGCACACCTGGAATGGTAGAGCGTGAGTGGGAATGCACGCTGGAGTTGGTGGTGAGGCACGTGGTTGGGTGTGCGAATGAGAGCACACCTGTGATTGTCACAGAGGAGGTGACCGAGGAGGGGGCGCGAAGCGGTGTATTGGTGAGGTGTGCGAGCAACGAATGTGTGCCAAAGTGTTCGGTGGTCAGGTGTGTGACCAAGGCTGTGAGTGGAATGGGTGTACCTGGGTGTGTAAGGAACGGTACAAGGAGAATGGGAACAGCTGCATGTATGAGCAAGGAACGGGCTGCGGGGTGTAAGCATGCAGGTGAAGCATCGACGTTACACGGGTTAAAGGTCAGGTCGACTTTTAGCCGAAGCGGGCCCTCGGTGCGTGCCGGGCTTCGCGTGCCGCGAGAACCAGCGGGGATCCGAGCCACGGCGGGTTCGAAAGGACCGCCGTGCGCGACCCACGCTGGGCCTCGCTTTGAACGGCCGCGTCCGTGCTCCAATAAGCGGAGCAGACAGCCCGATAGAAAGAGTCGTCATGGCGACCACTTTTTGTTGAGGCAGTCCGGCAGGTCGAGATCGGGACATTGGATGGCTCCACGCCGAGATGGTGCGTGGGATCTCGGCCCGGGTAAACCTCCTTCCCTGCACCGAATGCCGGACGCACCCAGCCGCGAGCACAAAATAACCAGCATCCATTGCTTGGCTTTACGAAGCCGGGCTTTGGACAGGGATTGGCGCACCGAGAGGTATTAGTGAGTAGACTGGGTGATGAGGTTAGTGTTTTGGACCCAACATTAGAGAAAAGCAAAATTTGATGATTGGCAAGGGATTGGCAGTAGCGATTGGCAGATGATGGGCAGTGATTGGCAAATTTTTGATTTGTTGAAATTTGATGTGCAAAATTGGTAGTGAGAGACCCCCGATATGGTGGGATGGCATCCCTGCCACCCTTCCCATGTGGGGGGCAAAGGAGCAATAGTTTATGGGGTGTATGGCAGTGAAAACTAGCCCGGGTGGGTTAGGATATTGTGTGTAGGGATCTAGCGAAGATGACAGTAGGTAACGTTAAGTTTAGTTAGTGACTGATACCTGTAGTGGGGACGCAGGTAGATTAGTATGGATGATAATGACGAGGGAGCGCAATAGTTTAAAGGGACGACTGGGAAGCGCAAGTTTCAGAAGGGAGTAGTTAGCTGAGATGATGCCGTGTGTGTGTGAGAATTGAACAGGTGTGATTGCACAGGTGTGCAACTGGACAGGTGTGTGGAGCAGTGTATGAGTAGTGAGTGTGTGGATCAGCGCGAATGCGCTTGGGGAGAGAAGGGTGCAGGTGGCACCAGGTGTGAGAGCACAGGTGTGCAAGTACAGGTGTGTGGAGAAAGTTGGAGTAAGTGGTACGGAGTGGTGTGCATGGTGCGAAGGTGTGGATGGGGGAAGAGTGGACCCCTTTCACGAGCACCCGGGGCGGGTAGTGTAAGTGTTAGGTAGAGGGTGCAGGTAAATTGTGGTTGGATATTGGCATTTGTGGTGCGGTTGCAGAATGGTGTTGTGAATGGGTGCATTAGTGTTGTGGAAATGGCTGGGCGTGTAGCCTGTTAGTGTGTGTAGTTGGTTGGGCACTCCACCACTGTGAGGATGTCGGCCAGGTGAGGCCGCAGGTGGGCTCTGGGAGCCGGTAGTTGTGAGTGGGTGCCTGAGGATCCCGGGTGTGGATCGGGCAGCCCAGTGCCAGAGAGGGCACGGAGTGGGGAGAGAGCCAGAGGGCCTTCCCCAGGTAGTTAGGTTAGGGTGAGGAGCAGGTAAGCTCGGAGGCAACTGCAGTGGTGGAGGTGTGCAGGTGGGTAGACCCACTGGGAGAGGTACACGCCGCAGCCCAGAAATTGTGCGAGGGCACCGGGAGATGAATCGGGGGAGTGAGACCCCAAATTGAAGAGCACCACAGTTTGGCCAATGGGAATTGGTTTTTAGAACCCATAGTGTAAGAGGGCCAATGGTTTGGCCGGAGAGAGACCCCGGGTAGTGTAAAGTTGTTAAAGTCATTTAGGAGATAGTTAGGATTGATGAACCTGTCGCACCATACGCAGCCACTTACCTGTGGTGATGATGATGACTCCACACCTGTGTTTTCTTTGTTTGTGTTGCAGAAATGAGATTGCTGTGAGGATTTGTGAGACGCATCACGACGTGGATGAGACATTGGGGTGATTCCATCTCTCCCTCCTTAGGAGGGACTGATGATGAATTGGTGATGGCAAATTTTGATGTGCAGTTGGAGATGGCAAATTTTGATGAGAGTTGAAAATGGCAAATTTGATTGGTTAGGAGGGAGAGAAGACGAATTTGGTTTATGGGAGGAACGGGGAAGACAGTAGGGATGTTGTCGATTTGTAAAGTAGATGTTTATGGGTAGTGTTGTGTTTTGTGGATACAGTAAGGGGTAAGGGAGGGGCCATGTAGGTTACCTGGTGGGGGGGGGCGTACGATAGGAACGTACCTGTCTCACCTGGTTCCCATGTGCCCCCAATGTGCATCATCTTGTATTGCGTGCACTTTTGCGCCCTTACCACCTTACTCACTTGTCTGCTTCTTTTGTCTCCCACCTCCGAGGATCTGGCTTTGGGGTAGAGAGAGAGGAGAGAGAGGTGCTGGCTACGCAGTTGTGGGCCTGCACTTTCGCTGCTTGCTGCTTGGATCGATACACCATATGGACCGCAATGTTTGTGGCCACCCACCATGGACCGCAGCTCTTTTGCGGCCAAGCACCACCCGGGGATGGACCTATGGGTCAACGTGGCACCTATGCCATACAGGTGAACCACTTTTAATTAACACCACTGAAGGCCACACGAAGAGCAAGAGACACCTGCAGGGTTAGGGGTTGTCGAATTTATTTTTATTCCAATGAACAATGGTGACTGCACCGATTGGTGGTGGGGTGGTGCTTTTGATGCTGGGAAAGGGTGCTCTGTACGTTATTAAAGGCCGTCGGCCACAGAGCACTCGTGGGTTGGTGTATCGATGTTGGCAAGCGCGCTCTCTCTATGCATAACATCTGCATGTGTTCCTCCAAAAACAGGTCCTGGATCGTAGTGTAAATAGCAGCGTAGTCTTGTAAATAATGCTCCCTACCGGCTGTATGTTTAGTTTGAGAATTCTTTCCGGATTCGGTTATCCTGTGGGTGTGTTTCTGTGAGGAGAAGGGTGCAACGTCGCAGGGGGACATATTTACTCATTTGTGAATATCTGTAAAACTGTCGCACTCAGGGTAGAGTTAATAGTAGAGGGAACTACATTGCGTGCCACACTAAAGTAGGTAAAAATTTATCGGGTCGGGACGCCCCGAGGGTAGAGAAGGGTGCAATGTTGCGAATATGGAATTTGGCCTCCATATCCGCTTGTAAATATTCCCCTATTTTCTCCGATACTCCCCAACTCTCCCTTACCCCATTCCCTAGTCCCATTGTCTGTAAACAACACCCATTAGAGCCGATCTTCCCCTTCATCCCCCCATTAAATGTCGTGCCCAGGTCCCCGCACCACACGTAGACAATTATAGGACATCTTGCTAGTTATTCTTAATCTATGTCAGTTAAGGACTTGTTTCCATTAATTATGACTCTTCGTTGCACCAGAATGTGATTATATGGCACCTGTTAGGAAGTTTAGGACCTCCCCATACCTCTCCGCATCTCTTCCCCATGAAGAAGCGCCAACTACAACAACAACAACAAAAGAGGGGGGCGGCGCGGTGACGGCATGGGGAGTGGGCGTCCTCCTTCCGGCTCGGTTAGCCACCATTGACCACGCGCTCCACGGGGTTACCACGAAGGGGCTCCCTGTCGGCCCCTCGTCAAGGGCGGAGCCGGTAACCCCCGCACCCAATGAGAAGCCATGGGCCGATGCCATCTGGGGCGGCGCTAACGAGCCGAGGGCGTGTCACTCCCCGCCGGATATACGCGGCCCCGCGCCGGATGTGACGTCAGATGCGCCCCGAGCTTGGAAGGAAAAGACGCCACCCTCCCGAGCGCTGAGCGACCTCCCCAGCTTGAGACCAAAGTCGCGACCCACAAGCGCTGTGATACCTTCACGCATCTCTGGACACCACCGTACGTGATTCTGTCCCTGAGCCAGGTGCACCTGAGCCATCGCGACCTGCCTCCCCTCTTCATCAACCCCCGTGTGAGTCAGCATTTTGTCCCGTGTGTCTGTCGTCTGTCCGGGGATAATATAAGAGTGTGTCTAAGTGCCTGTCTTCCTGTAATATACCTCTAGCCCCTGTAATCTAACCTTTTTCCGTACGAATATACTTGAAAATCGAAACCCTGGTGTCGTATTGTGTCATTATAGCCCAGCCGGGTGTCTTCTCTTTCCTATTGAGCCAGCGTAGCGCGATTAGTCAACATTCGGGCACAATCGGGTAACTTGTACGGATACGGCGGCCATCCCGCTCGGCCCACCATACCATCAAAGTCGTATCTGTAACAATATTTTCTTAATCAATTGGCTAATAGCATAACTAAACCACTAGTGCTTCATCCGAAGATGTCTTTTAAAATTTTAATTAAATAAGTCATCAATAAAATATTAAATAATTAATTGATTAATGAATAAATAATTAATCGATTAAATGATTAATCAATAAATCAAAAATAACCTTTGCAGCCAAATCACCTGGTCATTGGCATGTCCAAATATCAGCTTCCTAACTCAAAAGGTGCCTGAGATCATGGCCAGTAGAGAAAGGAAATAAATAAGTACTTAATTAATCGTTAATAATTGAATAACTCATGAATTAATTGATTAATAAAAAAACAAAAAATAAAGTTTTTGACAATGTACTTGCTCACTATTGTGCCGAAATTTCAGCTTCCTTGCTCAAAATATGGCTGAGATATCGCCCGGACAAACAAGAACGAAAACAAGAAAACAAACAAGAAAACAACCAGAGTGAAAACCGAGTACTCCCTTTCAGCGTGCGTCACTGCCGAGCCCCCTTCGGTGCCTGGCAATGACGATTTGCAATGCCTGGAGTTGGCATAGGAAAGGAGCGGTGTGCAATGATTAATAATGAAAATAAATAAATAACAATCATAAAAAATTTAAATAGTTAATCAATTGGCTAATAGAATGCATAAACCACCACCATTTCATCCGAATCTGTAACTCAATTTTTTTTAATTCATAAAGTCATTAATCGAATAATTAAATAATTAATCAATAAATCAAAAATACCCTTTACACTTTACAGCCAAATCACTTGGTGATTGTGCTTGGTTTCTGCCAGACGTAGCACTTTGCATTCAGGCCAAAGAGTTTCATTTTCGTCTCATCAGACCACAAAATATTTTACCTCGTGCTCTGAGACTTCCACGAGCCTTTTTGCAAACTCCAGGTGTGGTGTCATGATGTGCCTTTCTCTCAGGAGTGGCTTTCGTCTGGCCACTCTCCCATAAAGTCTAGATTTGTGAATTGCTGTCGAGACTTTTGTCCTTCCGACCGCTTCTTCCATCTCAGCCAAGGAACTCTGTAATTCTGTCAGATTGGTCATTGGGTTCTTGTTCACCTACCTGACCAAGGTCCTTCTTGCCCGGTTGCTCAGTTTGCTCGGATGCCCAGCTCGAGGAAGAGTCTGGGTAGTTCCATATTCTTTCCATTTCCTAATGATGGAGCTCACAGTGCTCTTGGGAACTGTCAACACTATATAACTTGATTTATACCCTTCCGTATATCTATGCCTCCTCACAATTCTATCTGAAGGAGAAGGAATGGAGAATGGTTCTACGGACAGTTCCTTGGACTTATTGGTAGAGTTACTGCTCTGACATGCACTGTCAACTGTGGGACCTTATATAGAATCGTATGTTTCTTTTAAAATCATGTCCAATCAATTGCATTGGCTACAGGTGGACTCCAATAGAGTTGTAGAGACATCTCATGGATGAGCAAAGGAAATTGGATGCACCTGAGCTCAATTTGGAGTGCATAGCAAAGGGGTTGAATACTTATTGACTCAAGACATTTCAGATTTTCATTTTTTCATTAATTTGAAACAAATTCTCAAAAGAAAACATTCCATTTTGTCATTTTGGGGTATTATGTGTGGATCATTGCCAAAAAATATCAATTTAATCCATTTTAAATTCAGGTTGTAACACACCAAAATTTGAAAAAGCCATGGGGTGTGAATACTTTCTGAAGGCACTGTAAAAAGCAATCCTGGACTCGGATGTAGAAAATACTCCTTTGTCAAATCTTTGTTCCTGGACACAATCTACCCTTGACAAATTTAATTCCCCCATAATCTATACTCTTCCCTTTTCACAGGCCTTTCTGAACATGGGACTTTCAAAATGGCATCATATGCACCAGAATGCTTGGCACGAATCGTATCGGTGTTCTTGGCGGTGTTCAGGGCAACTTTAAGTATGTAATGTGTGAGATATGGATTGCTACCGAAAATGGCTCACAAATCTTGCAAAAGAAGCCGAAAATACTTGGAAAAGTACATGACAGAAAGGGGTGTGCCTCTGTTCAAAAAAAAAGAGTTGGAAAACATTATAAATACGCCAAATGGGCAGATGTACTGTAAACTCCCGATGACACAGCACCTACACCACTGACCACAATCGCAACACTCCCACCACAGACCACACTTGCAGGACCCCCACCTCCGCATTTACCCCATCGACAGCAACACCCTCAGTTTCCCCGTATTATATTCCCAACTCAGAGTGGCCAAACACAAGAAAAAGCAGATGGAACACGCATAATTCACTTCAGGATAAAAGGCAAATATAAAGATGTAATTTTCCATGGAACTAAGACAATACGAACTAGAATGTCACTCAGTGGAGCGCATTCCTCCGCCAGGCTGTACAGTTTACATTTTGTATTCCACCAATAGGCCGGATATGCAACCAAACCTGAACCAAAATATAATCATCTTGTTCTTGTCACACACCCAATTCATCTCGGGTTAGGTAGGTGGCGAGAGGTGTTGTGTTGTCATATTCCAAGTGTTGTCACAATCCGTCCACAACCTTTTGCAATATCGTGCTATGTATCATTTTGGTCCCATCTCTCGTGGTAAAGAATCACATGTAGAACTAAAACGGAACTCGGTGGAGAGCAAACCTCCGCCTGGTTGGCCGTGTCACTCAATGGTGAAGAATCACTGAAAAAATGACACGAGCTGGATCCGGATGTTTACCAAAATTGAATCGAATCATCCTTGCCAGACACCCAACCGGTCCAACAAGTTTCGTCCAAATCCGTCCACAACTTTTTGAGATATTTTGTTCACAAACAAACAAACGGACAGGAGTGAAAACATAACCTCCATCCACCTTTGATGGCGGAGGAAAGTAAAACTCACACAAACCCAGCACGGGACGCCCTCACACGAACCCCGGTACAGGAACGTCCTCACAGGAACCCCGGTGCAGGAACTCCCTCACACGAACCCCGGTACAGGAATGCCCTCACACGAACCCCGGTACAGGAATGCCCTCACACTAACCCCGGTACAGGAATGCCCTCACACTAACCCCGGTACAGGAACGCCCTCACAAGAACCCCGGTACAGGAACGCCCTCACACGAACCCCGGTACAGGAACGCCCTCACAAGAACCCCGGTACAGGAACGCCCTCACACAAACCCCGGTACAGGAACGTCCTCACACGAACCCCGGTACAGGAACGCCCTCACACGAACCCCGGTACAGGAACGTCCTCACACAAACCCCGGTCCAGGAACGTCCTCACTCAAACCGCGGTACAGGAACGCCCTCACACGAACCCCGGTACAGGAACGCCCTCACACAAACCCCGGTACAGGAACGTCCTCACACGAACCCCGGTACAGGAACGCCCTCACACGAACCCCGGTGCAGGAACGCCCTCACACGAACCCCGGTACAGGAACGCCCTCACACGAACCCCGGTACAGGAACGTCCTCACACAAACCCTGGTACAGGAATGCCCTCACACTAACCCCGGTACAGGAACGCCCTCACACGAACCCCGGTGCAGGAACGTCCTCACACGAACCCCGGTACAGGAATGCCCTCACACTAACCCCGGTACAGGAACGCCCTCACACGAACCCCGGTGCAGGAACGTCCTCACACGAACCCCAGTGCAGGAACGCCCTCACACGAACCCCGGTGCAGGAACGCCCTCACACGAACCCCGGTACAGGAATGCCCTCACACTAACCCCGGTACAGGAACGCCCTCACACGAACCCCGGTACAGGAATGCCCTCACACGAACCCCGGTACAGGAATGCCCTCACACTAACCCCGGTACAGGAACGCCCTCACACGAACCCCGGTGCAGGAACGTCCTCACACGAACCCCGGTACAGGAACGTCCTCACACAAACCCCGGTACAGGAACGCCCTCACACGAACCCCGGTACAGGAACGTCCTCACACAAACCCCGGTACAGGAACGCCCTCACACGAACCCCGGTGCAGGAAAGCCCTCACACGAACCCCGGTACAGGAACGCCCTCACACGAACCCCGGTGCAGGAACGCCCTCACACAAACCCCGGTGCAGGAACGTCCTCACAGGAACCCCGGTACAGGAACGCCCTCACACGAACCCCGGTACAGGAACGCCGTCACACGAACCCCGGTACAGGAACGTCCTCACAGGAACCCCGGTACAGGAACGCCCTCACACAAACCCCGGTGCAGGAACGTCCTCACAGGAACCCCGGTACAGGAACGCCCTCACACGAACCCCGGTACAGGAACGCCCTCACACGAACCCCGGTACAGGAACGCCGTCACACGAACCCCGCTGCAGGAAAGCCCTCACACGAACCCCGGTACAGGAACGTCCTCACACGAACCCCGGTGCAGGAACTTCCTCACACGAACCCCGGTACAGGAACGCCCTCACACGAACCCCGGTACAGGAACGCCCTCACAGGAACCCCGGTACAGGAACGCCCTCACACGAACCCCGGTACAGGAACGCCCTCACACGAACCCCGGTACAGGAACGCCCTCACACGAACCCGGTACAGGAACGTCCTCACACTAACCCCGGTACAGGAACGTCCTCACACGAACCCCGGTACAGGAACGTCCTCACACGAACCCCGGTACAGGAACGCCCTCCCACAAACCCCGGTACAGGAACGTCCTCACACGAACCCCGGTACAGGAACGTCCTCACACAAACCCCGGTACAGGAACGTTCTCACTCAAACCCCGGTACAGGAACGCCCTCACACGAACCCCGGTACAGGAATGCCCTCACACTAACCCCGGTACAGGAACGCCCTCACAAGAACCCCGGTACAGGAACGCCCTCACACAAACCCCGGTACAGGAACGTCCTCACACGAACCCCGGTACAGGAACGCCCTCACACGAACCCCGGTACAGGAACGTCCTCACACAAACCCCGGTCCAGGAACGTCCTCACTCAAACCCCGGTACAGGAACGCCCTCACACGAACCCCGGTACAGGAACGCCCTCACACAAACCCCGATACAGGAACGTCCTCACACGAACCCCGGTACAGGAACGCCCTCACAGGAACCCCGGTGCAGGAACGTCCTCACACGAACCCCGGTACAGGAACGCCCTCACACGAACCCCGGTGTAGGAACGTCCTCACACAAACCCCGGTACAGGAACGTCCTCACACAAAGCCCGGTACAGGAACGCCCTCACACGAACCCCGGTACAGGAACGCCCTCACACGAACCCCAGTGCAGGAACGCCCTCACACGAACCCCGGTACAGGAACGCCCTCACACAAACCCCGGTACAGGAACGTCCTCACACAAACCCCGGTACAGGAACACCCTCACACAAACCCCGGTACAGGAACGCCCTCACACTAAACCCCGGTACAGGAAACGCCGTCACACGAACCCCGGTACAGGAACGCCCTCACACGAACCCCGGTACAGGAACGTCCTCACACGAACCCCGGTACAGGAACGCCCTCACACGAACCCCGGTACAGGAACGCCCTCACGCGAACCCCGGTACAGGAACGCCCTCACACGAACCCCGGTTCAGGAACGCCCTCACACAAACCCCGGAACAGGAACGCCCTCACACGAACCCCGGTGCAGGAACGCCCTCACACGAACCCCGGTACAGGAACGCCCTCACACAAACCCCGGTACAGGAACGCCCTCACACGAACCCCGGTGCAGGAACATCCTCACACGAACCCCGGTGCAGGAACGCCCTCACACGAACCCCGGTACAGGAACGCCCTCACACGAACCCCGGTACAGGAACGTCCTCACAGGAACCCCGGTACAGGAACGCCCTCACACAAACCCCAGTACAGAAACGCCCTCACTCAAACCCTAGTGCAGGAACGCCCTCACACGAACCCCGGTACAGGAACTTCTCACACAAACCCCGGTACAGGAACGCCCTCACACGAACGCCGGTGCAGGAACGCCCTCACACGAACCCGGTACAGGAACGTCCTCACACGAACACCGGTACAGGAACGTCCTCACACAAACCCCAGTACAGGAACGCCCTCACACGGACACCCGGTACAGGAACGCCCTCACACAAACCCAGGTACAGGAACGTCCTCACACGAACCCCGGTACAGGACCGTCCTCACAGGAACCCCGGTACAGGAACGTCCTCACACGAACCCCGGTACAGGAACGCCCTCACACAAACCCAGGTACAGCAACGCCCTCACACGAACCCCGGTACAGGAACGCCCTCACACGAACCCCGGTACAGGAACCTCACACGAACCCCGGTACAGGAACGCCCTCACACGAACCCCGGTACAGGAACGTCCTCACACGAACCCCGGTACAGGAACGTCCTCACACGAACCCCGGTACAGGAACGCCCTCACACAAACCCCGGTACAGGAACGCCCTCACACAAACCCCGGTACAGGAACGCCCTCACACGAACCCCGGTACAGGAACGTCCTCACACGAACCCCGGTGCAGGAACGCCCTCACACGAACCCCGGTGTAGGAACGGCCTCACACGAACCCCGGTACAGGAACGTCCTCACACAAACCCCGGTACAGGAACGTCCTCACACAAACCCCGGTACAGGAACGTCCTCACACAAACCCCGGTACAGGAACGTCCTCACACAAACCCCGGTACAGGAACGCCCTCACACTAAACCCCGGTACAGGAAACAACCTCACACGAACCCCGGTACAGGAACGTCCTCACACGAACCCCGGTACAGGAACGCCCTCACACAAACCCAGGTACAGGAACGCCCTCACACTAAACCCCGGTACAGGAAACGCCCTCACACGAACCCCGGTACAGGAACGGCCTCACACGAACCCCGGTACAGGAACGGCCTCACACGAACCCCGGTGCAGAAACGTCCTCACAGGAACCCCGGTGTAGAACGTCCTCACACAAACCCCGGTGCAGGAACGTCCTCACACAAACCCCGGTGTAGAACGTCCTCACACAAACCCCGGTGCAGGAACGTCCTCACACAAACCCCGGTGCAGGAACGCTCTCACACAAACCCCAATACAGGTCAATGCGAGCCATTAACTGGGTTCATTAACCTGGTAAAATTTTAGAAACATTCAGCTGCAGTTAGTGTTCGGCCAAAGTCCTTCACGAATTGGCTGTCCATGCCTGACGTTCGACTGTAGGTGGCACAGGAACGTGGAATTCAATGGTTTAGACCTTTTTTGTGAGACCTCGTCTCTCCCGACCTTGCGTCGCACGGGTAGGCCTACCTCGCTCGGATTAGATATAACTATAAGTATAAGTCGCTTTGTAACGGTTGGGATGCGCAGGATTCCGTTCAGGATGAAAATAAAAGGCAAATTATGAAGATGTAATTCATCTGTTAAACCAAAACACGTGAAACTACAAAATCTTTCATCGAAGTCACGTTTTACAAACACGTCAAACACAAACATTTCTCTCTTGGTATTATTATTATTATTTTTTTTTTTTTACAAGATCTAAGGCTCGTAATGGAGCACACACACACACACACACACACACACACACACACACACACACACACACACACACACACACACACACACACACACACACACACACACACACACACACACGGTTACACTTGGCCTGGGGAAAGTGCCATCACTGCCGTCACTTCCTGGGATACTCTGGGTACCGGTATTTGTGGTAAATCAAAATGAAATAAATGTAATAATTCACATGGAAATTACCTCAAGGCGTTTGTATTAGTATTCTTCCACATTGTACACGGAGAAGCCGCTGCGCGAAACGTCGATATCTCAAGAGTGAGAGTCGATTAAAAACGTCACAATCGAACAAAACAGTACCATTTCACATTGTTATGGTTGTTGTTGTTTAAATGCGCGAGAAACGTAAAAACAATTTTGTGATTATATTGATTTTAAAGCAATAAAGAAGGAACTGCACGTGGTTTTTTATTCCAATAATGTTTTGACGTGCTGCAGTTAAAAAAGCAAATCCGTCGGGTAACGCCCCTAAACATCGTGATGGTCCTGACGTCATCTGGATGACGTAATCAAAGGATCGGTTAATGGCCGCACAACTCTCTTCACACTCGTGAGAAAGTGAATTTGACGAAGCTTTTTCTGACCAAGAATCCTCTGATAGTCAAAATCATTGTTAAAAACTACCTGCAGCAAAACTATCCTGGAAATGACGTGGCGGGTCACGTGTGTAATAAAATATCCGCTTTGGGGGGGGAGGGGGCGTGGCCAATTGAGCGTAAAAGGACACCCAAATACATTGATATCTTTAACTTCCAAGATATTTATTCAAAAAAAGCACAACGATTCAGTGTTGTGAACTGGGTCAGCTCGATAGATCCCGTGTCGTTGTTAGTGTGTGTTCGTGTTCGTGTGTGTGATTGTGTGACACGGGGATCTATCGACACGTACCCTGTCGACACGATCAGGGCGTTTCTTGATTCTGGTTGATCGGCCATGGCAGGTGTGCAGGAGGGTTGGTGTCGCTGTTTCTGGATGAGCTGCACGGCAGGCACGCAGGAGAGGCAACATCACTACCTGCAGGTGAAACAGCAGCATCAATTTCAGGCATGAGTGGATCAGAGACGGCCGTTGGAGGCACGACATTCCCAGGTGCAGGCACAACAATGGTTTGTTGCTGTTCAGGCTCCGGCATAACAACAGGCAGTATTAGAGGTTCGATGGGGCTAAAGTGATGGTGGACAACGTGGTCCTGGTGTCGACGGACAAAACTCCCATCATGCAAGCGTATTGTATGTCACAGTGGCCCAGGTTTGTCTATGACATCGCAAGGCAACCCAACAGTGCCTGCACCAAAGTTTCAGGAGAACACTGGATCCCCGGTGTGAAGTGAGCGGCTCATTGTTGACTTGTCGTGATGCAACTTCTGGTTAATTTGACTCTGGAACACTGAAGAAGCCATTTCTGGTTTCAGACGGTCCAGGTTGGTCCTTAGGTGTCGTTTCATCAGTAATTCTGATGGTGTTACTCCTGTTGTATGATGAAGTGGTGGGATGATGAAGTTGGAAAGAGGATTGACGAGAAGAGGAAGAAGTTCAAGGAGTGGCAGCAGGCGAAGGGTACGAGGGCAGAAAAGGCAGAGCATGAAAGTTACAAGGCAGCCAAGAAGGCTGCAAAGAAAGAGGTAGCAAGGGCGCAGGAGGAATGTAGGAAAATGTTCGAAGAATGCTTGGATTCGGAAGAGGGTCAGAGAGCGGTATTCAGAATTGCAAAGCAGATAGCGAAAGAGAGGTGTGATGTGATGGGGGTGAGTTGTTTGAAGGATGAAGTGGGACAAATCGTTGTGGACCCAGATGGAATTAACGGAAGATGGAAGAGACATATGAAAATGCCGTTGAATGCAGAGAATGACTGGGATGACAAAATAGAGAGTAACCCAGTTATAGGACCGGCAGAGAAGATAATGGAGAAGGAAGTTGAGGAAGCGATAAAAGCAATGAAGGGTAGAAAAGCAGGAGGGCCGACCGGAGTTGTGGGAGATATGTTGAAGGCAGCAGGAAGTTGGGGTGTGAAGAGAATGACAGAGATCTGTAATCTGGTGGTGATAAAAGGCCGCATTCCAGTGAATTGGGAACTGAGTACCCTCGTCCCTCTATACAAGGGGAAAGGTGACCCTCTGGACTGTGGCTCGTATCAAGCGATAAAGTTATTGGAGCATGGAATGAAGGTATTGGAAAGGGTGTTGGAGAGGAGGATAAGGAAGAAAGTGAAGTTCGACGAAATGCAGTTTGGATTTATGCCAGGAAGAGGAACGAGAGACGCGCTTTTAATTGTGAGGCAGTTGCAGGAGAAGTACATGGAGAAGCAGAGGAAGTTGTGTCTTGGGTTTGTTGTTCTGGAGAAAGCATTCGATAGGGTTGCACACGAAGTAGTGACATGGGCATTGAGGAAGTTAGGAGTGGAGGAATGGTTGGTCAGAGTAGTGATGGCAATGTACGAAAGAGCACGCACAGCTGAAAGGACGAAGGCCGGGAACAGTGGTCAGTTTGAGGTAAAGGTGGGAGTGCATCAGGGGCCGTACTAAGTCCACTACTATTTGTTGCTGTGATGGAGGTGCTGGCTCGGAACGTAAAGGAGGGTTTGACGTGGGAGTTGTTGTATGCAGATGATCTCGTGTTGATTGCAGAAAGTATGGATGGACTGAAGGAGAAGATGAACAAGTGGAAGGAATGTATGGAGACAAAAGGTCTGAAGGTGAATATCGGAAAGACGAAGGTGATGGCAAGTGGTAAAGCAAGTGGTGAGGTGGAAAGAACTGGGAAGTGGCCGTGTGCTGTGTGCAGGAAGGGTGTCGGAGTGAACTCTATTCAATGTACAATGTGCGCTGAGTGGGTTCATCAAAAATGTAGTCGTTTGAGAGGGTCGTTAACCAGTGTGGCAGCTACATTCAAGTGTAAGGTGTGCACAGAGGGAGCTGCAGATGGAGGAAATGTTGAGTTGGATATTGGAGACGGCGTGAAGCTGGAAGGTGTGAAAACATTTTGCTCCCTCGGAGACCTGCTGAATGGAGAAGGTGGATCAGACTCGGCAACGGTTGCTAGAGTGAGATGTGCATGGAAGAAGTTTCGGGAACTGAGTGGCGTGCTGATGAGGAGGGGTGTGTCGTTGAAGCTGAAGGGAAAGGTCTATGCTGCATGTGTGAGAAGTGTTATGATTTATGGGAGAGAGACATGGGTAATGAACGTAGAGCAGCAACGAAGGCTGGAAAGGGTGGAAATGTGAATGGTTTGGTGGATGTGTGGAGTATCGTTGAGAGAGAGAGGAAGACAAATGATGAATTGCGAAAGATGATGGGAATAGAGCCTGTGATTAATGCTGTGAAGAGAAACAGTTTGAGATGGTTTGGTCGTGTGTTGAGGAAGGATGAAAGTGACTGATTGAGAAGAGTGATGGAAATGAATGTCGAAGTTAGTGGAGGACGGGGAAGACCGAGAAAGACTTGGCCAAAGATGGTCGAAGAAGAAATGTGGGCAAGGGGGTTAACAAGGGGAGAGACAGAAAATAGGGCAAAATGGAGATGATTGTCATGGGAACCTCAGGGCTAACCACCACTGTAGCAGGGAAAATGGCCTTAAAATGCCTGTTGTTGTTGTTGTTGTTGTATAGCCAAAACGATGTGTGGTATTATGTAGTTCCACCAAAAGAACACCAATTCAGCTAAATTCAGAGTGGCTTTTATTGTGCGAGCAGCAAGCACAAAGTCGCTTCCCGGGCCCACCAACCTGGAAGTGACCTGTTCATCCATACCCGCTTGTTACCCTCACCAGAGGAGAGGGTATTGCATTTGAGTTCGTTTGTCTGTTTGTTTGTCCGCACAGAATAAATATGATTTTCTCTGCAACTGTTGGTCCGATTGACAGGAAATTTTCACCAAAGGTGCACCCCCACCTGTAGAATTTTTAATGATCATTATGTGGGGTGCTGGGCACACACACGTTAAACAAGGGTAGGCCACAACGCTTTGGGTTAACTCGAGCTCTTTATTGCTTGCTCACTCGTCAGCACTGCCGTGCTCGGGGCTGCGAGCCCGCGTGTATATCTGGAGGCCACGCCTCACCTGGGGCGTGGCCGACACCCACTGGTGCTCGGAATTATGTCACTGCACCAGCGAGTCATCGTGTCCGCCACACGCGCCCCCACAGAATTCCCGCGCACCTGAAGGGTCAGTTTGCGGGGCAAACGGATGATCCGGCCGAAGCGCCCTCTGGCGGCTGGCGGCGGCTGGGATGCCATCTGGGATGCCTCTGGCGGCATCTGGGATGGGTGCAGGGCAGGGGGGTGGCGTGACGGCGGGGTTGGGCGGTGCCGGGGGTCCGCCCGCCGGGGGGCGGCCCCGACACGGGGGCAGAGCCGCTGGCGAGGGGTTGTCCAAGTCGAGGTGGGCCGGCTTGAGGCGGTCCACGGAGACGCGGTCAGGAGTACCGCCGATGTCCAGGGTGAAATGCTTCACCCCGGTCTCCAGCACGCGGAAGGGCCCATCGTACGGGGGCCGCAGCGGTGTCCGGTGAGCGTCGTGGTGGACGAACACGTACTCCGCCGTGCGAAGCTCCGGGGCGACGTGCGTTGGCGGGCAACCGTGGTGCGCCGTCGGCACCGGGGCGAACCTCCGGGTGGTCTCCTGCAGGGCGGAGCGCTGCTGCGCTGCGGACCATGGTGCCGTGGAGTCGGGGAGGAACTCGCCCGGCACCTGCAGCGGTTGTCCGAAGACCAACTCCGCCGCAAATGCGCGCAGGTCGTCCTTGGGCGCCATCCTGAGGCCCAGCAGGACCCAGGGGAGCCTGTCGACCCAGCCGCCGTCCCGGAGGCTGGCCCGGAACGCGGCCTTCATGGCACGATGGAAGCGCTCGCACAGGCCGTTGGCCTTGGGGGTGGTAGGCAGTGGTGCGGTGTAGCTGGACGCCGAGCCCCCGCGCTACCGCCCCCCAGAGCTCCGAGGTGAACTGGGGGCCGCGGTCGGACGAGATGTCCGAGGGGGCGCCGAACCGGGCAACCCAAGTGGCGATGAACGCCTGCACGACGTCCGCCGCCGTCGTTGCTGCCAATGGCACTGCCTCCAGCCACCGGGTGGTGCGGTCCACCATGGTGAGGACGCGGGTGAAACCCCGCGAGGGGGGCAGAGGTCCCACCAAGTCCACGTGAACGTGGTCGAACCGACGTTCGGGCACCGTAAACGGGGCCAGCGGGGCCTGGGTGTGGCGGTGAACCTTCGCGCGCTGGCACGTGAGGCACGTCCTGGCCCCATCGCGGACGGCCTTCCGGAGGCCATGTCAGACGAACTTGTCGGCGACCAGCTTTTGGGAGGCCTTCGTGCCCGGGTGGGACAGGCCGTGGATGGCGTCAAAAACCCGGCGCTGCCAGCCAGCGGGCACGATGGGGCGAGGCCGGCCGAGGGAGACGTCGCACAAGAGGGCCGCGCCCGCGCCATCGAATGGTACCTCGGTGACGCGGAGGCCTGTGACGGCGGTCCGAAAAGCCTGGACGGCGGGGTCGGCGGACTGGTCCGCGGCCATCCGGGCATAGTCGATCCCGAGGTGGACCGCGTGCGCTACGGACCGCGAAAGGCAATCCGCCACTGGGTTGTCCTTCCTCGCGACGTGCCGGATGTTCGTCGTGTACTCGGACACGGCCGAGAGGTGACGCTGCTGCCGGGCCGACCACGGCTCAGCGACCTTGGCCATCGCGAAACCCAGGGGCTTGTGGTCGACGAAGGCCGCGAACGGGCGGCCCTCGAGCAGATGGCGGAAGTGCCGGACCGCCAGGTGGAGCCCGAGCAGCTCGCGGTCGAAGGTACTGTACCGCCGTTCGTGCGGGCGGAGCTGCCGGCTAAAAAAACGCCAGCGGCTGCCAAGCTCCTTTCACCCATTGCTCGTGCACCGCGCCCACCGCGTAGTCCGACGTGTCGGTGGTGAGGGCGATCGGTGCATCGGGCGCCGGGTGCACGAGCATGGTGGCGTCAGCCAAGGCGAGCTTCGCGCCCGCGAACGCTGCGTCCATCGGCTCGGTCCAGGCAACGTCGCCTTTGCCCGGCTTCCCCCGGAGGGCCTCGTGCAGGGGGCGCAGGAGCTGGGAGATGCGGGGCAGGAAACGGTGATAAAAGTTCACCATGCCCAGGAATGCCTGCAGCCCCTTGATCGTGCGGGGGCGTGGAAAACCCCTGACCGCCTCCACCTTGGCCGGTAAGGGGATGGCCCCGTGCCTGGTGACGCGGTGCCACAAAAAGTCGATTTCGGTGATGCTGAACCGGCACTTGGCGGGGTTGATGATCAGGCCATGTCGGCCCAGGCGTTCGAAGAGCGTGCGGAGATGGCGGAGGTGCTCCTCACGGGACGCGCTTGCGACGAGGATGTCGTCCAGGTAGACGTACACGAAGTCCAAGTCGCGCAAGACACTGTCCATAAGCCGCTGGAACGCCTGGGCCGCATTCTTCAACCCGAAGGACATCCGCAGAAACTCGAAGAGGCCGAATGGTGTGATGACGGCCGTCTTCGGTATGTCCTCCGGCCTGACGGGGACCTGGTGGTATCCGCGGATGATGTCCACCTTGGAGAAGAGGGACATTTTCGCCAACCGGGCGGAAAAGTCCTGGATGTGAGGGACCGGGTAGCGGTCGGGGGTGCTAGCATCGTTGAGGCGGCGGTAGTCTCCGCACGGCCGCCACCCGCCACCGGGCTTGGGCACAATGTGCAGCGGCGATGCCCATGCGCTGTTGGAGCGCCGGACGATGCCCAGTCGCTCCAGCATGGCGAACTACTCCTGCGCCACGGCAAGCTTCGCCGGGTCGAGGCGGCGCGCCCGGGCGTAGACCGGTGGCCCGACGGTGGGGATGCGATGCTCCACCCCGTGCTTGACGGCCACCACCGAGAAAGTGGGCCGCGTGAGGGCCGGGAAACTGGCGAGGAGGCGGGTGAACTCGTCCGCTGCCGGAAGCGTGCAGACCAACCTCGCCGGGACCGAACCGCTCAGCAAGCCGCTTGGCGAGCCGCTCGGTGAGCTGCCCAGGGAGCTGCTCAACGAACTGCTCAACGCACAAGCAAGCGAGCTGAAGGTTTCAGCTTGGACAAGGCGTCTGTGCCTCACGTCCACCAACAGCCCATGCGCACAGAGGAAGTCCGCTCCGAGTAGGCCCATGGGGACACTAGCGGTAACGAACGACCACTGAAAGTGCTGCCCCCCGAACCGCAGCGAGAGACAACGCTTCCCGAACGTGCGGATGGGCGTGCCGTTGGCGGCAAGCAAAGCGGGGCCCCGGCCCTCAGCTTGCTTGTCGGACGCGGAGGCAGGGAGGACGCTCACCTGCGCTCCCGTGTCGCACAGGAAGCGACGACCTGAGGAGGTGTCTGTTATGAACAGAAGGCTGCCAGTATGGCCGACGCTCATGGCAGGAAGCGAGCGCCGGCCTGGCCGTTTCCCGACCTGCCAAAAGTACAAGGCCGGCGGCAGGACCTGGCCTTGTGGCCGAACCTGGTATGGAAATGGCACCAGGTCTGGCCCGGTGGTGGTTGTCGCGCCGGTTGTGACGACGGTGGTGGGGGGGGGGGGGGGGCGTGGCGGTGGCCACGCGCGGATCCGCCAAACCTGCGCCGTTTTCGGGAGGATCCGAACGCCATGCCACGTGGCGATCCGAACCACTCACGCCGTGCGCGGCGCCGGGATCCACGACGGCCGTGCTATATGCTGGCCATGCGTCGTGGGCTGCGAAAAACCTGTCCGCCTCCCTGGCCAGGGCGCGCGGTTTTGTAATGGTCGAACCGGCCAGCGCGAGCCGCACCAGTACAGGTAGCTTGCGGAGGAAGAGAGCACGGAAAAGGAAATCCGCGTGGCCGTCGCCGAACAGGGACAGCATGTAATCCATGCGGGCGGACGGTCGTGTGTCGCCGAGTACGGGAAGGTCCAAAAGACGGTCAGCGCGCTCGGCCTCTGTGAGGCCAAACGTGTCAAGGAGAAGCCGCTTGAGTGCCGCGTACTTGCTCTCGTCCGGCGGATGCCGGAGGGAGGACCCGACTCGGGCAGCCGTGCCGGATCCAAGGGCAGCGACCACGTAAAAGTACCTCGTGTCGTCCGCCGTGACGCCCCGGAGCTGGAATTGGGCCTCAGCCTGTAGAAACCAGGTGTCGGCTTGCGCTTCCCAGAACTCCGGGAGCTTGATCGCTATAGCGTTGATGGCCATGGTGCGTTCGGGGAACAGCAGCGGCTGAACCAGTGGGGGTCACCAGTGTGGGGTGCTGGGCACACACACGTTAAACAAAGGTAGGCCACAACGCTTTGGGTTAACTCGAGCTCTTTATTGCTTGCTCACTCGTCAGCACTGCCGTGCTCGGGGCTGCGAGCCCGCGTGTATATCTGGAGGCCACGCCTCACCTGGGGCGTGGCCGACACCCACTGGTGCTCGGAATTATGTCACTGCGCCAGCGAGTCATCGTGGCCGCCACAATTATGTCAGAGGTCATGTGGTTCGGCCGCCATATTTGTTTTAACACTGCAGCCTTAAAAACCACTAAAAACACATCCTGGCGAGGGTCTGCAATCTTTGATTGCTAATTCTTGTTATATGTTGTCGACGGTGAGGTGCCGATGTTGCATACATCACAAGCATGATGTTTCAAAAAGTTATGGACGACTTAAGTTTTGACAAAACGTTGTGGATAAGATGGTTGGATGACAAGAACAAGCCGATTAGATTTTGGTTCGGGTCCAAATCCAGGTTTGGCCTATCAGTGGGATACAAACGAAAACTGTTCAGCCAGGTGGAGGTATGCACTCCACCGAGTGCCGTTCAGTCACCAAGTTTATTGTAAATCGCTCGCCAAGTGGCCAAAACACTCAATCAAGCACTCCATTCGAAACCGTTCGTAAGGAACGGCTGGCTTGGCAAGCGCTAGCTGGCTGCTTGGTAACTGAACTAATTCCTGGTGTGAACTCCAGCTGAACCTCCTCAGTTCCACTAACTGAAGTTTCTGAGGAAAACACTCATTGCAATATCAATGTAATTAATTGTTTCAATCGAGTAAAATTTATAGTGTCGGCCATAGTTTACAACAATCACCAAACGTAACAATATTAATATCCACCCTGTCGAATATTAATTAAAATCTACCTGCCTCGCCGCCCACCTCATCGCAATATCGTCCAAGACGGTTGGTTGGAATAACCTGCTATTACGTATGACGTTGTAGCGACCCATGGGTCCCCCAAGCGAGACCAGCAACAGAATCTCCTTGCTCCAGCCGGTGACGTAACCGGCGGGCAAACCACAGCGCCGGAGTTGCCGGTCACGTGACCACCAAAGCGTGCCGCGCGTGCGGTTATAATCCTTTGCACCTGTCGGTCACGTGACCACCAAAGCGCGCCTCGCCTGAGAGGCGGGGCTTTCGGTTTCGGTTGTGCTTTCTGGTTGTGATATATATGCAGCCCGATAAACGGGCTTTTCAGAGTTCCCGAGTTGGTTTTTACAATAAACATCTTCTCGGACGAGTTTGTGTCTTGCCCGTCACTTCGTCCATCTCAAGCAAGAGCCCTGCTCTTCACTGGTGACCCCGAATTTACGACACGCGATGGACACCGCAGTGTCCCTCAAATTGCCCACCTTCTGGGAAGCACATGACGCCATCTGGTTCGCGCAGGCGGACTCCCAGTTCGCCCTGCGTAGCATAACGGAGGACGCCACGCAATACCATTACGTGGTCGCCGCGCTTGGCTCCGCGACCGCCGCCCGCTGCCTGAGCTTCCTCCAGAACCTGCCCGCTGACGGCAAGTACGACGCCATCAAGGCACTTCTTCTGGGCACTTTCGCCCTCTCCCCGGCTGAGCGCGCACGACGCCTGCTCGACCTTCCTGAGCTCGGCGATACGCGCCCGTCCGAACGCATGGACTACATGCTCGCGTTGCTCGGCGAGCACCCCTCGGATTTCCTGTTTCGGGAGCTTTTTCTTCGCCAGCTCCCGGCCCAAGTACGGGTCGCCCTGGCAGGCACGACCATCGTGAACCCCCGCGACCTCGCCAAGGAGGCCGACAAGATCGATTCGGCAAGCCAGCTCGCCGGAGCGGTGAGTCGGGGTGGCGGCCGGGAACCCTCCCGCCCACCCGCCCCATGCCCGCGACGCAGTTTCCTTCCCGGAGGCCGCAGGGCCAGCGCGACTGGCAGCGGCGACGCCGCGTCGCCCGGTCCCGACGCGTCGACCGGAGCCCCCGCCGGACCCGGCCTGGTGTTATTTCCATGCCAGGTTCGGGCAGCAGGCCCGATCATGTCGACCCCCGTGCACGTTCGGCAAGTCGGGAAACGGGCGGGCCGGCATTCCCTACCAGCAATGAACGCCGGCCGTTCCGGAAACCTGCTATTCATCGCGGACCAAGCGTCAGGGCGGCGCTTTCTCTGCGACACCGGCACCCAGCTGAGCATCATTCCCGCTTCGGCGGAGGACAGGCGGGCCGCCGTTTGCGGCCCCTCCTTAATCGCGGCCAACGGCTCTGCCATCCGCACCTTCGGCCCACGCACCGTTGCCCCCCGCTTCGGCAGCCAGCTCTTTCACTGGGAGTTCGTGACGGCGGACGTCCCCATGGCTTTGCTCGGGGCCGATTTTCTGTGCGTCCACGGGCTGCTGGTCGACGTGAAACGCCGGCGTCTCATCAACGCCGAAACTTTCAGCTCCCTGGCATGCGCCTTGAGCCATTCCGCACCCACCGAGTTTTCCTGCGTCCTCCCATTGGCAGATGACTTCACACGTCTCCTCGCGGAGTTCCCGGCCCTCACGCGACCGACGTTTTCGGCCATCGCGGTGCGTCCTCACTATGGGCCCGCCGGTGTACGCCCGGGCTCGCTGTCTCGATCCCGCCAAACTCGCCATCGGCAAGGCTGAGTTCGCCGCGCTGGAGCACCTCGGCATCGTGCGGCGCTCCGACAGCGCCTGGGCCTCGCCGCTGCACATCGTCCTGAAGCCGGGGGGCGGATGGCGGCCATGCGGTGACTACCGCCGCCTTAACGACGCCACTACCCCCGACAGGTACCCCATCCCGCACATCCAGGATTTTCCCACCCGGTTGGCGGGGCGGACCATTTTTTCAAAAGTGGACTTGATTCGGGGGTACCACCAGGTGCCCGTCCGCCCGGCCGACATCCCGAAGATGGCTGTTATTACCCCTTTCAGCCTCTGAATTCCTCCGGATGCCCTTCGGCCTCAAAAACGCGGCACAGGCGTTCCAGCGCCTGATGGACGGCGTGCTGCGCAACTTGCCGTTCCTCTACACCTACCTGGACGACATCCTCGTCGCCAGGACGTCCAGAGCCGAGCACCTCCTCCACCTCCGGACGCTGTTCGGCCGCCTCAGCGAGCACGGATTGATCGTCAACCCGGCCAAATGTCACTTTGGTGCGGCGACGATCGACCTTTTGGGCCACCGCATCACCCGGACCGGCGCCGTGCCACTACCGGCCAAAGTCGAGGCCATCGCCGTTTTCCTGCGCCCCCGCTCCGTCAAGGCGCTGCAGGAGTTCCTCGGGATGGTGAACTTTTATCACCGCTTCGTGCCCCGAGCTGCGCAACTCATGCGGCCCTTGTACGCCGACCTCCGCGGCTAGCTGGCGAAACGCGACGTTGTCTGGTCCACGGACATGGACGCTGCTTTTACCGGCGCAAAACGGGCCCTCGCCAACGCCACGCTGCTGGCCCACCCGGTACCCCAGGCTCCCATCGCCCTCACCACGGATGCCTCCGACTACGCCGTGGGCACGGTCCATGAACAATGGGTAAACGGGGCCTGGCAGCCGCTCGCGTTCTTCAACCGGCAACTCCTGCCCAACGAGTTGAAATACAGCACCTTCGACCGCAAGCTCCTCGGGCTGTACCTGGCTGTCCGCCATTTTCACCACCTCCTGGAGGGCCGCCCGTTCACGGCTTTTGTCGACCACAAGCCGTTGGTTTTCGCCATGGCCAAGGTCACGGAGCCGTGGTCGGCCCGCCAGCAGCGCCACCTCTCCGCCGTGTCGGAGTACACCACGGACATCCGGCACGTCACCGGGAAGGACAACGCCGTGGCCGACTGCCTTTCTCGAGCCGGCGCCAACGCCGTCCACCTCGGCGTCGATTTCGCCCTGATGGCAATGGACCAGGCCACCGACCGCACAGTGCAGGCGCTCCGGGTGGCGGACACGGGCCTCCGCTTGGCTGACGTCCCCTTCGCGGACACGGTCCTGCTGTGCGACATCTCCCAAGGCTGACCTCGCCCCGTTGTGTCGGTCACCTGGCGGCGTCGCATTTTTGCTTCGCTCCACGGCCTCTCTCACCCGGGCTGGAAGGCGTCCCAGAGGCTGGTGGCGGCACGTTTCGTCTGGCATGGGCTGCGACGGGACGTCCGCGACTGGGCCAACGCCTGCACACCCTGCCAGCGGGCCAAGGTCCACCGTCATACCCAGGCTCCGCTGGCTCCCTTCACCGTGCCCGAGCGACGGTTCGACCACGTCCACGTGGACCTGGTGGGTCCCCTTCCCCCATCGCAGGGGTTCACCCACCTGCTTACCATGGTGGACAGGACCACCAGGTGGCCGGAGGCCGTGCCCCTCACCTCCACCACCACCGTCGACGTGGCCCAGGCGTTCATCGCAAAGTTCAAATTATCAGCAAAGTCATGGAATCCATCATTGCTTCAGATATGAAATCTTTCCTCTTCTCCAATGGCTTGATCTCTGATCATCAATTTGGTTTCAGACCTGGACACTCTACTCTGGACATGCTGCTTCTGCTTTCTCAACAATGGATGGAGGTCCTCAATGCCAAACAGGAAATTAGAGCAGTCTCCCCTGACATATCACGTGCCTTCGATACGGTCTGGCACCCCGCTCTGCTCACCAAACTCTCCTCTTTTGGTATCAATGGAAATCTCCACGCATGGCTGGCGGACTTCCTCTCTAGTCGTAGTCAACGTGTGGCCCTGAATGGGTTTCTCTCATCTCCTCTTCCTGTTCAGGCTGGAGTTCCACAAGGCAGTGTTCTGGGCCCTGTGCTTTTTCTGGTCTTCATCAATGATCTCTCTGACTCTCTTGAAAATCCTCTGTATCTCTTTGCTGATGACTCTACTCTCTGTCGCTCCATTCTTCATCCCTCAGATCGGCAGTCTGCTGCCTCCTCACTCTCTGCAGACCTGGACAAAATCACTGACTGGGCAAACAAGTGGAACATGTCTTTCAATCCTGACAAATCTCACACTCTTACGATGTCTCTCCGAAAAGACCGACTGGACAACCCTCCCATCCACTTTCTGAATAATCCTCTCCAAGAAGTTCTGTCACTCAAGCTTTTGGGTCTCACTATCTGCCATGATCTTTCCTGGGAAAACCACATTTCAAATCTGGCCTCCAAAGCCAGTCGCCGACTGGGCATCCTCCGTCGTGCAAAGTCCTTCCTTGGCACACCTGAGCTCCTCACCACATACAAGGCTTTCATCCGCAGCTCAATGGAATACTGCTCTCCCCTCTGGGCTGGTGCTCCTGCCTCACACCTAGCTCGTCTTCACGCTGTTGAAACCAAAGCATTCAGAATCATTGGAATCTCCCGCGATGAAGCTAACTCCAAGGGCCTCTCACTCACTCGCCGCAGGCAGGTTGGTGGTCTTTCCATCTTCTACCGACTCCTCTCTGGCCTTGCCCCCCCCAGCTCTCTCTGGGCTCTTTCCCCCAAATATTCCTACAGGTCGCACAAGATCTGCCTGCAACCCTCTTATGGTCAAACTGCCAAAATCAAGACTCTCTGCTCACCTTCACTCCTTGATTCCTCTCTTCTCCCGCCTCTGGAACAAACTCCCTCACTCTCTTCAATCCCACTCCACCCTCCAGGTCTTTAAAACTGCTGTTCACCACCATCTCTTATGTTCCCCCATCCAAAACCTTGATCTTTTCTACCCCCGCTAATTTCACCCCCAATTCCACTTTTTTGAAATACCAACTTCTGTCCTGGAAGTCCTTGGTGTCCTTGTGTTTTATACTTCCCCCTCCACCCCCCCCCCCTCCATTCC
Organism: Myxine glutinosa; assembly: GCF_964187855.1. Lineage (NCBI taxonomy): Eukaryota > Metazoa > Chordata > Myxini > Myxiniformes > Myxinidae > Myxine > Myxine glutinosa. The sequence continues at coordinate 210,364,491 of NC_136261.1, read as the reverse complement.
CACGCCTCCTCCCCCCAAGCCCTCTCCCTTCCACACATCTCCCTGCTCTCAAATGTTGTTTGTGTGCTTCCCCTTCTCTCCCCATCTTGTTTTCCGCTCCCTCTTTTTGTGTGTTTTGTTTGTCTGGTTGATTTGTTTGTGAAGTAAATGTTAGCTCTTTCACGAGCCTCGATTCAGTATACAAAAAATAAATAAATAAATAAATAAATAAAATCGCCACCTGGGTGTCAGTCCACGTGTCCACGTGGCCTGGTCCATTGCCTGGTCCACGGACCGCGTTTCGGCGCACCAGCGGACATCTCGTCGGACCGCGGCCCACAGTTCACGTCCGAACTATGGGGCGCGGTCGCCCGCACGTTGGGTGTTACCCTGCACCGCACCACGGCCTACCACCCCCAGGCCAACGGGTTGTGCGAGCGGTTCCACCGCTCCATGAAGGCCGCACTCATGGCCGGCCTTCAGGACGACGGCTGGGCCGACCGGCTCCCGTGGGTCCTTTTGGGCCTCCGCACGGCTCCCAAAGAGGACCTCTAGGCGTCCACCGCCGAGCTGGTGTACGGCCAGGCCCTCCGCGTACCGGGCGAGTTCATTCCCGACGCCACCAGCCCCTGGTCCGCCGCGCACCAGCGCACGGACTTCCAGGAGGCCACCCGATGTTTCGCCCCAGTGCCCACGTCCCGCCTCGGCGACCCCCAATCCTACGTCCCCCCAGCACTCCGCACGGTGGAGTACATCTTCGTGCGCCACGACGCGCACCGGGGGCCGCTCCGGCCACCATACGACGGACCCTTCCGGGTCCTACGACGGGACAACAAGTCCTTCATCGTCAACATCGGCGGCCGGGCGGATCGGATTTCGCTGGACCGCGTCAAGCCGGCCCACATGGACGTCGGCCAGCTGCCATGGCTGGCTCTCCCACCGCGGCGCGGCCGCCCCCCATCCACTGCACCCCCCGTCCGACCACCTGCCACCACACCGGACCCCCCCCCCCCCCGTGACTGGCCAGGGGTCGTTTCGGTCGGGTCATCCGGACCCCCCTCAGGTTGACCTTCCTGGATCAAGTCCATTCTGGGGGGGGCGTGTGTAGCGACCCATGGGTCCCCCAAGCGAGACCAGCAACAGAATCTCCTTGCTCCAGCCGGTGACGTAACCGGCGGGCAAACCACGGCGCCGGGGTTGCCGGTCACGTGACCACCAAAGCGTGCCGCGCATGCGGTTATAATCCTTTGCACCTGTCGGTCACGTGACCACCAAAGCGCGCCTCGCCTGAGAGGCGGGGCTTTCGGTTTCGGTTGTGCTTTCTGGTTGTGATATATATGCAGCCCGATAAACGGGCTTTTCAGAGTTCCCGAGTTGGTTTTTACAATAAACATCTTCTCGGACGAGTTTGTGTCTTGCCCGTCACTTCGTCCGTCTCAAGCAAGAGCCCTGCTCTTCAACGTCATTAAAAAAATAAAATTGGTTGATTTAGATTAGCAAGAAAACAGGAAAGCAACCAAATGAGTTTTTTCGGAAATTTCACACGTTTTCCTTCACGTTCCTCAATTCAGTCAGCATACCTGCTTTTAAAACGACATGTCATATCAAAATGCTGAAAACAATGACAAAAAGCCACCATTGTTCATGGCAAAACGCAGCCACCTGTCGTCGTTACGAAACTCTGCCGTGACGTCATTTCCGCGGCACGCGTGCGACATTGTGTTGAAGGCTGAAGGTGGACGTGCTCACGGTGTCAGACACAATGCTGCGACACCTGTACATCCAAGGCAAAAAGCATCCCAGCGTGAGTTCAAACCCTTTCGTGTTCAATGTTTCTTTGTCGTTCGACCTGTTCGGCCGAAAGCTGCGGCCAGAATGGTGGAGAATGAACGTCAGTCGCGTTTGTGCGCGACAGGATCCCTCGTCCTGACATCATTATATTTTCCTGCCCGATGTATTGAAAACAACTGCAATGGCCGAACACGAGGTGTTTTGAGCGGCAAGAGATCGACATATAGGAAATGCGCGCCCATTTTGGTTCTTTATTCTCAAGCTGCTTCTGCTGATATGCTCGTGTGTACGGACAGTGTGCGCAATATTTCCAGCAGGTGACCTCGGATCTTGTACAGTCTCACGATTATCAGAGTCGGAGTCATCTATATATATAAAACTGTGTGTGTGTGTGTGTGTGTGTGTGTGTGTGTGTGTGTATATATATATATATAATGTTACCGATAGACTCCTAAACGGAGAGGCTCACGAACTTGATATTTGGCACAAACATGGCCATTGAGCCTGGGACGAACATGGTCGGCCTAAAAATTTATTTCATAATATTTTAAAACCATATTTTTACCGCAGCGCATTTCAGCGAGGAATATTATGACCGGAATGGCAGAGCAGCGCGCTGATTCGCTCAGAGCGATCACGTGATGTTCCAACTTTGCCGCCATAATCTTACAGTTATGCGTTCGCACGTAATTCAGTTTTTTCACATTTCAGCGAGGAGCATTGCCATTCACACCACATACGTTTTTTTTATTTCATCTTTAGATCCATGTTGGGCTCGCGGACCCTGGTGTTGCCTGTTGGGCCCTGGTGTTGGTGTTGGGCTCGCTTGCTCGATGATCCGAACCCTGGTGTTGGGCTTGCGGCTAGGGTGCCAGCTTAGGATCCTAGGATCCTGGGTTCGAATCCCGGTCGATCGCTGAATTAATGCCAGGGGGGTTGACTCAGCCTGTCATCCTTCCGAGGTCGGCTAATTTGAGTACCAGTTCACTGGTAATTCCCTGTTTGTCTTTAAAGGCGGCAAAAAGGGTTGGCGTCAGGAAGGGCATCCGGCCGTAAAACATTGCTTCAAAAAGGGGACCGAAAAACAACAACAACCACGGTCCCCGAAAAAGGCCAACCCCTGCTTGCGGGGGAAAAATGGCCTCTAAAGGTGTTTTTTTTTTTAAGATCCATATTTTTTGCCATAATGTAGCGAATGTAGCGTAACGTAGCGTAGCTAACGTAGCGTTAGCATAACGTAGCGATCCTTGCTCAGGATCTTCGTCAGGTTCGCGAGCGAGTTAGCCAAAACGTAAAAGTGAAAATATATCGAATTTTTTATTCATATTTACCTCAGCGCATTTCAGCGAGGAACATTATACACGGAATCTCAGCTGGTCGCAGAGCAGCGCGCTGATTCGCTCAGAGCGATCACGTGATGTTCCAACTTTGCCGCCATAATCTCACAGTTATGCATTCACACGTACTTCAGTTTTTTCACATTTCAGCGAGGAACATTGCCATTCACACCACAT